>NW_006441953.1:1843225-1883693 GCF_000325575.1 Pteropus alecto | reverse complement strand
GAGTTTCTGATGTTAATATTAAGTGGTAAAAATTTTGGAAACTAAAGAAAATGTCAGATTGAGTATGTGGATAAATTGGTGCTCAACTCTCTATTAGATCTTTATTAGGTCTTTATTAGATCAATAATTGGTTTAGATTGTCATCTTTCCTAGTAGTTGTCACTTTAGGCCACATTCATGATTATATGATCTCAGAACTGTTAAGGTACTAAAAGGATCTTGTTGCATCCTCTCATTTCTTATATAGATAGATATTTAAAGTAACTGAAGAGGATAGTTGACTCTGTGGGTCATGGGGACTGTGCTGTGCTCCCTGGGGCAGCAAGGGGGGTGGTTCAACATATCCAAATTAATAAATGTTATAATACAAATAATATGAACTACATATTAACAAAATGAAAGATAAAAACCATATGACCATCTCAATAGATATAAACAAAGTATTTTACAAAATTCAACAAATTAGTTTTAGATGCAATGTACCTTAACATAATAAAGGCCATATAGGACAAACTCACAGCTAACATACTCAATGGTGAAAAGCTGAAAGCGTTTCCATTAAGATCAGGAACAAAACAAGGATGCCCATTCTCACCACTTTTATTCAACATAGTACTAGCCAGAGCAATTAGGCAAGAAAAAAAAAATTAAAGGCATCCAACTTGGAAAGGTTGAAATAAAATCGTCTCTGTTTTTAGATAACATAATACTATATTTAGAAACCCTAAAGACTTCACCAAAAAATTATTAGAACTAATAAATTCAGTAAACTTGAAGGATATAAAATCAATATAGAAAATAATCAGTTTTGTTTCTATACACCAGCAGTGAACTATTGGAAAGCAAAATTAAGAAAATAATTCAATTTATAACAGCATCAAAAAGAATAAAATACCTAGGAAGAAATTTAACCGAGGAGGTGAAAGATCTGCTTTCACTTAAAACAATGACAAAAGAAATTAAAGATGACAAAAGTAAATGAAAAGATATTCCATGTTCATGGACTAGAAGAATTAATATTAATACTGTCAAAATGGCCATTCTACCCTAAGCAACCTGCAGATTCAATGAAAACCATGTCACAATTCTTATGGAATTTTTTGCAGAAATGGATGAAAACAATCTTAGACTTCATATGGTACCACAAAAGACCCCAAGTAGCCAAAGTAATCTGGAGAAAAAGAATAAATCTGGAGGCATAACACTTTCTGATTTCAAACTATATTACAAAGCTATAGTAATTGAAATAGTATGGTATTAGCAAGAAATCAGACATGTCAATCAATGGAACAGAATATTGAGCCTAGAAGTAAACTCATGCATATATGGTCAATTAATTTTTGAAAGGGTAAGAAAAATACACAACAGGGAAATCAAAGACTTTTCAATAAATGGTGTTAATAAAACTGAATGTCCACCTGCAAAAGAATGAAACCGAAACCCCTTCTTACACTGTACATAAAAATCAACTCAAAATGAATGAAAAACCTGAATGAAAGAACTGAAACTATTAAACAACTTGAAGTAAACATAGGGAATAAACTCCTTGACACTAGTATTGGCAATGATTTTTAGATATGACACCAAAAGTAAGGCAAAAACAAAAAAGCAAAAAATAAACAAGTAGGACTACATCAAACTAAAAAGTTATGCAAAGCAAGGGAAATTATTAAAATAAAAAGATAACATATGGAATGGGAGAAAATATTTGTAAGCCTATATCTGATAAGGGGCTAATATACAAACATACAAAGATATCTTATAACTTAAAAATGAAAACAAATAATCCAATTAAAAGTGGCTATAGAATCTGAATACACTTTTTTTTCCCCCCAAAGAAGACATACAAATGGTGAACAGTACATGTAAAGGTGCTCAACATCACTAACCATCACAGAAATGCAAGGTAAAACCACAATAACATATCATTTCACACCAGTTAGAATGTCTATCATCAAAAAGATAACAAGTGTGGAGAAAAAGGAATATAAATCATGGTACAGCCACTATAGAAAATAGTATGGAAGTTCCTCAATAAATAAAAATGGAACCATCATATGATCCAGCAATCCTACTTCTGGGTATATATCCAAAGAAAATGAAATTCATTATCTTGAAGAGATGTCTGTCTTCCCATATTTATTACAGCACTCTTTATAATAGCCAAAATATTGAAACAACCTAAGTGGTTGTCAATGAATGAATAGATGAAGAAAATGTAGTGTATATATAATAAAATATTATTCAGCTTTAAAAAAGAAGGATATCCTGTCATTTGTGACAACATGGACAAACCTTCAGGTTCATCCTGGTTTAAGTGAAATAAGCCAGAAAGATAAAGACAAATACTGCATGGTATGACTTATATAATGGGATCTAAAGAACAGACATATAGATCAATGGAAAGAATAGAGAACCCAGAAATGAATCCATGCCAATATGGTCAATTAATCTATGACAGAGGAGGCAAGATAATACAGTCTCTTCAATAAATGGTGGTGGGAAAGCTGGACAGATACAAGCAAGTGAATAAAAATGGATCACTTTTTATACCATATACAAGAATAAACTCAAAGTGGATTAAAGAACTAAATGCCTAATCACTATGTTATACATCTGAAACTAACATAATATTGCATGTCAAATGTAATTGGAAAATTTTTTAAAAAATTTAAGTTGTATTCATAGAAACAGAAGGTAGAATGGTGGTTGCTAGGGGCTGTGGGGTGGAAGGAAACAGGAAAAATTTGGTAAAAGGGTATAAACGTTCAATTATAGGATGAAGAAGTTTTAAGGATCTAGTGTATAGTATGGTGACTTTAGCTGATAACATATTGTACAACTGAAATTTGCTAAGCGTGTGGAACTTAAGGATTGTTACATACACACACATACACACAAAGAAAATATGTGAGGTAATGAATGTGTTAATTAACTTGATTGTGGGAATTCTTTCACAATGTATGTGTATATCAAATTATCACGTATCATTTAAATAGATTATAGTTTTGTTTGTCAATTACAGCTCAATAAAGGTGAAAAAATAATTTAGTAAGGTATCAGTATCTATATACATTAATCATAGCCTCTAGAATATATGATCAATAACTCGTTACAAGATACAGACAGGGGTGAAGGGATGAGTAAAAAAGGTGAAGGGTGATAAGAGGTACAAACTTTCAGTTATAAAATAAATAAGCCATGAGGATATAATATACAGCACAGAGAGTATAGTTAATAATATTTTAATAACTTTGTATGGTGACAAATGGTAACTAGACTTATTCTAGTGTTCATATCATAGAGTATATAAATGTTGAATCACTATGCTGTACACCTGAAACTAATACAATATTGCATGTCATCTATACTTTAATAGAAAAATACAGACAAAAATCTCATTTATAATTGCAACAAAGAACAACTGCTGAGGAGTAAATGTAACAAGAATGAGCAAAACAAAGTAAAATATGAAACTCTCCTGACAAAAAAAAATGAGGATAAATGGAATGATATGCTATGTTTTTGGGGAGAAATATTTAACATTATAAGAATGTCAATCATCTCAGAGTAATTTATATATAGAAGCAATCTCAATAATATCATGTTTTTCAGAACTACACAAGGTTTTTCTAAATTTTCGAAGATAAAAACAAATAAGAATACCAACAAAATTCTGGAAAAGAATAGCAATGGAAGAAGGCGGACCAGCCTTACCAGATTAAAACACATTTTAGTGACTCATTCATGAATAGAAAGAACAATAGAACAAAAGAACAGAAAGTACAGAAATCAACCCAAAAGTGGTGAAATCACTGAAGAAATCAGTGAAAAAATCAAAGAAGAAAAATGAACTAGGAGTTGTAGGGATAATTAGATATCCGTTTGGAGGAAAAAAAAAATAGATCCAAGCTTCACTTATTAAATCAAGATAAATTCCAAATAGATAAGTGGTTTAAATGTAAACAAATTTATGAAGGAAACATGACATAATTCTTTATAATCTCCTCAATAGTCTAACATTGACACAAAAATCTGTAATCCATAAAAAATGCTTGATGAACTGGGCAACACAAAAATGTTAAACTTCTTTGTAGAAATATTAATGTAAGTAAAGTCAAATGACAAAGAAGAAATTGAGAAAAAATTTTACAATTTATATTATGGAGGAAGTGCTAGTTTCTCAAAAGTCTAGATGACTCTTCAAAATGAAAGAGGAAAAGACTAACAATCCTGCAACAATAACAACAAAAAAAGGTAAAGAATATTAGCACACTGTGCACGGAAAATGTCATGCAAATTGTTTGAAAACATATGAAAAGATGTTTAATTTCATTTATAATAAGAGAAGTGAGATATCCCATTACCATTATGACAATGACAAAATTTTAAGTTTGATAATTCACAGCAAAGAAATCAGACACTCCCTTACTTTGACTTTGAGAGGTGTAAATTGGTTCACCACCAATGGAAGGCAATTTGGCAGTCCCTATCAAAGGCATGTATTTCTTTATATATTTACATAAATATGACTTGGTCTATATAGCTGGTAATACATACATATATATGTAAATATATAAATTAGCAGCCTCAGAGAATTAGGCAAGCAAAATCATACAGACAGATTTTGTTTTAATGACCTAATTGAAATACCAACTTTCGCATCACTTATTAAACCTTTGTTTATGGTTTTCTCTCAGCTCATATGTCTCTCTGAAAACAACTTATTCCTTAAAAATGCTGATAATCGACTCTGTAAAAAGGAAACATTTAATAGCAGTGTGAGTCATTTGGAGCATTTCATTAAGAGTCAAGTAGTTTTCCTACTCAGAACAAGAAAGGGTTGTTTACTGTTTTTCTCTTTCTGGATTATATCCATAGCTTTATTGGTTTCCTTTGAAATAATTTATACAAATTAATTTTATATGGCAAAAACCTAGTGCTAACAATTTAAATGCTACCAGAAGCAGTCCTTTTTTTCTTAAAAAAAGCCTTAGCTGCAGAGTAATATAACAACACTACCGTTTTTTTCAAAGAATAGAATTTTACATTGGCTATTATTTTGCAAATATTTACTTAAATTTATGTCCTCTTCTCTTATATTTTACAGGTATATTGGGTCTTCATTTATAAAATCGATTGTGTCCAATATTTGCATTACTGCTTGTTTTTGCATATCTTATACTCTGATAATTCATCAAAAAGATAATTAGATGCAAAAGGCATGTGTTTTTATAAACTTAATTATCTGCCAGCCTCTTTGCCATATGACATCTACCAAGTTTACCTTTAAGTAGAAAAGCTAAACCTTAAGGAGCAATGATTCATCGCATTGATAAAAACAACTGTCACAATATCTCAATTTTTGAAATTTGGTGAAGTCAATTAGATTTTAGTGTTTCTAAGCAAAGTATTGCACGTAACTGTTATTAAAGAAGAAAATTAACCAAACATAATAACATTTTTATTGTGGTCAAGTTATTACACATTTTATTTTTTTAAATCGAAAGAAACAATAAATATGACAAATTATTGTCACTGATATCTAAATTCTTTTGGCATATTTCAAAAAATATAACCATGAAGCTTTCTAACTGCCTTGAAAGCTCTATAGATCTGGCAGTATTTAATCAGGAGCTAAATGTCTGTATGTCAGGTATGCTTAGGAATAAAAAGATTGAGAGAGAAGTTGGAATAGAGGACTACCTCTAAGGAGTAACAATAATATGGAGTACTTACTACATTCCAGGCATATCACACATATTATTGTAGTTAATCGGGTGTAGAATTTGTAGTTTGATATCTCCCTCATGTAATTTAATATTATGAAGGCAGGGATTTGATCTATCTTGTTCACCACAATATTTCCTAGGTTTCAGTTTCATCATTTTTAAAATGATTGGGATGAGTAGTACAGTCTTAAAGGTATTCTGTGCTTTAAAATGATGTGAGTCTAAAAAATAAAGTCATCATATTTTTAGCCTGGAATTACAAAACTAGGTAAATAGAATCACTAGAGCTTCCTTGTTTTACTTCTGTTCAATAGTACCTATTATTTTTTCTATTATAACTTTCAAAATTGTTTTAGAAATATCTCTTTAAAACTGAATTTTTAATACATTGTATGTTTCGTTTTTTTAATTCAAGAAAAATATTTGATTTTTGGTAAGTGCATATTCATCTTCATGCACATTAAATAGAATCATCTATTTTTAAAATAGCAGTTCTTATAATAGTTCTATCATTTTTCTTTAAGAACAATGGAGAAATAATAGAAACGATTCATTATTTTGCCAAGGATAAGATTTTTGGCTAGAATGGCCATGGGTCTGACTCAGTATGGGATTTTATGTGATCTTATTGATGTAAGATCAGAAGATAAATGAAAAAGAAATTACAGAAACTCAGCTACTTCATTAGGCTGAAAATCACTGAATCCTTAAGAATTGCCATCCTGCTCCTCAAATGAATCTAATAGCTAATAAGGTAGGAGAATGGGTTGCATCACAGAAATACTTTGATTTTATAAGTAACAATGGAGTACATGGTCAAAATGATGGAAAGAGCAGCACTTAACAACCACAGCGACAAAAATACTTTTAGGGCTAATTTGTGTCATAAGGGTTATTCAAATATTTTGGTGCCACTCTTGTTGGGCACATGATAAGGTAGGATTATACTTTTCTGTCATCTCTGAGTTAGGCTTTGCTATGTGCCTTGCTTTGCCAGGAAGCTTAAGAACTGGTCTGTGATTCACCACATTTTTTTTTCTCCTGAGGCAGGAAGTATGAAAATATGAGTTGTGATGGAGTCTGCCAGCCTGGATTCTTTAGTGACTTTGATGAGCAGAGGCCTCAGGCGGACCTGCATTCAAGTTGTATGGTGCATGTATATGGTTTTAAGCCATTGAGAATTTGGTGTCATCTCTTATTGCAGCTAGCTCATCCTGTCTGAAACAGCATTTCTTTAAATTCAAGGACTCCAAACTCTCAAAACTCTCAATTTGGTGCATCAATCTTGATTAAAATGTGCAAAGTCCTGTTGATTTTCACAAAGCTAATTTGACTTTATGATTCATAATATTTTTAAATTTATAATATGGTTGATTTTTATTGTTATAGTTGAAGAAAATTGAACGTTGCATTCTGCAAAACAATCCTACTCTGAATATTCCAATGTGTAAGTTTCAGGTTGCATATAAAAACTCTGATACTACAAATCTTTAAAAATTGCACCTATGAAAAATGTCTGTGTTGACTAAGCTTGCAGGTAATTTACTTTACGAATACGATTACTCTAAAGAATAAGCTTTATGAGTTATAAAATTGAATAAAACTCAGAAAATTTTATGATATTCGTATGAAGCATATGGCATTCTAGTGAGAATCAAATACAATTCGTTATTGATGATTAAAATATGACGTTTATCTGGCATGTGAAGGCAACAAACCTGGATACTTTCTTACCCAAATTTTCCATTTTGGAAATATTAACACTCAAAGGAGAAAATTGTCAAATCAACACTATTTGGCTAGAAAATTAAAGAATATGTTAGGATGCCAAATCTCTATGTCCTCACTAAATTAAATATTCTATTAAAATGACAAATAAAATATCTTCAGCCATCCTTATGTATATTATTTTTGTATATATTTTTTTGCCAGCATCCATCCAAATCCTGGATAGTTCAATATCTTCCCAGTTCACAGGAAAGTCTCAGACTTAGAAAATTAGTTTAGAAAATAGAGAAACTTAGCCCCTACACTCAGCATCTTGTGTTATTACTATTGATTTTCCCTGTGGCATTGAAGTACAGATCCAGAGACAGCCAAGCTGTACTTAGAATACTGAAAAGAGGCAACAAAAAGCAATATCTCTAATTCACTGTTTATGACCACAGATACATTAGATCTTTAGATAAACTGAATGCCTGAGATGTTTCTTTAAAGGTCCTTCAGTGCTAGTTTATATATCTATATCTATATCTATATCTATATCTATCTATATCTATATCTATATCTATATCAGGTGCTTAAAATTATTTACTGAATGAATTAATGTCTAACCAGATTCTTTCCCTTATTTGGAGATGACATATTCTGTAAAAGTGTCTTTGGGAAAAGTCCTTATGGGAAAAGACCTAAAATAAAGAATATCTGACTAAGGAAACTGGCAGAGAAAAATGATAGAAGTTATCAAACACCATTAGTGATTATAATCAGTCGCTGGTTCCATTCTCATTATAACAAAGCTTGTGCATTCTTCTATTCATTTAATAAATAGTGATTGATCATTTGACATATCTAGACCTGGGCTTATTACTACGGATAAAGAGCAGAAAGAGACATGGTCTTGATGGAGCTTACAACCTACAGAAAATCAGTAAATAAAACAAATGATAACAATTATATCTACATTCAAGTGTCATTGCCAGGCACTAGTAAAAGTACTTTTAATCTATCAACTCATTTAATCCTCACGATAATTTTATAAAGCAGATTCTATTATTAGCATTGCCATTTTACAGATGAGAAAACTGAGACACGGAGAGGAGAACTGCTTTTAGGCAAGTAACTAGTAAGAGGCAGAGGAAAGTTCTGAACAATAGCAGAATGCCTGAACATGTTATGCTTTAATGTACGTGTCATGAGCTGTAATGACTGCAGCATCAAAGGAAACAGATCAGTAGGATTTTATGGCAGGCATAACTTAGTCTAGATTTTCATGAAGAATTCATCATTAATCTGCAATCTGATGGAGTGAACCAGATGAATATTTTATACCACTTGTTTCCAATTTGAATAAGAGGGAAAAAATAGCTAAACACGTTTACTGATGATCTAAATGTTATCTCCCAAATCGTTAATAATTTATTGGAAACAATCTTAGGTTGACTTTCCCATCATTATAGAAGTGAGGCATAACTGCTTGTGAGGCATTTCACATTGAAATAACGTTTCCTTATATATAATTTGGAGAATTTTCCCTTGACATCCCTGAAAATGGGTTTAGAATGAATTAGATGTCCTCCCTTAAGTATTTTTCTTTTGTGTTAAACATTTAGGGAGCCATGTTTATTTGTTCAAGCTTCTAGGCTACCAATGAGTATACCGTACCTAAGAATTTCAGTTTTTAGAGAGCTCTGTTCTCAAGATAAAGTCCTCACAATGAAAAGTCAGCACACTAGAGGTTGACTAGAATGTCAGTAAAACATGACGAGAGCTACTGTTTAAAGTATATGAGACTCGGTGTGAGATAACATTACTGGAAAAGTCCATTATATACAAGAGAGTATCAGAGGTCACAGGATCATTCGAAGCTGTGGAAGTTTGCTTTTACCAGTCCACTGCTGGCAATCGTACTGTCAAGCTCAGAATCCAGTAATGAAATGAGGTAAACTTGCACCCTCTATAGTGACTAAGCTGATTGAAAAGTAGGAGTATTTTGGATACTATAACCCATCCTCCTGGTTCTTATCCAATATGTTAGAAATTTGTTGTTGTTTGGGTAGGCTGTTTAAAAACATATTTATACTTTTGAGAGAAGAAAGTTTAGGGTAGAGAAGAATAAAAGGAACTGACAGCTAATTCTGCCCCCATGACAAATAGAAGAGTAAACAAATAATTTGTTTTAGTTAAAATTTCCTCATTCAGGCAGGTCTTTTGACATAAACCAGAATTATTACATGAAAAAGAAGCAGAGAGAGCATTTAAATACTTATAAATAGGAATATTCATTATTTACATTAAATTCATTTAATGTATACATTCTTGCCTCTATTAAGGCAATAAACATTTATTGAGCACCTGCTGTACACCAGGTACTGGCTTTAATTAGCAAAGCAATATTTGTTAATATGCAGGAAAGGTAAAGAGTTATATCATTAATCCTTCATTGTTAAACAATTTAAAATGATTGTAGTATACCTCTTTAACAGAACAGTGAGCTTAAATTGAATATCTAGTTAGAATTAGGGAACTCAATTAGCTTCACTGTAACTCAGTTTTGCCATCTTTAAAATGGATCTAATATAATAATATTGTCTTTTCCAACCCACGGATTGTGTGAGAGTGTTTTAGATACAAAAAATAATATTGCTTTTGTTTCTAATTTGTGAATATCAATAATATATCATAACATCAGTCACCCCAACATAATCTAAATTATATATGATCTGGAGATTTTTGTGTAATATGAAAAAGAGTAAGTAAACTCAAAATCTTATGAGAGTAATGCATAATGACTGTTTTCCATCACTAGAGAAGAATTTATCATTTCTTGGAATTTCCACACCATGAAACAGTCTATTTACTGATCACCTATTCTCGTGAAAAATATCTCAGGCAGAAAAGTTTAGCAACTAAGGCAGTAGTTTTGGTAGTTAAGCAAGTCTGGACTCTATGATGTTTAAATTTCAGGTATGGAATTTATTAACCATACAATTTAGAGCAAGTCTCTTAATTTTAAACTGGTTTCCTATTCTATAAAATTTAGATTATAATAAAAATGCTCCATAAATTTTTTGAAGATTAAGTATTTCTATAAATAAAGTAAAAATCTAAGAGGGTTTTAGATGAGAAGATAATAGCCAAGTTGGTCTTATTGTTTTAATAAATTAATTTTTGGCTGATTCATAGGTTTTCTTATATGTCTATGTTGCTGCATCAGGATGTCTACCAAATAAATTAGTGATTCCCATTTTTTTCCTGTTTTTGACACATTTTGCTTCATAGAATTTTGGAGGCACTTTCGTATTTTTTTAAAAGTTATAAAATATCTTAGGGTCCCTTGGAATTTTAATTTCTTTGATTATCCTTCATCATCATTTATTGTTCAGAGAGTGATCCCCCATATACTGAAAAACTTAAGGTTTCTTGGGTAACACTTTTATGTTATGCTACATTTCTTGCTACTTCCTTTCCATAATATAGCACATTATGGGTTGCACGAACAGTTCATCCCAAAATGATGGTTATCCATCATTTGACTGCTGCACTACACACTTGCATTCTGAGACACACATGGCACAAGCTGTGAACCAGTTATTTGAGATTGTATGTTCAGAATTCTACTACATAGACAATTTTTAAATAACCATAGACAAAATAAAGGCTTAAGGAAAATTTACCTTCTCATGTCTCACTCTAGGTTGAACCGAAAGAAGGGAAAACTAGACTACTGATTTTCTCTTACCAGCTGTTTGGTTTTCTCTAAGCCAACATTATCTACCTGGAGAATACGGTGGGGTCAAGAGAGATTTCCCAAATGAGGATTTGGGAGAGTGGCTGGAAGGTCACGTGAACACGTTAGGTAGAAGCTTAATACAATAAGTGAGCTGACATCCACCCTTGCCCTTCTCATTTTCTAATTAATTAAAATGCCAAGCCGCACGGCCAAGATGACTTTCTCAAAGTGAATATTCATCTAAAATGAAGCAAACAGTTATTTTTAGGTTTGTTTGTTTGGTTGTTTCGTTGTCCCCCCTCCCCCCACCCCCACCCCCTACTTCAGAGACTGTGGCGACAGGACAAAGATATAACAAAATGACACTGAGAGCTGTTCATCTCTGAAATGTTTCCACAGCTAACTTATTGTAATTTTCCCACTGCAGACTCTTACAAATAATTTCTGAATATTCTGACCTTATTTTACTATAGAATTACCAAATTTTCTTTTTTAAACTATTCTAAAACTATCTCCGTTACTGTAAAACTCCATTACCTGAAACTTCAGTCTCTGTTACTTCACTACAACAGTATCAATGGTAAAAGTAGCTATTTATTGAATTCCTAGTATGCGCCAGCTCCTCTTATCCACCCAACAGCCCTGAAAAATAACAGTATCTGACCATAGCCGGGATTCAATAGAAAGTTCAGTCAGGTGGGATGGTAGGAACTAGGAGGAGAAAGTGGAGGGTTAGACAGATGAAGTAATTTAATGAGGTCACCCAGCTAGTAAGATCCTTTAAAATTCAAGACTTTCTATTTAAAAGACTGAACTCACTACTCTTCCTCTCTAATATAACAATATATTCCAGTAAATCTTACAATCACCTTTATCTTTTCTTATTTCAGACCTGGCATAACACAAGGAAAAAGAAGGCATCTTATTTAAAGCTTTTTAAAATTTTTTATTTTTATTTTTAGCATAAAACCATTCTAGACAAATAACTGGCCCTAAACACACGATCTTTACATGATGGCTTATTTGGAGAAAAGATGGATTTTTCTGACTTCTAAATATATATTATTTTATCTGAAGAGTAGCATGATAGGAGAAAGTCTCAAGTGGTGTCTATATACGGTTTTGCTGATGTGGAAGGAGTGGGATGAACCCTATCACTCTCTCTCTCCTTATTCTACCTGCCAAGGAAGATTCATTTCCTTGGTATCGTTACCATCATGGTAACAACAGGGTGTCTATTTTATTCAGTAATTCTCTAGACTCTACCTATACTTGTATGCTTAGCCCAACTATATTTAGATACCAAATTTAGTGAGAGGGGTTGTTTCCTATTCAAATAATTATTTGCCTTAGTAACATGTTATTAAGAGGAAAATTTTTAGGAGTTTGGAAATATTTATGGTATCTGGAATGGAAGGTAGTGTGTTGTTATAAAATCACTAACTTTTAAGAACTTACTAAAATTTTCTTAGTTCATGTAACATGTATCAAAATACTTTTAGCTACTTACACCAATCAAATAATATCTGAGACTTCACTTTTGTCAATATGCTTCTCCTTATGCTGACTTTTAAATTAATTCATAATTAATTGCAAGGAGGCATTTTCATTAGCCAAAGACAATTTCTTTTCCATTTCACTTACATTAACAAACACAAACTCCGTATACATTTCAAACGACAACTTTCTAGTTTGATTTTTTTTCAGACTTTTGCATTTCTATTTCTTCAAGATCAAGTACAGAGAAGGGTCCTATGGTTTAGGATCCTTATATGACCCTGTGGTCTGAATTTTTATCCAATTCCCAGAGAAAGCAGAACATTCAATCTTTATCAAACACAAGAAGCTCCAAGCCACACCTAAGCATGCTGAGAACAGTGTGTGGTGAAGGCTGCTCTCCTTCCCGGAGCTCAAGACTCAGACATGATCTCACAACGGCTTTCTTTGTTTTCAGAAACCTTCAACAATTACAAACATCTGGGAGAGGGGCCTGGTTGCTCATCAATTGTCTACTGCCATCATCACCTTTGGTATTCTCATTCTTAATAAAATTTTAGCATCACATCATTTTCAAAATATCCTTTCATTATTTTGCAGTCAATTCTCTTTCTCATGAGTAAGAGTTTTATCTATTTGGATTTTCCTCTCTCTTCCTCTTGCATAAGAAATTTTTTAGCTATGTGAGAAAAAATCCTTACTGATTTTTATTTCTTTTCTCTGTAATCCCCTGCAATTTACAAACTTTCCATTTCATAATCAAATTGGCCTCATTTTCTTCTTCAGCAGTGCCCTGTACTTTTCTTCTCTAGAAGCCGAGGCCCCACTCCTCACCCTGTTACTACTTCTCCCTGCAGCCAGTGGGACATCCTGTCGCGTTCAGCTCTGCAGCTGCCTCAGAGTATGCAGCAGGAAGCCATTTCTTTCTACTGGTACACTCTGCAGTTTACTTTCAAGACTACATTTTGTTCACTAAAAAAAAAAAAAAAAAGGAGAAAAAAAAACTTTTCTGTAAAATTCCACCTCATACCTCAATTTTTTTATATAGACCCAAATCTAGCCAAAACTTCGTTGGGAGAGTCTGTAACATTACCATGCCACTTCTGCAGTCACATCGCAATGTTCTTTACATTTCGTGCTTAAATTGAATATATCATTTTCATTTTCATTCTGTGGCTGTTTAACAAATGCTTCCCAGCAATTTTGTGGCTTTCCAATATACTTATTTTAACATTTGTCATGTATCATTCCCAAAAGATTAAATCAAATTATTTCTTGCTGGCAATTTGAATTGCAGTAAACATACTTTTGGACATAGTTCCCAATGCATCGTTGATCCCCTCCCCTCCTTACTGCTTATGTTGTCTCTTACGAGGGCATTTCTTATTGTCATCTATGTATCTTACTCTGACATAAAATTGTTTCAAAGGCTGTGTAAATTTTTTCTTCTCCTTCAGAGACTCACATATGTTCCTTTGTTACCAGCGTTTCTCTTCTTTCGATGCCAGGCCACCACCAGCTTTATCTCATCTCTTGCTTTCTCTAAAGCTATATCTAGGCAATTGGTTGCTTAAAAACACCTAAGCTTTACTTTTTTGTGTCTTATTCTCAATCATCCTAAAATTTGTTTCTACACTGCTGCTTAATTTTAACTTTACTTCTCCCAACAAACCTCTTGGTTTTGTTTCCCCAGTGACCTTTCATGCTTACTACCTTAGCTTGGTCCTTTCCTCATGAGTAATAGCTGAGTGCAGGTTTAAGCCAAAAGAAGCAGCACATAAGAGTGGAATTCAGACACTATGAGATATGAAGCTCCCCTAAAATTTGTTTCTACACTGCTGCTTAATTTTAACTTTACTTCTCCCAACAAACCTCTTAGTTTTGTTTCCCCAGTGACCTTTCATGCTTACTACCTTAGCTTGGTCCTTTCCTCATGAGTAATAGCTGAGTGCAGGTTTAAGCCAAAAGAAGCAGCACATAAGAGTGGAATTCAGACACTATGAGATATGAAGTAAATCCTACTATATACGTATATCCTACTATATACGTATGAGCTGCGCGACCTTAAAACTTTCAGAGCAACATCTTTTCAGTAAAACAACAAAATTAAGATAATTATAAAGACCTTGTGGGTTTATCAAATTCAACGTTATTTTCTCTGAATACCTACTCCATATCCCCTCCTCAATTTGATCACATCTATCGCTCCCTCTTCTACGCTGCTCTGTACCTCTTAAGTTTTCCAGCACCACATTGAGACCATTGTAACTGTTTCTCCAAAGACAGTGAAGAGGTTGTAAATATGAATTCTGGAGCCATAATCTTGAGCATGAGTCTTGGTCCTGAATTGTTAAACACCGTTTGTAATTTCCTTGCACTCTTTGTCTCAGTTTTCTCATCTATACAATGAGGAATGTAGTAGCACTAACATCCTATGACTGTTGTAGAAATGAATTAATGCACGTAAAGGACTTAACATAGTGCCTGGCACATAGTAACTACTTAGTAAACATTAGGACTCTCATTGAATTGTAACCTTTTTGATGGCAACATTTCAGTCCCATCATTTATTTCTTCCTAGCAGCAAGCATATTGCCTAGAATAAGTGCTCAATCAATGCTTAATGAATTGGAATAAGGTGAGTGAAAGCATGCTTGGTGGTTCATGTAAGGGCGCTTGACAGATGTTTATTTTCGCTGTGACAAGTTTTATTAACTTCCTTGTAGGATAAATGAGCACTGTGATCCTGATTTGGAGAAAGTGTATCACAGAAAAGCTGTGTGCATTTGGTAGCCCACGACCTGGAATTCAAGTGTACTGAAACAAGGTGTCCTCGATGTTAGGCTAAAAGATGCCGCTTCAGGAGCTGACTGTGGGTCTTTTCAGCTCTCACATCTTAGCCAGTGGTTAATATTTCTTCTCTTTGAAGATGTTTTCATGTGATTTATTCTGACTTTTTGTGAGCCAAGACACAGCATGGGCTGTGGCTGGCAGTTTGAAAGGTGTCTGAAATCACTTGAGGTTCCAATCTATTTCTAAATCAAAGACTAATGAAATATCATTGAATAAAAAGAAGTACTTGATATATATAAGAGTCAAACAACTTGCTTTTCTTCTTATCCATAATTTTAGAATCTTGAAAAAACTAATAGAATTGCATTAACCACATTCTACGTTAACCATGCTCCATGATGTCTACCACAGACAGATGAAATAATTTATTGCTATTGTTAATTAAATGACATACTTGTGATCCAACTTTTCTAGACAGAAAACTCTTGCCTTGCTTCCTGGTATTAAAAGGAAGCCTAATAAACATTTCCTAAAACCAAAATCAAGTATTTATTTCAGAACCTTCCTTACATTATCACCTCTGTTTTGTAAAAAAAGAAGAAGATGGAGGGAAGAAAGAGAAAAGTTGTTGGGAAAAGGAAAAGTAGAGTAAAACATTCAATGAGTGGTTACAGGTACTAAGTTTGAACCGTTTCCTTGAAGTGTTGACTAAAAATATAATTGCTTCTTGATTGGTATCATAATTTTCAGAAAGCATGAATTTTAATCTTATTGCCATAGAGAAACAAATAAGTAAGAAAAATAAACTTATGTTAGGAAAAACTGTTTGGGAAAACAAATCTTTTAATATTTTGTGTTTATTACTTTACTTGGGTTTCATTTAGCAACAAGCCACAGAATAAATGAATGGATGCTGACTTTGGAATAAGAGGGCTACCAAGCCTTCCTGAATATCATAAGGTTATGAATTAGTTCAACATGCATTATTCTAGTATGGCTTAAACTATTCATAAAATGGGAATTGCTGAAGAAAGTTCATATCAGTACAACTGAAAATTATCGGAACTTACATGACAATATTGCTAGATAATCAGAAAACTCAGTGGGTGCTCAACCATCTAGGTCTATCGCCATGAGTTTCAAACATAAGGAGCTGGGGCTTTTGCAGAGAAGCCCCAAACACTGTGGTATTACAGGAACCACTTTCTGAGAAATAAGGTTCATTCATGGACCACAGTCTACATGGCTCCATAGAGAAATGTGCCTAGTTTGTCAGTGTCTTAGCTACGAGACTGTTTTAAATGAAGAATAGGTCGACATGCAAACTCAGTCTAAAATCTTTAGATCTCAGAGAAGCCTTATTCTTGTGGCGCTGTAGCATTTAATTAAGAAGAAACAGGTTTTACATCACCAGGACTTGTAACACTACTTGTCACATTTGCTTCAGTCCAGACCTAGCTGTTTGTACACTCTGTGACACTGCTTTTTATTTAGGTGGTTATGCAATGTAGAAACATTGCAGTGGAGAGTGGCAAAAGCTATTTTGTTTCTTCTGGGTATCAAAAGCCTGCTTTTTTAGACAGAAAATGCTTTCCCTATGTTTTTGAGTAATAAGAAACAAGTTAAAGGGCAGATGGCTTTCAGATATTATAAATAGAAATAGGTCAGTATTTTGTCTATCTGTTCCTTCATTAGAATCCTTCTTTTATACTTTCGTTAACTTTCATCTCTAATAGAAAAAATAGTTGTGCTTCTCCATCCCTAAGGAAGAGGAAAAGATTATTTCTGTAAAGAAGTTATTCAATGCAAAGCCTTTGTGAAAAATGATACTCTGTTATAGCTTTTAATATAAATGGATTTTGTAAGTTTCATAATTGAACTCCAAGGTACATACTAGTTAAATTTGTAACATTATGTGCCTATAATATATAAAATTAAATAATAAAAATAAAATGACATTTTCCCCCAAAGTAGAACATTTTAACAGTCAGAAGAGAAAGCAATTACAATTCTAGTTCTAGAGATCAGTTAATATTTTTAAGAATTTTTTTGTTTCTGTGGGGCTATGTGATGGTGCATTTTTAAGGTAAAGTAAAAGGACTATTCACCAGGAAGAAATCGAATAGAAATTTTTATGAGCATATAAGAAGCCTGTGTTCTGTTGACTTCATCATCTAATTACCCTATCAGTGAAGGACGGCCAACCAATTTCTGTCCATCCATGATTAATGATACAGCATTGGGATGAATAGAAAATGGAACCTGCTCTCCCACCCTGGATAGATTCCAGGTTCAAGACACTTGATTATTAGATGAATAAAAACATGTATATTGAACTCTCTATCAGCACACAAGGAAGCAGCACTAGATGCTACATAAGATACAAAGATGACAAAATAGAGCCCCTGTCTCCAACTCATTCACAGTCTAGCAGTTGATGTCAAATGACTGGCACAAAAAAGTATTATGAGAGCTATCAATGTAAGATGAGGATTCAGAAGAGGAAAAACTGAAAGGATGTTAAGAATATTAGGAAAAGATTTATGGAAAGGAAGAACTTGAAGGATGGACTGCTTTTGGCAGGTTGAAGTGTGGAGGTGAAGACAAGAATGCTGAAGGTAGATAGGAGGCTTGAAAGCAAGAGAGTTAATTCAGCACAGAGTATGCGGACAGGCCTCAGATAAATGGTTTAGTTTAAGATTTACTTCTTCCAAAATGAAAATCACTGGTGTTGTTGTGCCTATGGTTTAAGGAGTATTGCAGCTCATAGTAGAATGAATTAAAATAACACAGAATCTCTTGATGAAAATTTTGGAAGCCCTAGAGAATTAATGAATAAGCAAGATAGACTGGGTGACAAATCCAAAATTAAACTAGTGACAACAAAAGTTGCCCTATAGGTCAATAATAACCAGAAAAAAATATAATTACAGTTGCATTTGCATGAATAATAATGTTGCTGGATATGAATCTCATAACAAGAGTCCAAGGTCTAAAATGGAGAAAATTATAAAACATTAAGAAGGATGTTAAGAAAAATCAAATAGTCGGAGGTGTGTGTGTGTGTGTGTGTGTGTGTGTGTGTGTGTGTGTATCTTACTTCTGAAGAGAAAGATTCAACATTTTAAAGACCTCAAATTTAATACAGGTAAGTCAAAATATCAGTTAATAACTGTAAGTGCAAGAGGTCTCTTAAAATTCTAGAAATGCTAAGCTTTTATTGGGAGAATACTCACAGTCATTTTCAAAAGAAAGACTAATTTGGCAGGACATACCTATGCAGATATGAAAATGCTATAAAACTATAGTAGATAGGATTGTGTGGCACTGGCAAAAGTCTCTGCGAAGAACAACAGAAAAATATTGTAAGTGCAAAACATACTAATATATACATTAGAATGTAGAATGGCATTTCACTAGATGAAACTATCACTAGAGAAAGTTAGATAACAAATACACTGTTGTAACAAGGCAAATTTGTATATCTGAGGGCAAAAATTTGATAATATTCTCATAATTTAACTATTTATACCTGTAGTGTAGCAATTCCATATAGACGTACCAATGATGATTTAATTATAGCATTACACATAATTAAAAAAATGATTGGGAACAATGTAAACATATACTAACAGGAGACTAGAGAAATTATTGTATTCCAATACTCTGGAACACTACACGTCCATTAAAAAATATATATCGGAAAGGAAATATTGACCATATATTCAAATAGAAAAAGGCCTTTTGTTTAGAGCATGCTTTTAATTGGTTGAGGCCAGTATGAAGAAAAGCAGGATCAAAGACAGCTCAAAAGTATCCATTCGACTTCACATAAAGGGGAAAATGGTGGAGTCATTAAAAAAAAAAAGTGATATAGGAGTGAGGAGTTGGTTTGGTGGAGGTGGAGAACTAAATTTTTAAATGTCAACAGCTCAGATTGGTGAATTCGTTAAGAAGGCAATTGCAAGAGAATGTCAGTGAAGAGTTTGAAAAAGACAGGTATTTGGAGTCATCTACATAAGGATGAAAGTTGAATCACAGTGGACCAGTTTCCTGTAATGGTAGAGAAGGCAGAAAAAAATGTTGTCCCAAGACAAAACACTAGCAATGCCTATGTTTAGGCAAGAAGAGAAGGCAAGAAATAACACAGAGTATGAGAACGAGAGACGATGGTGGAAATCTTGGTCTGCTGGATGCTGTTGGGCTGACATAACAGAGTCTAAGGAGGGTGAACCATGTCATGTGCTAAAGAGAGAAGTCCACCAAAGCAACTCTGAACAAAAGTGACTGACATTGGACTTATCGATAACCTTTGAGAGAACAATCTAGGAGCATGAGTGATAAGAAAAGACTGATTGCAAGGGAGTGGGTGCTAGCATCCCAATTATATATTTGACATATCTTCACTTGCTTTGTTACCCTTCTAATTATTTCATCAGCGAGGCAGCAGAAATGGATTTGATATAAAGGAATGAAACAGCAATGACAGTAAAATTATTCCTGGTGATTGAACTTACATAAAGAGGCACCTGCAGGCCTACCTATAAAATTTTCCAATTTGTTCACTAGACACTCCAATATATAACTTAGCAGGGTAAACTGTTTCTCATTCTTAAGGGACCCAGTTGGATGGAGCTGAGAGGCTAAGGGTAAGGCAGAGGATGATAATATTTTAAATTGCACTGTAGGGGCTGTATTTACTTTATCTAGTAAAGAACATAAATGAAATGAGACATTTCTCTAATCTATCTGAAACCTTTAGTTTCCTTTTTCACCTAAAGCAAACTGACTTTTTAAAGAACCATTTATTTGCTTTAGATTTTCCTCAAAATAATCTATTTCCAAATAATAGTTTGACAGTGAAATCAATGTGATCACAAAAAATGCAGGCAGAGTGTGACTATGAAGAAGATTAAGGAGATTCTAAGAAGAGAAGAAACTTTCTTAGTCGAATAAAAGGAAAGTGACTAAAACTAATATGATTTAACTCACCAGGAAATGAATCTGGACAATACTCTTAGAGTTGGTAGTTTAATGCCTTAATGTGTAGGAGACTTCTCCTAAGTAGCTGAATAAGCTAATAAGAAGACCCTGATCATGACAGGATGATTTGGCAACATGAGAGTCTGGACATGGTAATGCTAACTTTGTTCTGACGAGAATAATGTCATTGTCACCATTTTATTAAACATAGCTGTCTACCTAATCAAATTTCATTAAATATTGTATATTAACTTTAGCCTGCCCAATATGCTGCTGTTAATAATGAAAGATTTTAACTTTATCTCTGGATTTTCTCCCACTCAATACTTTGTTTGTATTTTGAAAAGAAATATTTACATTTCTAATCTATGGCCATGCTACTCTGAACAAGCCTGATCCCGTCTGATCTCGAAGCTAAGCAGGGTTGGGCCTGGTTAGTACTTGGATGGGAGACCACCTAGGAAGACCGGGTGCTGTAGGCATAAAAAAAAAAAAAAAAAGGGATTGTAAACTGACAAGTTCTTTGCAATCTGTGAGGCCAACCAAGGGTTGCCTCCCCTAAAAAAAAAAAAGTACATTTCTATATTTACTGGCAAATAATTTTTTCCTTATAATCCTAAACAAGTAATCAAAAACTGGGGAGAGAGATTTAAGGAGCATCACTATTTCCCCTGTACGTATTTTCAGCATTTGACCCATATTACCTCCTCCTTTCTTCTCATCTAGTTAAACCTTTTCACTTATAGATGAAGAAACTGAGTCTCTGAGAAGTGACTTGCCTAGGGTCAAGTAGCTTGTTAGTAAAAAAGACAGATCTAAAAATCCTGTCACTTTACTCTAAGTCCTTGCTATTTACATGTATGATAAATTGAATAGTTAGTTAGCCTATTGGTGGTGAATGGCACATAGTTATGCTTTAAAATATGCTTATTGATTAATTATTCATGAAAGTTTATTATGTTTGAGCAAAGCTTTACAGAACAATAAAAAGAAAGCTTAGAATCCGACGAAGACAAACTCCCATAACCACCTCCATTTTCCTTCACCACAGGTAGAAATAATTTCCCTTTCACTGCTTGACCCCTATTAATTTCTCCATTGCATGTTGTCTCAGTCTGTTGCCTCCTCAGATCTCTGCTGCTTTTCCATTGTTTGCTAAATAATCATCTGCACAGTCACACATGTACTTGTGGGTTGTAAACATGCATAGATATGGAATTCAATGTGACTGCCATCACTCTTAACCAGAAGACAGAAAGCTCTCAGTGACCAAAGATTCTTACTGTTTTTAGCCTTCAGTCTCACCATATCGATTGTTACGTAGTTCCCTGTTAATTGCAGAGGAGACGTTTCAAGACTCCCAGTGGATGCCTGAGATCTTGGGTAGTACCCAATCTTATATATATACTCTGTTTTTTTCTATAGGCACATACCTATGATAAAGTTTAATTTATAAATTAGGCACAGTAAGAGATTAACAACAAAACTAATAATAGGACAATTACAATTACTGTAGTAAAAGTTATGTAAACATGGTCTCTCTTTCTCTCTCTCAAAATATCTTATTGTATTGTATCCACTCTTCTTCCTGGGATGATGTGAGATGATACAATGCCTGTGTGATGAGATGAAGTGAGGTGAATGACGTAGGCCTTGTGACACAGCATTAAACTACTATAAGGTTTACTTGAACACAAGCACTGGGATACTACAACAGTCAATCTGATGACAGACTTGCTACTAAGTGACTAAAGGGGCAGGAGCATGTACGGGCATGGATCCATTGGACAAAGAGATGATTCACGTCCTAGGCAGGGCAGAGTGGAACGGCATAAGATTTCATCATGATACACTGAATGGCACGCGATTTAAAACTTATTAATTGTTTTTCTGAAATTTTCGATTTAATATTTTTGGACCATGGTTGACCATGGGCAACTGAAACCATGGAAAGTAAAACTGCAGATAAAGAGATTACTATACTTGCTTATTTATGAAATTATGAATGACTTAAATGCATCCTTGAGTAGAAAATAAAATCTTTAAGCAGAAGGACAATGATGACTCAATTGTTTTGCATTCATTTTCCTTACAAGTCAGTATAGTACAGTGTAGTAAGAAACCCACGAGCCCCTTAATAGATTTAACTTGCATTTTTAGACTATGGTGATTTGGTGATTTCCAGTAAAAATGTCCTCCTACTTTCCTTTATAAAAGGAACGATGAATAAGAATTAGAGGTTTTATTGCTAGGTCAACTTGTAATCATTCATCTGGACTTCAGTCTTTTCATCTATAAAGTGAGAGAGAGCACTTACCCATTTCTAAGTTCCTTTCCTGTTCTGACAGATGATGGGTTGATATCAGAATCCTGACTCTTGAAGATGAGATCAGGGAAGGGAATGACTTTAAAATTGTGCAGTAGTTTAGCCACAGAAAATTTTTCTTGTCAACCTAGCTCATGATGGATGGATTTCTGCTCCTCCAGCCTTGATCCAAGAAGTTGTGTTAGAGAAAACATCACTTCCATTTAGTGACTGACTGACTGCATCTGATTAACTAGTCAACGAGACGACCTATTTTGTTAATGCCAAAGGTACTTGCAGATAACATGAGGGACTATACAGGAGAAGTACCCTCTGATACTTTTCTAATCTTTTGTTAGGTGTTGCCATTACTCATTATAATTTTAGCTTTGCCTTAGCATTGTGGGCATTCTCATGCTATTCTTGAATTTTCAAATTCCAAAAAGATGCCCTATCTCAACTTTCCTTTTCTGTATAAATCAGAACATCAGAAATCTACTCTCTAGCAAGATGAATAATAATAGCTTCTAGTATTGAAAGTAAACATTTCTATTTGGACATAAGGTTTCTCTGCTGTATAGTGTGCGCCTTCAACTTTCTGTGCCCTAATTATGAATCCGTAGGAGAATGCTGATTTTATAAGACAATGCATGAGTTTTTATACGGCAAAGTGAAATTATCAATACATCACATAATCCTCTCAAGGATTCCAGATAATATATATTCTCAGCTAGTTGAGGTGTAAGAGTTTCTCAAAATACCTGCATTGCCATTCAGTCTACCACTAGAGTCCTGGAATCCAGCCACTGTGCTAGCAGTGAAGCCGTGCTTACTGCATCAGAACTCTGCCGAGCTGAGCATGTATAGAGGATGGATGTCGGTATCCATTATCCACACAGTTGCTTGGGATCCTGCTGACATCCTTGAGCCTATATGCTCAGCTCATCAGAATTCAGTTTGCAACAAGGTAATCATGGTAGAGTGACCATTGCAAGGTAAGTGTAAGTAATGTTTTAAAGAAATGTTAAAGCATATCTTTGAATAGAGGCAGTACTGTGAAATTCTCGGAAAATAACACCAGATGGGCCAAGCTGGCATACAACTGTCAGAAACAGCAAGAAATATTTTAAGCAAAAAGCTTTGGGGCAGTCTGCAAAGGAAAGAAAAAAAACAACAGTAGGTGTTTTTAACATCCTTTACTAAAAAAGGTATGGGTTTTAATCTCAGACTTGTTTTTAAATCCCAGCTACTTAACTTACTAGCCTATTTTAGGAAACTACTTAGCAACTTTGAGTCTTAATTTTAAAGAATCTATTTAAAAAATAGGGATGGTAGTGTTTTTCTTATAGTTATTGTGAGGATTCAATAAGTCAAATACATAGCCTAGTGTCCACTACATACCAAATAATACATAAATAATAAGTGTAAATGAACATCGTTACCTATAGAGAAAACCTAGGATAGTTTTCATGTACCCAAAGTGCAGAAAGAAATTTTGGCTTCAAAACTTGTGCTTCCAATACATCAAGATCTTCAAATGCAAAGATTAATAAATTAAGTAAAACACCAAAAATAAAAAAAATAAAAAAGGTTCTCACTTTAAGTGCAAAATTGAAATACTTTCAAATTTTCCACATAATTTTGAAGTGTTCCGAAAGGGAAAACGCAATGTCCCAAAAGTTTTTCTTCTAAGTTTCCAGGGTGAGTTCAGCCAGTATATTCTTCATGATGTGTAAACTGCCCCTAAGCCAGTGGGTCATGGTTCACTCATAGACCACAACTCAATGGAGAAGGGCTGTGCATTGCATGTATGGTGGCTTCCTTGGAGAAAGAACACCAACTCAGTGTCTGTTAGGCCCAAATAATCACATCAGTGAGCTTACTTGTTATTATTAGAAGAATCAAGCTATTTCAGTAGCAGATAACTGAACTCAGAGACCACAGGAATACAGCCAATTTCAATGCAGGCATCTTCCCAGTCAATGGAATCCTGAAAGAGTGGCTGTGCCACAGAAGGCAGGAAAGGATGAACAGACGAGCCCAAGCTAGTCATACTACCTAACTAAAATGCTGAGATATAGCTCAAACAGTTCAGATTTTAAAATGATATTTAATATTTTAGAATATAATTTTCTATGTGATATTTTGGGACTACATAAAAATATAATTTGGGGGCTCAAAATAAGTAAGACTATTCTAGCAATTAAACCATTAAAACCAGAAATGTGTTTCTCTGCAAGGTATTTCTTGCTTTGAGCAAAACAATGCAAAACTAAAGAAGATTTTGTATTTATCTTCTCATTAGTACATATAGTTTCTAGTGGAATTAAGCTTATAGCTGATAGGACAGAATAGAGTTGCTACACATATCATCACAGGGAAAGAAATGGCCATGGAACCTTGAGAAGGTGATGATGGGTAATGCTCTTTCTGAATGGAGCAGCAGTGGAGCCTGGAGAAGATCAAGGTGTCAGGAGAACTGTGTTCTTGCAAGGCCCCTGCTGTTAAATCACTTGATATTCAGTAACTCATGTGCCTCTCCTATAATTGTCAGTTTTCCATTTGTACTATGAGGGCTCTGTGGTTTCTCCTTTATACATAATTCTTCTCTCAAAGGAAAAAAAAAATATTGAGCAATTTCTCTGTAAATTTCAAATAGGCAGATTTTTTTAATTCTGTGTGTTCTACCTTGGCAGTAAGGCAGAGCAAGGCAGGGACTGAGCAGGAGTGATGAAAGCTGGAAGGTTTTTTGATTTGCTCTCCAGATAAGCAGAGAGCTTAAGTTTGAGTTAGCCTGGCACTTCTCCAGGTTTGGACATTATCTTCAAGTAATACACTCTAAGCTGTGATCAACTCGATGCACTTTTAGTAGTTTATTACCAAGGGGACTGCCCAAACTGCCTGAAATAGATGATGTCTAGGGCCTCCAGGTGAGTGAGGGTCACTTGTTTGAGTCCTCACCTCTGTTTTTTCAAACTGTAATTTAAAAGAAGAATGAAAAAAACAGGAAATAAGGTGGTATTAAAATTACCTGAATATTTAGAATGTCGTGAAGGCAAAGATGATGATTAAAAACAAAATGATGGGCTTGGTTTCCATGGACTACAAGATAGAGTCATACGAGGAAACAGAGGTCACTCAGTCCTGCCATCTGCCTACAATAGGGTCCCACACTGGCAACTCCACTTTTGCTTAAACATTTCAGTGATAGGAAACATGTTTCTTGCAAAGAAACCCATTTCTGGTTTTATGTTTTGTTGTAGTCCCAAATATCGTATAGAAAATTATATTTTAAAATAGTTAATATTATTTTTAATAAAATGAGTAGCATTTTAAAAGTCCCCTAGCAATTATTTTGAAAATGCTTATTTTGGAAATATTTTAGTTTTCTTTTTGGCTTAACAGTTATCGAGCACTCCTTATACAGACGCTGTGGTAAACATTTTACATCAACTATCTCGTTTAATCTCTACAAAAAATATGATATAGGCACTATTATGTCCATTTTATGGATTAAGAAATGTGAGTGTTTTCTCTCTGGAAATACGTATAGTTAATTTATGGAACTGGAACAATAACACAGATTTAATCATAAAGTTAAAATGATTTTCTAGCTTATTTTGCTTTAATATAGATTCTTACATGTCATTTCTAAGTGGAGACATTTTGAAATTCAAAATGTCGATGATCTTACATAACTTTAACCAATGAAAGGAGCAGGGAAGAGACAATTTTCTCCTCAGGAAGAAACTGAGTATCAAATTCCTGTTACGTAACTATGCTGTGTTATCTTTCAAGAGGTTTATGGTAGAATAGCATACAGGGCACAATTTTTCTTGTTTTATATCCTGCAATAACAGCTTAAGTGCTAAAGTCCATGATATAAAAAGAAAAGAAACAATGGCTCTAGCTACATGGTGGAATTATAGATAGAAAGGACATCTAAACTGCACTAGGAAATGAAAATCAAGTTTATGTCAGTAACACTGGGAAACAGGAAGAGATCTGATCTGAGACCTGATTATTTTTTTGCTTATCTAAATCTAGAAGGAATCTTTTGAACAATCTACTGATGGTACATCAGTAAATACGATGGCTGGGCCAGAAAGCTATGTATTCCTGTGTTAACTATAGCATCTCTCTTAGTAATGACTTTATTGCTGTTTCTGGCTGCTCATTTGGTCTAATGTGTTCTCTTGCTGCACCGTTGCTTGTGTGTGTGTAATAGCTCATCTGTCACCTTCCTTTCTGGAGAACCTGTCACTGTAGCATTTATGAGCTGTAAATGAGGACTACATACTTTATACCCACAGAGCTAACATATTAACATAATCCTTCATTAAGAAGGTTTCTTTTTTCCTTTCATTAATTAATGCAACTCCTGCCTACCGGTCGCCAACCTTTACATTTCTAATGTTTGGCTCTACAAACCATACATTGCTCTTCATGAAAAACAAGCAAAAATTTGGAAAATATTTTTTCTGGTGCTCAAAACTGCTGTCTCATCTAGCTGTGGGAGATTCCTTTTTGGTAAAATGCAAGATTCTCTCCCTTTGTGATTTTAATGAGTGCGGCATTAAATAAAATGTGTCTATTATATTTCAAATAATCGCATGTGGTTTTTAAAATTCTACTCAGAAAACTGATCACATGTTTGGTGGATTGTGGTGACAATCAACTTAGAAAAATTTACAAAACTCAGTGGATTTAGGTCCATGGGTATATATATCTTTTTCCCTACTATCATCTTGGTATTTCCGTTGTCAAATTGCCAGGCCTCCGAGCTCTTGCTTAGTCTCTTCCCACTGTTAATCCAGTCACCTCACTGGTTTGGCTGCTTAACAGAAGAGAGTTCTTGTATCTTGGAGTTCACCACCACCTTTCCTAGGCATAAAGATGTTTACCAAGGGCTTCATTTGAACTTGATATTCTTATTGTGTGCAGAAGTCAGAAGAGTGAGACCTCACAGATGAGCCCTAAATTCGCCAAAATGTGGAAATCACCTTCTTTATTTTCTCGAAGTGAGGTTTCATGAGGAGGGTGTTGTGAGTTGAATGGTATCCCCCCACCCTCTATCCCCTCATCAAAAAAGATATGTTTCAGTCTAACTCTGTGACCTTGTTTTGAAATGGCAGATGTAATCAAGTTTAGATGAGTTCATACTTTATTAGGATGTGTCCTAGGTTCAGTGACTGATGTCCTTTAAAGAGGGCCATATAAAGACAAAGACACACAGAGATACATGCAAGGAGAATGCCATGAGATGACAAGGAACACCAAGAATTGCCAGCAACCTCCAAAGCTTGGAGAGAGCCATGGAAGAGGTTCTCCCTCAGAGCCTTGATGAGGAGCCAACCTTGCTGACACCTTGATTTCATACATCTAGCCTCCAAGACCATGAGAGAATAGATTTCTATCATTTTAAACTACACGTTTTATGGTAATTTGTTACTACAGCTCTAGAAAACAAATACAGAAGGCAAGATGAACAAGATAGAAAAATATTAGGCTCAACATATATACCATCTTATTCATAAAGCAGAAAGCAGTCTCTACTTTTAAAAGGTCACATTGATATGAAAATGAACTATCAGATATGGAGAATCTGCCATTAAGGATGGAAGAAAGTAGGTGTAGCAGGAGAAAGGCATGCAGCGGCATACTTCATCTGCTCTAGTTCAGAACACTTGTTTTTCTTTTTTCTTTTCTTTTCTTTTTTTGCTAAATGGACCCAGAAAACAAGTAATAATGCAGGACATAAGTCTGCTGCAAATACCTTCTAATCAGTCTATTCTCTTCATGCAATCCTGACATAGTGTAATCTTGATATTTACTGAGCAAGAACAGATATGTGGTGATTGTGGGCAGGTTTCTCATCATTCACTCTTTCAAGATTAAGTGTTCTGTACAAGGCATTTTCTATAAATATGACAAGGGCTGGGAAAAAACAGATGGGAACATTTCAGTCCCTACTCACTTATTATTTATGATTCCTTTGTTCTCATCTTAATAGCATCAACTTTATGGATGAAAGAGCAGTATCCTGTTACCCCGAGTGTTCTTCCACATAATAAAGTTTCAGGTAACAAAATGTCTTCTTTGTTTCACTTCCATAATCTAAGCTTTGATGTAAGAACCTTGACTTACTTCCTACCTCTATTTTACCTGTTTAAATAGGTGTGAGGCGCCCTCTATTGGTGCAGATGTGGGCAAAAGGCTTTGCCTAGCTACTTTCACTGGTCACTAATCATAAGTGTAATGATTTTTGTTCCTTTTTCTATGGTCGTCAGTTCATCACACCCCCCAATCCCCCAAAACTCTAGGAACATCAAAATTATAGATTTGATTTTAATTATATGTAAAAATCACCTGGCCTGAATGGGACATGGCAATGTGGGCATGTGGGAAGAGCACAGGTTTGGCCATATCAAGTCCTGGATTTGAAAATCTGCTTTAACCGTGGAAAAGTTTATTAACAGTTCTTGACCCACTTGGCTAACATGACAAACACAAAACACCTGCCTCACTGATTTGCTGTAACTAAGACCTGGCATTTATTTATCGACAAATTTTAATGAGTACCTATTATGTGCCAATGTTTTAGATGCTGGAGACATGACAGTAACTTAGACAAGTTTCTGTCTTCAGACCTACAATTTAATGGATGTTTTACCAAATTATAATATACTAAATACTCAATAAGTGATAGTTATTTTTGTTCTTATTACCATTTTCATTATAACTACTAAAGAATTACTAAGCATGAATGTCTTTCTTTAAAGTTTTATTTTCTATTTAGGCCAGTTTCTGGGAATCTACTGAATACATGGGACAGTTCTTGTCCTCAAGAAACTCCACTTTGAAGATAAATATAGATAATCACAGTAATTAGAATATTACTAGTACGTGTACAAAGGCAGGGATAAACATAATGTACTCTAGTACTTTGGGTCATTTTTTTATTTCTGTAACAGATAAAAGCCACAAGTATCTGGCCTAGCGACTCGACAGTTATTAAGAAGCATCCATCAGGTACTCACTTTGTTCTAGAGGGAAATACACTAAAACAGCACGTGGTCATTTACTTGCTAAAGCTAAGCACTGAAACGGTCATAAAAGTTTCACATTTTTCTATTTATAAGCACGCATTCTTGATTATTTTGCTTTATAAATGCAATGGGCTCTGAGTATAAAACTAAAAACAAAAAAATCATTTGTATTGATAGTTATTTAATTTTGACTAGATTGCTGAAGGAAAATCCTAGCAAATGTTAATAGGTTTGTTTCTATTGCTTTGTATGCAATTTAATAATTATCCTTAGTTTCTACTTTGAAAGACTGGAGTAAAAATTAAAGGTGTCCTTTTGTACTTGAGTTTATCAGAGGAAAAACAATATGTTTTTTAAAAATGTCAAAACCAGCATTTTTGCTCTTTGTTTTCTCCTTATAGTCTATAAATGTCTGCATTATACAAATGAATGAATCTAAGGATTTGTTTTTCTTACAAAAGGATACTCTAAGCAACGTCTTTTGAATTTCAAATGATAAAAAATAATAACATTTTAGATTTGTTCAAGGAAATGTAGAATGATAATTCAGTTATAAAATACTTCAACTTGAGATGTTAACTGTTAAAGCAACTGCTGTTAGTTATCTCTAACTTTCCTCTGTAAATTGGTGTTTGAGCTAAAGTTTATGAAAACAGTTCTTGGAAAATAGAAAATTAACACTATTATTGAATAAAAATTATTCACATTTTTACAAAAGCATATTTCTTACATTTTGTTAAAAAATTCTCTGAGTTCTTAACCAATTGTAGGTTAGAATAAGGTTTTAAAAATAATCATTTTTAAATAGTTTTAGACTTAAAGAAAATTTGTGAAGATAGTTGAGTTCCCACACCTAGCTTTCTCTTAAGTAAGAGCTTACATTAATATGGTACATTTGTTTGACTGGAAAACCAATATTGATACATTACTATTAACTAAACTATATTTTATTCATATTTCCTTAGTTTTCACCTAACATCCTTTTTGTTGTTGCTGTTCAAAGATCCCATTCAGGTTAGCACACTGCATTTAGTTGTCATGTTAGGCTCCTCTTGGCTATGACAGTTTCTCAGGCTTTCCTTGTTTTTGATGACTTCTCAGTGTTAGAGATTACTGGTCAGGTGTTCTGTAGAATGCCTCTCAAGAGAGACGTACCAAATGTCTTTCTCATGATTAGACTTAGGTTATGGGTTTGGGGAAGGAAGACCACAGAGATGGAATGCCAATCACATCACATGACATTCGATCACCACATCATCTCACATCGCATCGCATCACATCAATAATACAGACTGCCCACAGGACTCAACACTGTTGTTATCCTTGATCACCTGGCTGGGGCAGTGTTTGCTAGCTTTCTCCATTGTAAAGTACTCTTCACCACTCCCCTCCCCACCCCCACCCCCCACACACTTTGTATTAGAGTTTGGGGAAGGAAGTCGCTATGTGCAGCTCTGGGGATGCAGATTTAGCAATTTTTTAAACTTTAAATTTGATAAGAGTTTTCAAAGGAAAAGCAAGGACATTTATGCATAGGACAAATGTCTCCTCCCTTACTGAAACACTCATTTGGGGGTAATGGTCTAAATGGTGGCAGGACTTATTGGAGAATTTTTAGCCTCGAGGGTTTTATCTGTTTAGGTCCCAGTATCTCTTGAAATCTGCAGAATCCCAGGATTTCACATGGAGTTTTTACATGCATCTCTTGCTCTACTCTTTGAACATTTACCCACAGTGCACATCATATTATTTTTCTTTAATTTAATTGCCATTGCCTCTCATGTGTGACATATATTTCAGAGTTACTACTGAAAGAAACTAGAAACAGCATAATGACGTAAAATCTCCACCAGTGGTTCCAACCAGTCACACGTTTCATTGCCTTCCTTCATCGATCGACTCATCCAGAGGCAAGGTGTCCAGTAGCCCCGCCAATGCCGGCCATAATATTTCCTAGGGTCTCACTTGTACAGGCACACACATCTCTTACTTCTTTAAACTAAATTGAGTTTATAAGTGTTTCTGCCCTTGGTTAAATTAATAAGATGCTCTGGAAACAATCCAATGCTGGATAAATCAAAGCTTGTCTCATGTGGCATATGTTTGCTCTTTATTTTTCCTCAGAATTTCACTTTGATAAATCACATATCATTCTTGATACAGAAATTAAGCCTTGATTTCAAATAACAGTGAGTACTTATATATGGGAGGCATTCTAATAGGTATTTTCATATTTGTTGTATTTTGAAATCTATATACTGATCTTGTGTATTTATTGCTTCTGTTATCTAATTAAGAAAATGGAGACATGTATTCTTACCCCATACCAAGAAATAGTCTTGTTCTCAGTTGCTCAAAATGTTAGTTTAATGTGTATTCTGATACATAATAATATAAGAACTTTTGTGGAAAACTTACCATGTGTCGAGAACTATACTAAAAGCTTTACATGAAATGTCTCATTCGGTGTCCCCAACAGTGTTAGGTAGTAGGCTCTAATAGTATTCTTATTTTACCTTTGAGGCTTAGATTTTGTTATATTGATTACATTATGGTTCTAATTAATGGCATCCTTGTATTCATGTCCTTTGCCTTGTAACTTGTAACTCTATAGACCCCTCCCATACTGATTCTACCCTTGTGACTTGGTTTGGACCCAGGCCAGTGACAAAGGCTTTAAAATGTATCTGCTTTCTGTGTCATTTCTCTGTGTTCGTAAAGAGAACATGCCCAGTTTAGCCTGAGAAGAGAGCTGGTCCAGTCTGCTGGGAAGACATATGAGACACATGCATATGAGATTACATGGAGCAGGGCCAAGCCAACCCAGCTGAGAGCAACGTAAGCAAGCCAGCTCCCAGGTAACCTGTCAGCTACCCACAGGCATGTGAGTATGTGCAAGCCTCCGTGACAGGGCCAGGAGTAGGGTGAGGCAAGAGAGGCACTTGCATTGGGTATAAATTTTAAGGAGGCATCAAAAACTCAAAAGAAGACAGGATCAATATTACTGAGTTTCCCTTTTGCCTCAGGTACTAATACAACATGGCACAGCTCTGTTCAGCAGAACAACCCAGACAAGCTAAAGAGTCATGAAAAATAACAAATGATTATTGTTTTAAGCTATTACATTTTGGTGGTTGTTTCTTACATATCAATAACACACCGATAGGGATTAATTTCAAGGTCTTGCAGATAATACTTGGGGAACCTATATTCAAATAAAAGTATTTTAACCATAAAGCTAACTTTCTCACCCTAACATTAACCAGATATCTATTTCATAGAAAAAAGTTTCATAGAAAAAAATTCTGATCTTGAGAGATGTGATGAGAAATGAGTATTGTTCTGATAATAGTATGAACTCCAAAGTCAGATGAATCCAAGATTTTAACCTACTAGCTATGTTATATTGGAAAGTTACAAACATAGTATTTCCATCTTGAAAATGCAAATAGTAGTCTACGGCCATGCTACCCTGAACAAACCCGATCCCATCTGGTCTCGGAAGCTAAGAAGGGTTGGGCCTAGTTAGTACTTGGAATGGAGACCACCTAGGAAGACCAGGTGAGGTAGGCGAAAAAGATAAAAAATAAAATAAAATAAACAAATAAATAAATAAATAAAATGCAAATGGTAAATTATGTGCTATAATTTTATTAGAATTATATGAGAATATTCATATTATAAGGTTTAATATGATTTAGAATCTAATATGTAGAAAGTGCTCAATAAATGTTAATTATTTTATTTTGAATATATTAATAGCATGTATTTCCATTTCTTACTTAAATTATGCTCCTATACCCTCCACTTTCAAGCCTAAACTTCTCTGATGCTTGTCCTAACAGGGAAAGTAAAGGTGAGGCCAGAATAAGGTTATTGTTTAGCCTTCATTTTCAAAGGCATATTTCATCAAAATAGAAAAATATTTTCTAAAATTCATTGGTTTCTATTATTATATTTGACGATGAGCCTTGTGGATTTGATTGTGGAGTGTTATACAAATGAAATCCCATTTAGATTGAAAGAGAAATAGAAAAACCTGCTTTTCTAGACTTGGTAGGTTGTGATAGGAAGGAAGAGAGCCATAGAGTGCATAGGTAAGATGCCACCTTCCCTGTCCCTCTTGGAGCCATAACCCCTTAGAGGGTTAGATGTAGCAGCCTGTATGGAGAAGCCTAAGAGCATCAAGACCCTCGGAATAACCCCAACCTTCTTTCTGGCACCATGACCACTGCGCCTTTGGAATACAATGGTGGTCCAAGGTTTCTTGATAGATGAGTCTGACATAACTTAAGTTAATGAGGTCATTTGAGACAGAAGTAAGGAACAAGGGGGAAAAAGGATAAAAAGCAGTCATCCAATAGAGACTGTTTCCGAAAACGACTGCTGTGATTTTTGAACTGTACCGAATTTACTAGATCATAATAAATCATTTCCCTCCTCACCCTTTGGGATGAGGGCATTGTGAAGAAGATAAAATCTAAATCAAATGTTTTATTTGCACTTCTGAGTGTCAGTTGTGAAACTTTGTAACCTGTTATATTATTACATAACCTCGGAAGAGAGGAAGTTCCCATTCACAGGGCAGTTCTGCTGAGGGTGGTAGACAAGATAGTACACAGGGTGGTAACAGGCCAGGGGAAGGAAGGGTGTGTGGATGGGGCACCTACAGCATGTACTACAGAGGCTCAATATGCTTTGGGTGTCAATCTGGTGGTACTGCCCCAAATTACTACAATTTAAAGATTTTTGTCATTTTCCTTTTCTGTAGCACTATGTTCATGTTCTACCTTTTTCTTTGGAAAATACTGTTAAAAGGAATGCTTAAAAATCAAGTACACTTTAATGAAACTACTAAGTAATACATACTTATTTTTTTAAGGTACTGTATTGCAGTGTGAAATTAATAACAAAATTACAGTAATGATTATTTCTAGTGTCTAATATTAATGTTTAAAAATGAATGGATAATGCTGAGAAGAAAAGAATTGTTGCCTAGAAGAACAATTGACTATGAATTTATATCAGTGACAGGAGACTTTCAATAACTTACAGAAATGGAGGAATAAATTCTTCAAAAATATTTTATATCATTGATTTTTTGATGTAATGTAAGATAATGATAAACAAACAGGAAAATTTGGAATTCTTATAGCAATATCATGTCATTTAGTGGGGATAAAAGAAAATGATTTTTAAGAGTAAAGTTTCAGAAGAATAGATTTTAAACATGATTCTATTTATTTCCTTACGAATTCATGAATTTAATTTCACAATTTACATTTTCATGGTTTATGGATTGAATTAATGAATCACAAGGAACAAATTTGCAAACACTAAATCTAAAATGCACATGGAAAGATAATGTAAAATATTGCCACCTGGAGTTTTCATGAATCAGACTGCAAGCATCTGTGCTTCTTCTTGAACCTGACAGACACCTTTAATAAATTCAATTAAATCTAGTCTTCAGTTAAATTTTCTATTCCCAGACTCTCATGGGAACCCAAAGGCTCACACATTGATTAATCCTCTGAGATGGAGGGTGTCACTCCTAACTCTGTTGAGGAATAGAATACATAATACATACTTGCCGCAACTTCAATCACAAACGTTCCTCTCACTGCCCTGAAACCAGCTCTTAGTTTTTGCAGGTTTCATAGTAGAATACATCTACTTTGAATGGTAAAACCTTAATGAATATTCAGAAGTTACTGAGATCTTGAGTTTAGGACACATTTCTCCAATGGCAAATACTTGTCAAACTGAGAGCATGTTGGAGGAATGCTCAATCCTCAGGTGGAGTATGGTATTGCGTATTTGTCCTATAAAGGACTGGGTCAATTTTTATTTCATTTCCCTAGGAAGGAACTTGGAACAGAAGAGATTAAAAGTCTCCAGCCCTTCCTTTTTCTTTTTCTTTTTTTTCTCCTTTTCTTTAGTGTAAGAATAAATGCCCCCATACAGAAAAATTTAAACATAATAGTAAACCAATAATATCTCATGAAATAAACTTGTGGGGGGCACTCTGCCTCCAAAGTAGCATTCCTTGTAAATGTTGATTTTTTTTTCTCAGCTGTATGCCAGCTAAAAAATTAATATTCAGGAATTCTGTGTCAAGTCAACGGTGAAAAAAAGGTTGACTAGGACAGACCTAAGTAACAAGATCTATAAAAACATACTATAAGATTTCCAGTCTGACATCAATCCAGTCATCAATACTTGATAATGTTATTTAGCAGGTGAAGAATCTACCTGACTGCTTCATTTTTCAGGGCTTGCTCTTTTATCCTGTCCAAGACGTAAGCATGGAAAAAATCTTGATTAAACTATAAAACCTCAACTAAACTATGAAGCTTATCGAAAAAAGAATGTGTATTATTTTGCATTTCTGGTATTATTGAGAATAATAACTTTATTAGTAAATGCCTTTTCTCTCCTAAATATTCATAAATCACATTGTTATCTAGAAAATCACTGGAGATTGATATTATATTATTATTCTGTAGGGTTAAGAGTACACCTTTTCTCTATTTCTGGAAAATCTAAATATTTGCCAAACTTGGCACCTCTCGAATTTCCATGGTTTCTCTATGATTACTAAGAGTCATCTCTTTAATGGCCTGTCATGTGATATGACTGAGCCTGAAAACTTGGATTCATTTAAGAGTAAGATGGTCTTTAATCTCTTCTGGTTTTCAAATCCTTGGTATCGATTTTTGGTTTTTGTTTTACATGCTGTTTTGACTTTTCTAGTTTGAAAGTGCTTCACTTCAGAGGAGATGGAAACAAAAGGTTTCTGCATTTTTTTCATCTGCTAATATTAGAGCAACAACTCCAAGCTGAGTTTCTGGCTCTTCTTTATGCTTTTAATTCTAAACATAGGTAAAGAACTTCCTCCGCTTGGCTCGAATATTTTTCCCACACACGGGCTTAATTAATGCAACTTAACAATTCCTTCAGAGTATCTAGTAGGTGCCAGACACAAGGTGGCACATGCACAAATACATGCCACTTTTTTATATTTTTTAATTTTATTTCCTAGAGCCATTCTTTTACCTGCTATAAAGTCTGACCATCAGTCCCAAGGAGCTGATACTAATTAATTGGTAAGGTTCAAGAGAACATGCTTCTTGTTTCACAAAAAAAACCTTTAATGTGAAATATAGCCCAGAGTATATAAACAGTCCAATAAAGACTTTGGGTAATTTCAGTTTATATGATGAGAAGCTGAAGTAGCCTTATGGGAAGAAAAACTTTAAAATGAGTTCATTGTGTAGGTATCATTTGCATTAGGTTCTTTAGACATGACAGTAAATAGTATTTGAAATAGGAGGTGTCAGTTTGGTATAAAATCCCACTACAAATTTAATTTAATTAGGAGTGGGATGTATACAAGAAATTTTATAGATTGGCAATATAAACATTAAGGAAAGGTCAAAAAGCCATCAAATCTGAGAAATTTGAACCATTCAGGGACTGACAACAGACTTTGAATCTATAGAGCAAATTGGGAGTCAGTCTGAGGTGATTTTTTTCTTTTTTTAAATGAAAAAATTTTTCCTGTTGACCCCTTCACCCATTTCTGCACCTTCCATCTCCCTCCTCCGACAACAACCAGTCTGTTCTCTGTATGTCTGATACTTTTGGATTTTTGTTTTTGTAGATTTCACATAAAAGAGAGGACATAACGATATTTGGCTATATTGACCTTGTCACTTCTTCTTTGATCTTCTCTACATGTTCTTTTTAAATATGAGCGCATCAAAAAACTTACTATAAAATTATTTACTTTGTAAAATTTCCTCTCCATGTTTTTTTCCTGTGATTGAAAAGTTAAAATTGTATTGGTTTGTATTTATTGTTGGCTTAGTTTATTATTTGCCTGTGATTATTTTCATTAATTAATAATCCAAAATTAATTTTATAAATTTGCTTATTATTGTTGTTAGTTCAGCCTTCTGAGAGATGAATTTGTCTGTAAGGTAAGGGAAGAATGTATTTTGTTATTTTTAAAGGAACAGACTTCTTTTATATCTGGATGAGTAAAGTCCCTTCTCACTAATATATCTTGTGTGTTTGCCAGTTTTAAAAACTCATTAGGAGACCATATTCCACATTCTTCTGCCTGGGTGGTATAGAACCTATGTTCTGATGTCATATCTCTACCCTTCTTCATGCTTGCCCAAACATGTTTCAATAGGCTGCAACTCTCAGCTTTTTCATTTTCATTCATTCATTCCACAAATATGCACTGATAATCTTCTTTGTGCCAGGCATGCTTCTAAATGCTCAGGCTAAAACAATAAAGAAAATAGAGCAGAATTTTTGCACTTGTGGACTTTATAGGATAGTTGAGGGAAACAATCAACCAACCAATATATATAAGAAATTCTCTGGTAATGTTAATAGGTGACAAGTCCTAAGGTGAAACAAGTCCAGTAGAGTAAGAAATATCAGCAATATAAATGTGGTGGGGAAGACAATGCAATTTTAAATATTCTGTTTAGGATTATAATTTCTGCACCCTTCTTATTACCTATCTTTCTTCTACTGCCATTTTATTCATGCATATTATCCAGTAAAATCTTTTTCATTTTTGAAATTCTTATTTGTTTATATTTACTTCACTGTGGCAGAATTTTACATAGTCTTGATTTTATATTATTACAACTTCTGCTCTATGCATTCCATGAATATAGCCATAGGATTCTTACTTTCTCCTGAAAATCCCTGGGTGCCTCTTCTTCTAACCACTGATATTTGCAATGAAAAATAAACATCACACCCAATGTCCTCCATGTCACACCTGGATAGCAGAGTTTGGTAGATCGTGGGAGGTAACCAAATACGAAAGTATCAGACAAAGATGGGAAGCCGTGAGAACAGAAAAGGTAAAAGGGACAAAAGGAAGGAAGCAGTCACTAATTTCACTAAATTGCTGTCCTCTTGCCCAAAATATTCTTGTTCTGAAATATCTAAAATATTCTGACCTCTAAAACCTCATTCAGTTTTACTGTTTTGTCTTCCTCTTTTTTTCTTCCCCCATAATAATCTCAGATTATAGTAGTTTTAAACTGACGCTGAGTATATTTGCTCTAAATATTTTTTTCTTAGAATTCATGAGATACCTCATCCATCCCTAGCTCATTAGCATTATGTTATCATATAGTGGACCAAGGAAATCAAAGTCTGTTTTTTGAAGGCTTTAGTGAATTGATCTGTTCAGTTCTCATATATGCCTTATTTCTTTTTCAAAGACATAATTTCATCTAGGGGAGGAGACAGAAATAACACATGGGCTCCCAAACGCTTCTGCTTCCTGGTTAGAAGAAAGAATTACATACAGATAATACAATGCTGTTCTGATTACCTCAAAATGAGGAGTTATCATATGAGAAAAGTTTAGGTACTATACAAGCATAATCTATTTGTCCTCTTATTACTTCCACTCAATATTTCTCATAAAATCTAGTGTAATATTATTGCATGGAAGGTACAAAAGGTTCCTCAAAAACTGAAAAATAGCACAAAAATATTGACAAAATGTCTTCTTTTGAGTTGAGTAAGAACATTTAGCTCACACAACTTACACTGGTATTATATTTCTACTTGTTTTTTTTGTTGGTGGTTCATGAATTCTATTGATTTATGGTTCACCAAATCATTTTCGACTCAAAGAATTAATCTTTCCAGTATAAATTCTATATCATTTAAATAAAGATGTGACTTTCATCTATAAAATTGAGACAATAATACCTCCTCAGGTTGTTTTGAACAATGAATAAAATGGCATATAATTAGTACATGGCACAGCTCCTTAGACGTAGTGGGGTTGCAAGATACATTTACCCCTCCCTACTGTCTCTAAAACAAATAAAAGTTTGTAATAATAATTTGCACAATTATAAAAGAAAAACAGTAATGATTATCAGTGACACACACGGCCTAACTGAGGCCAACTTAAGTTAATTCCACTTGGCCATAATAAAAATCATTTTAAATTAGGAATGAAGCAAGCTTAGTCATGATCCATCATAGTATTATACTTATTTAAACTTTCCAAAAGTATTTTTGATTTAATCAAAATAAGAAAGGCTCTTAGTACAACAGTAAAGCACCTCAACCCTAAAAGCTAGAAGAGAGGTATAATAAAGAAGTCTTCTGAGAACAGGTAAAGTTCTTGCCATATACAGCTGACCCTTGAACAATGCTGAGATTAGGGGCGCCACACAGTCTAAAATCTGTGTATAACTTAAGTCAGCCCTCTGAACATGTGGCTTCCCAATCACGGATTGAAAATACTACAAGTTTGGCACATCCTTTAGAAAACTAAAGCATCATTTTAGAAAATATCTGGTACTTGAGTACTAGTATCTGTTTGAAATGATTTCATTTTTCCCTGCCACACTGGCTTCTTTGTACTCTCTCTCATTCATAGAGGTGTCTTTTCCTTCTCTGGAGTTCTCAAATAACTAAATGACTAAAGTGCTTTGAAGGAGAAAAAGGGTCTATGAGAAACATAACTGCGGATGCTTATGCTGAGATCTAGATGGTGGAGGTTGGCCAAGTGTAAAGGCTGTCAAATGTTTTAGGAAATAGTTGTAAATGTTCTAGGGACCTTCCCTAAGGAAAAGGATATCGTGGCTGAGGGAAA
>NW_006441953.1:1834670-1843193 GCF_000325575.1 Pteropus alecto | reverse complement strand
AGAGGGGAGAACAGAGAAAAAGCATAAATATCCACTATTGTTTTACTCTTTTGCGGGCCTCATAAACAGTGAAATTCCTAGCAAGTACCACGTCTTATGCTTCTCATGTAGTTTTTCCAATATACCATACAGTAAAATTTATCGACTGACATACTGACTGTAAGGAAAACCAGTATATTGAGAAGTCTCAAATAAGTTAGTGTCTATGCATACACGCGAGTGCATACACAAAGCCACATATACATTTATTGGTTATCTACAAATACCAGACACTATTTAAAGAAAATTGCACATGTTAATTTACTTAATCCTCTTAACTATTATCTTTATTTCACATAGGACATTAAAGCCCAAAGAAACTAAGTAACTGTCTCAAAATTAAAACTAATAAAAAGTATTCAAAACCAGAAAACCAGGTAGTATAGCTTCAGAACTTGAGCATTTAATCAATATGCATTTAATCACTATTTTTTAAATTAATTGTTTTAAAGTGTGCTCCATTATAGCCATCTTAGTCCCACGGTCTCCTCTACCTCCACCATACCAGTGTCCACAGTCTAGACCTTGTCCTGAAATCTAAGGCTAGGTATCAAACTTCCCATTAGCATCTAAAGTAAAATATAAAACAAGAATTTCAACTCAATCTGTCCCTGTCCAAACTGAACCCATATTTCTCTTTTATTTATGTACAGTTAAGAGCCTCACCATTTACCAAGGCACTTAAGCCAGAAATTCTGCTTCCCAATCCCGATATCAATTCAGCCACCATGACCTATTTTCCTGTCACCTTGATGTCTCCTAATTGAACTACTTCCCTCCTTCCCCTCTGTCTATCTCAGTTCAACTCCTCATCATCATTCATCTAACTGATCCCTTTTGATCTGATATTTCCTTACCATCCATTCTCTATCATGTAGCCAGAATGTTCTTTCTAAATCTTAAGCTATTGCTCTCTTGCCCAAGCCCCTTAAAATATTTCATTGTCCTATGGACTAAGTCTTGATTTGTTTATAAGATCGACTTCAAGCTCACTTCTCTAGCATTTTTTCCTGCAAATTCTCCTGTTGCATGCCACATATTTTAATGTTGTTAAAGGTACTTGAAGCTTCTCAAATAAATCATATTTTCCCTTTGCTTAGCCTACCTTTTATGTCTAGAATGACCATTCTTCTTCTCTTGACTAACTCCTGTTGGCTCACTGAAAATCAACTTAGAGGCTGAATGGCAATTCTGAGCTTTGAAGGATATCCTTATTAACAATACTTATGACATATTACATTCACACCTGATTGTCATTCAAGGCAGAGTCCATTTTATTAATATTTGTATCTTTAGGTATGCCATAGTATCTAGTACCCTGATGGATATTCATTAAATATTTGTTGAATGAAAGGATTTATTTTTCATAGACACAGCATCTCTATTGCTTAAAAAATGATACTTCTCTATTTTTCTGTCTTTTCCTTTTTTAATTCTCTGAATTTTATCTCCCATTTCTATGTACATAATTAGCTAAAAAATCTGATTTTAGATTAACTCTTACTTTAAATTATAGAATTATTAGAGTGAAAATTGCAAAATGTTTAGGACTCCTTTTTACAGAATGAGCTCAATGTTTCTCTGTACAGTAACTTTAAAATGTAAAACAATTTCAGAATTCCTTTTAGCTTGCACATTCATTTATTTTCCATGAGAGCAATATAGAGATGTGTGCATGGTTGTTTCACTTATTTATGTTATCTTCTCAATTCCAGCTTTGTAGTTCAACCCTTAGCATAAAACAGTCTACAGAGAAATTTGGGACTCTTGAGTTCTCTGAGAAAGAACAAATTCAGGATGCCCTACGCAGTCTGTGTCCTCTTGTGTGGTGTATTAGATGTGTTTCTCACTATGGTAATGAAGAGGCCAGTCTGATGGCACAGAACTTTTAGTGTGCATTAAAAGCAGACTCTGAGGCTGTGGAGTGAGAGAAATTTTATGGAACGACTTTGGGTGATGCAGCTGCAGAATCAATTAGGCTGAATAGAGTCTCTGGTTGCCAATTTTAGTAATAGCAGAAAAATGAAAATGCTGAGGCTGGTAGTCATCCAGATGTTTAACCCTGCTGACTGGCACATCAGTGCTCGTTCTTCCTGATCTCTCTTTGGTTCTTGGGCATACCTCATGATATAAATAAGTATTGCTCTCACTTTCCCATAAAAGCCAATTACTGGAGGTGCTCAAAATAGTACAGTAAAAAACATTTTCTATTATTTCATTATCTGGGCTTAGTAGCCTCAATTACCCTACACAAGTAGATCATCAAGAAAATCAGTAACAATAACCTTAAAAATGAGGAGGAAAAATGACTCCAAAGAAATACTGGAGAAATAATAGCAATACTCATTCAACTGTCAAAATTTGGAATACCTCCCAACTTTTGTTAGAAAGCAAATGTCTAGCTATCACCTTAAGCATAATAAATAAATATTTTATACACATATAACCTATATGTATCTCTTTATCAACTATATATCATATATCTATATCTATGTTTACATCTATATCTATAGCTAGATAATTATCACTTTGATTACTGGCTTTATACATAGTCCCATAGCCCCACCTTATGCTTCTGATGAATGAAGGATATGATCCTCTAGGACAAGACTCCCACATTCATTTTTCAGAATTGGCAATTTTTTACCCTCTTACAGATTTCCACTATTGTCAAAGTAACTTAAATAAGTAGGAAAAGTCTTTTATTCAAGACTAGGATTGTTGGAAATCGCAGTAAAACTGATTGAGAAACACATCTCTTTCTTTGATTTGTCGGCTGAGAAGGCCTAGAAGAAATACTAACACAGTAGCAATGGGTCGAAACCCAGTCTTGATTTCTAATGCCATTTCCAATAAAAAGAACCACAGCTCCTTGAAAAATGGTGGATACTGGGACAAGGGCAGGAAACTTACCAGGTAATATAAAAAATATAGTGCCAGAAAGTTAAAAAAACACCCATAATGATGAGTATATCAAGGAGACAAAAAAATCAACGGAAAGATCTCCTAATGGCAAAAGATAGAATAGTATGAGCAACAAAATAAAGTAGTATTGGACTATAACCCAAAGTGTAACATAAACATTCATGAGTCCACACTGATATAAACAAGTTATTGCATAAATAAATAAATGGGCAAGAATAGGCAATCCTCCTGTTCAGGATTCTGTTTACTTTATGTAAATAATGCACCCCCAAGGAGGTGGAGCATAGAAACCTGGCTCTGTACCCCGGGTGAACTGCCACTCTACTGTGACTCTGATGTGGGAGGCTTTGGCAAGGATTAGAGTTTGGGAGAAAAAAAAAGGTTGTGGAGCATAAATTTCCACTCTTTAAGTATGGGCTCTGCATAGTGAGTTTCTTCCAAAGAAGACAGTATAAAGTGGGGGTGCAAAGTACTTTACAGTGAGAAACCTGGCAAACATTGTCCCAGCCAGGTGATTAAAGATAACAGTGGTGAGTCCTGTGGGCAGTCTGTATTATTGATGGGATGGGATGGGATGGGATGGGATGGGATGGGATGGGATTGAGATTCCACATCTGTGGTCTTCCTCCCCCAAACCTATTCCCTAAGTCTAATCATGAGAGAAACATTAGGCAAGTCTTTCTTGAGGATATTCTACAAAACACCTGACCAGTAATCTCTAACACTGAGAAGTCATCAAAAACAAGGAAAGTCTGAGAAACTGTCATAGCCAAGAGGAGCCTAAGGAGACATGACAACAAAATTCAGTGTACTATCCTGGATGGGATTTTGGAACAGAAAGAAGACATTGTATAAAAACTAAAGAAATCTGAAAGTCTGAATAAAGTGTGTACTTTAGTTAATGGTAATATATTAATATTGTTTTATTAATTGGGACAAATGTACTATAATAATGTTGATTGTTAATGATAGTTAAAACTGAGTAGGCAGAATATGGAAAGCACGTTATCTTCATAACTTTAAATCTAAAATATAAAATTTACTTTAAAAAAAAACAATAAAGAGACCTTATAAATCACTTTTTTTATACCTGAAAAAGTGAAGAAAAAAGTTCCTGCCATTGTAATATTTAATATACAAAACATTAATCATTCTAATTAGATTCATTTATCCAGAGAGATAAGTAAATGCCAAATAATGACACACAAGGAGAGAAAGCTAAAAGAACATCTTTCAAAGGCAACTATCGGAGAAATAAATGAGAGTGAGTAGACAAGAGATGAACAAGCTCTCTGTAGTTTGGTTTATGGATGCATCCAGCTATCAGTAGGGAAGCTAGGAGTTGAATTTGCTCTTGTTCAAGTTAATTGTGACACTTATTTGGTTAACACCAGAGAAGCTAACTTGTCAGAGGAGATTGGTTTCAGTGATTTTATCATTATTTTTGAAAATTACTTTCTTATTAATGTATTTTATTTTGTCTTTGATTGTCCCTTCAGAATATCTGCACACATTTGAAATTATTTTTATTAAAACTGTTAGTCTAAAGCTTAATTTATCCTAAGTCAGTGTTCATAGCTGATGTGCAAAACATGTGATAGAGACAGTTTTCGCCAAATATTCCATGTGGTCTGCATTTCTCAGAAGCCCTTGTAGTTGAGCTGGGGCCATGGACTGGGTTAGGCCAATGATTTGTGAGAGGAAGTTATGTCAGTCACTTCTGGGCAGAGGTAGTCAAGAGCTCAGATTTCTAAACCTCCATCTTTCTATTCCCCTGCCATTGTAACTTCAGAAACCATGTTTCCAGGTACTGCTATAAGATGGTATAGCATCCATTAGCCTAGGTTTCTGAGTTATTGCATGGGGTAGATTCCCACCCCAAATCCCGAGAACCTATGTTGAATATGTGATATGTATTATATGATGTATTATGTTAATTGCCCTAATACAACTAGTAAGAAAAATTGCATATATTTTAAGAAGTTAGTATTATATTTTAGGCTATCTTGTTACAGGTAGTCAAAGGTAACTTTTAAGATTACTATAAGGTTTACTTGCCACAGACTCCAAATCACAATGCCTTATACCACAAAAGGAATATTGTAAATTTTAAAAGGCAGCAGGTATAGAAATTATACGTAGGGAGAGAGGCCCTTGTAGAACCTATTTGAAAAGTAAAGTGACTCTGTCAAGCCAGAAAAAATGACATAAATTCAAACTATTGAAAGAATGGGGATTTCAGCAAAAGATTAAGATTTTATTGCATAGTATTTCATGAAGGAATACTTATCAGGTAGAGAGGGAGAGTAAATAGTACCCATTGTCTGGACCGATATTCAGAAACATGGAGTAAAGAAACTTAGACCACGTTATTGCTGGAGGTAGGGAGAGATGGGTGTTGACTGGATATAGTTTAAAGTACTTGGGGGACTGACTATAAGATGCCATGTGTAAGTTTTACAAAACATAGGGCTATGAACAGAGAACACATTCACACTCTGCATGCAAAGGTCTCAGAAACCAGCTTTCAAATATAGCGTCATTAGTCATTAGTCAGTACACAGAATGGGTTTTGTGGACTGAGGTTCCCCAGAAGCTATTTACCATTTACTTAATCATGCCTGACTTATGCGTTTTAGGTGTTTTGTTTTGTTTATTTTTTTTTCTAGTAATTAAGCTTCTTAACATGGCTATAGTGAGAGGGTTTGTTTTCTGTTTCATATATTCCCTAGGACTCTTTAAAATAGTTACTTGAGGGAAATATGACAGGTTCTATCAATTATGAAGTTACCCATACATGAGATTTTCAGTGGCATTTGATGATAAATTGAATAATAAATGTGTTGAACTGAAGGAAGATTCCCTCCCCAACTTTATCTTGATAAATAGCACTAAAAAAATTGAAATAAATATCATCTCAAAAAGTAGATTTTGGGCCTTGGGTTAAGGCATATGTGGTATATTTCTCTATACTCAGATAACAAATAGTCCCAGTGCCCCACTAATGAGCTGAAAGTATTTTTCAGAAAATTAACGGCCCACAGAAAGATTTACATTTCAATTTACATCCACAAGGCAATTTTCTGAGACAGCTGTTTTCCTGATTGACTCCTTAAGAACTTTTTTTTATAACTTTTGCATTGCTTTGCTTTTAGAATGGCAGTGTGGGTGTTCAATTTTACTCTGTTAATTTATATAATCTGCCTTCTTCAACTTTAGAAAGATGTTTAATGCAATAAGAACAAACAAAGATCCCTGTCCTCATAGTACTTAGTTCTTATATTCTCAGTGCCAGAGTGGGGAGAGGGAGGCATGTAGTAAATACTGCCACGTAGTATTTCATAGTGATAGCTGCTATGAAAAAAAACGGATGGTAGAGCAGAATAAGGGAGAATTGAAATGTTACGTGAAGGAGGCATTGGGGTTGGCAATTTTAAGTAGAGTGATCACAGTAGACTTGATTGAGATGACATTTCATCAAGTTCCTTAAGAAGGTAAGGGAGTTAGTCATGGTCCTGGTTATGAAGGAAGTAGATTAACACCACCCATAAAATATGTGGACAAAGAAGAATTGTGATATTGGTGAAAGCGTATAAAATTTGGAAGAAGTTTCCCTAACAAAGTTGTTTTAAAATGGTATTATGACATCAGTGTAGTCATAATTGTATCTGTTATGGTGCTACATACACTATTGGTGAATTGTCCTAATAGTTTGAGGTGAGTTAGTGGTTTCGTTTTATGTTTTCGTTTGGTTGTTTTAAATCTATGGCCACAAGGCCACTGGCTAAATCAATCAGGCAGGTTTCTTAATTTTTAATTGTCTTGTTTTGACATTTTAAAATCTCTTCGGAAACCTAAAATGAAGGAGTAACTCTGGTTTCTAGAACTCAACTTGGGATACATGTAGAGGAGGCTCTCATTGCTCATAACTTTCTTTAATTTCCATCAAAGAGATCAAAAGTTTCTCCTTCGAAGATTACTGCCATCAAATCACTTCCTCTTTACTCCTCTCAACTGCCTGTTTGCTATCGTAGCCTCTCAGCATATCACATACACGACTCAGTTTACTCATCTAGTGACTAGTGGGTAAAGAGATATTGAAAGACCCATTTTAAACAAGTTGTAGGATCACAGTTTCCTTCCTTCAATACGAAGCTGTTCAAAAGACTCAGCATAACCTTAAAGCTGTTAATGAAGGTATATATAATTCATCATAATTAATACATGCTTGGCCTTCCTTCTGGTAATAAGAGGTCTCATCCCCATGCCCATGGCTCTGCCTTTGCCTCTTGGTTTCACGTTTACACTGAATAGCTTTCTGGTGTCATCCTGGCCCTAAAGCAGGGTTCACAATATATATGTGATTGCAATGAGATACAGACACTGGCCTTTTTGGCATCAAACTGGAATAGATGAAAAAATTCAAATCTCTCTACAAGCCAGCAATGGCTATAGGAGAATCCTAACCACTGAATAATATAGTTTATAAAAGTGTCCACGATCATGGCACTATTTACTTGATAACCTTTCAGCATTGTCATGAGTCTGAGTAGAATTGCTTTTTGCTATGGCCAGTTTTCCACTAAACTTGTGAGGGAGAATTTTTACTGTTTTTAATAAATATTTGCCCTTCCATCAGTACACACTTGATGTTACTTCCTTACTCTTATTTTTGCAATAAGTTGCTTGTCTCTGTATCACATAGTGCTGTTTGGCTCAATATCTTTGACAGTCACCACTATAACATATATGCTAAATCATGTTTTAAAATACATGTGGATCAGAATTGGACGGTATGCTTGTGAAGAGATAGCAACAAAGCAAAGGAGAACTATTGTCCAGGGACACATTCACCTATCTTATTGGGCACAGATATAACAACATTTTTGTATTAGGCTGAGATGCTGATGCTATAGCCTTATAAACTTTGAACCTTTTAATATCTTTCTTCCCCAAAGACTTGTTTTCTCTGAAAAAGAAATTACTTCCAGTGGGTACTCTCATGATTAACTTTTTTTTTCTTATCTGATTCTCCTCTTTGAATATGCTACCTGTTATACCAAAACAAAGAAAACTGTCAATCTTGTTTCCATTAGTTTCTCTAAATAATCTCCTTTTCCATAGACCTATAACCACCATGGACCATTGCTTTTGATAAATTTCACAATGCCCACTTGACAATTACTAATGATAATAGAGTGTTGAAAACACATGTTTACATTTGAAAGGTAGCAGGGTTTTCAGAGAACTAATTCACATGATAAATTGTGGAAGCAAAAATTTTTTCAGTTTTTATTCTCTAAATGATATTATGGTAGCTTCACATCATAGGTCATTTCAAAATCACAGAAAAAGGACAATACTACTAAAAAACCCTATATAACACCTTTATCAGATCCATTTTAATAATTATTCCCATCACATAGCTTCATATTTAGTAATTCTATAAGTTTAGCCCATCCACTAAACCTATCATTTTGCTTCTTATCTACCTTTGAGGAATAGGCTTAACTATTAGAAACAAACAAAAAAACAAATGAAACAAACCTCTATGCTCGT
>NW_006441953.1:1750266-1834535 GCF_000325575.1 Pteropus alecto | reverse complement strand
TAATCTCCTGGAAGAATGGGTGGTCTCTCCTTATTTCTTCCATAAACATAAAAAATGTTACTGACACAGAGGAGAGACAACTCATTAAAGTAGGAAACAGCCATTTAGTGGATGATGTGTATTACATAAGCTTTAATTTCATCTTTGGTTTTACTATCAGAAACTGTTCAAACTATGCTCAGTGTGATGATGGTGGTTACAGCTGTGTCTCACAAAATGGCAGCCCTCAACTTTCTGACATGCTACAATTTATTAAAATATTTAACATATAAATATTTAAGAAAATAATTACAACTGGATAACTAATCTGAAACCATAAAAAAATGACTTCTTAGAAAAGTCATAGTCAGTGGAACTGAAAACAATTTTATGAACACATACAGAATTTCAAATTAATTCAACAAGGAGGCCATTAGACTGAAGTGGTTCTAATCCTGTGGTGGCCTACTTTAGGCAAACCAAAATCTAAGTCCGTAAATGCTTCAAGGGTATGAAATCAAAATCTAAGAACAACCAGTCGCAATCAATCAACTAGGCTTTAACTACAGCCAATCAATAATTTCCTTGGTTGACTTCTGACTTTTCTCTGTCAAAGTCCTCTCTCCAGCTCCTGTCAGTGGAGAGCTCCTAAACCACTTCTGGTTTGATGCCACCCAATTGGAATAGATTTTTGCTCAAATAAAGTCTTAAATTTTTTAATATGTTTCAGTTTATTTTTGAACAAGACACATAAGAAATATTAAAAACATACATGATATGGCCATTGTTTTCATTTTATTTGATACATCTGCTTGCCAAAGTGTTAAGGAAATCAGAGAGAATATGGGAAAAAATTAATTATGTGTTTACTGAGGTTAGAGTGTGGTTAGCTGAAAATTGTTTGCTAGTATTTTAAGAGGTTCCACTGGCATTCTGGAGAGACAAGTTCTTTATTTATTTTTCTGATATTCAGTAAACTCTTTAGGTATTAACAGAGGTTCCCCTATTTTTCCAAACATCTCCTAGGAGGTACTTGAAAATCACTAAGATCTTAAAATTACATTGTCTTTTAAGGGAACGCTAATCATTTCTCATTATATTCCCTTCCCTCACCCGAATTTTTAGTTACCTACACCTGAACTGTTGTGGATTTTTATTGCTTCTCCTATGGCCCATCTGTCAGCTTCTCTCTGCTTTCTGGGGCTCTGCATATCTCTCGCTTTATCTCTAGTATTCAGCCATCTCTCCCCATGTGAAGGACTCAACACCTGTAACATGGTAGGATTAATCTAGCACTCAGATTTCCTCATCTTGATTTGTACCACTGAGTGTTTCAGTGAGAAAAAATCATAAGAAGAAATTTAAAATCAAATTAATACTTGTATTAGTCCGGGTTCTCCAGAGAAACAGAACCAATAGGATGTGTATATATATAGAAAGATATTTATTATAAGGAATTGGCTCACATGGCTTTGGAGGCTGGCGAGCCCCAAGATCTTCAGAGAGAGTTAGCAAGCTAGAAACTCAGGAGAACTGATGTTGTAATTCTAATCTAAGCCCAAAGGCTTAAAACTCAGGAGAGCTGATGGTGTAGTTCCTATTCAAAGACCAGCAGGCTTAAGACTCAGAAACAACTAATGTTTCATTCTGAATCCAAAGTTAAGAAAAAGCTGATATCCCAGTTCAAAGTAGAGTCAGTCTTTTTGTTCTATTCAGGCCTTCAACTAATTGGATGAGGCCCACCCACATTTGGGAAGGCACTATGTTTTACTCAGTCTATCCATTCAAATGTTAATCTCACCTAAAACATTCTCACAGGACCCCCAATTTGATTTGACATAAAATTAACTATGACTCCAGAGAGTCAATAAAACTATAGTGATAAAATAGTTTAAGAAAAGAGCAAAGGATAGTGGTAGAAAGTTAAGCATATAACAGCCATTAACTAATTTAATTTGACCTGCTAAAGCTAGAATTTGGTGTTTTTCTGTATTCTTGGAGGTGCTTTAGTCCAGCTGCATAGAACACAGGTGAAACTGAATTTGGACCCAGATTTCCATCTGAGCTGAATACTACAAATCAAACTTAAATGTGATTTACTACAATAATTTTATGCAGAAAGATCTTCTATTAGATCTATCACAGGATAAGCTGTTAGAAAATACACTGAAAAAGGTTAAGTGTGCCTTTCCTAAGTTTTGAGATTCAGTCTAGTGCAGGGTTAGAGCTATACTGCCTGTGTGACTAGGTAGTCACTTAACCACTCTGGGCTTCATTCCCTTATTTGTAAAATGAGGATAATAAAACAGACCTGTTAGAATGCAATAAAAATAGCTATCAGTACACAACAAGTTCTGTATAACTTTTGCTAATTTTATTATTTCTGACTTTTATACTAACCTATTCTTTTTTCCAAATTACTTAACTGCCTGTTCCCCTGTTTATTGTCTATCCCTCCATTTAAATGTGAGTCCATGAGAGGAGTGACTTGTCTGCTTTGTATTACTATAAACATAACAATACCCAATGGAGAGAACATGCATAATATTTATAGAAAGAATTCATTCTTTTATGCAACAAATACGTATAAGGTACATATATATGTATATATATATACATATGTATGTGAGAGAGAGTATCTACTCTGAGACATTCACTATGCTGGGCGCAGCAGATTCAATGATGAATAAACATACACTTTTGTGGAATTTACAGTTCTATGGGAGAGATATTAAACAAAATATCCACATATAGTAATATGTAATTATAAATATAGTGTGATAAAGGAAATAGATTCTAGGCTTAAGTTAATTAAGTATAAGAGCTTGTTATGAAGAAAACATGAAATCTAATATTAAATGGAAGTCTATAATTGTAACATAAGTGATATTGATCATGGTGTGACAAATTTCCATTTTTTTATAACTAGATTTCAATTGAATTTTATTTTTTAATTAAAAATATTTTATAGCATTTATCACTTTCTGAGATTACCTTGTTTATTTATTCATTGATTATCTCTTCACAACCAACTAGAATGTAAGCATCAGGAAGGGCTCCCAACACTAGCTAAATGTTGCTAAATGCCAATTTCTACTGCTTAAATTATGGCCACTTAAATTTTTCTAGGAATTGACGACCTCTGTTTACTTAATAAGTAGAAGACACACAAAAAAAGAACATAATAAACATATTCATTCCCTAAGGAAATGTTACAGTATAACCTGTTTAAGGAAAAACATGTGATGACTATTATTGTCTATTTTTACTTCAGGAGCCACATCCTAAATAGGAAACAAATAATTCATAATATGGAATTTTCATGTATCATATGTATTTATTTAATTTAAAAAGTCTGTTAAAATAATTCATTCACAAATTGACTAAAATATTAAAATGTGTTTGCGGGAAAGTTTTAAAATGATGATAGTAACACTAAAAACATTGCTAAAGTATATAGGAAAAGCCATTGCAAATTCAAAGGCCTTTCATATATATAATTTGAACACTACAAATAATATATTCTGATATTTAATGAAAGATTTCAGAGAGAAATAAAAGTACAGAGTTTTCTCATTTCTCCTTCTCTCTCTAACAACCTTATAATATTAGATACAGGCTGAGTGCTTAAGAAATATTTGGAAATAATTATGATGATAGCAATATAGTGATAAGATTGGCATTCTCTTTAGGAGCATTTACATGGACACAAGGGTGGAATGTCAAAGAAAGAGCACATAAGAAGATGGGAGGTGAGGCCTTGGCTCACTCGGGGAGTGTTTATTATTAAATTTAGATCACTCTGGCTCCCTTTGTGCTGATGCAAAATTCATTCCCTTTCTTTTCCACTCTTATAGTTTATGCTAAAATGAGAATCATTCAAATCACTACAAAATTCATATAGTGAGATTCTAAAGTTGGTAAGGTCTTAATATTTTTATGGCTAGCCATTTTTTTTGAAGGTCATTTGATGAAGATTTAGGCTCTGCAGTCCACTAACTCTCCAACATGCAAACTTCAGTTTCCTAAAATGTAAAATAAGTAATAGTTCTTCATAGATTAGTAGAGAACATGGAATGAGGGAATGTGCATAAGATTCTAGCTTAACCTAGAATCTTATTATATAATAGGTCTTCAACAATCAACTCCAAGCCCTCCCCACTCCTACAGGATTATTGTAATCAAGCTGCAGGCTTGTTCAGCCACACAGTCCAATACTGCCATAATGAGCCAGATTGCTCGTATAATTGGCATTCTCCCCTACCAAATGCAAGATTGATAGATTCAATATAAGTCTATGTAGTTACCCATTCTTGTAATAGAGAGTTCTCATTAAGGAAATGGATTAATTGGCTTACTGATGGTTCAGTGAGAGCCAGATCTGAATAAGTGGACTCTGCAGTACCAAGGAAAGCATATTAAACATTGATAAACGGAGAAATATGCTTGTTTTGGGCTGAAGTCTCCAGTCAGTCCCCATTCCTCTGGCCCTTGTCCTGCACAGTCTGTTGTTAGAACAACATCCAGAGTGAAATCTAAACATGCCTCTCTTCAGAATTCTCTAATGCCTGTCTTTCTCCAAAATTCTCACCACTGTCTCTAAGGCCCTACAGATTCTGACTTTGGTTATCTTTCAGACCCCATCTATGCCTATTTTCTTTCTCTCTCATTCACTCTGCTTCAATAACATGGGCCAACTTGCTCCTTTTTGGACATGCCAGGCACATTTACCTCAGGTTTTTGCATTCGCTGTGCTGTTTTTTCTTATTGGAACAGTTTCTTCCCAGACATCTACGTGGATTTCACAGCTTTTCACTTGTAAACAAAAGGCTGCCTTCTCAGTAAGGACTTCTCTGAGCACTCGTTTCAAAATTGACCTGCCCCAATTCCTCCCACACACCAGCCTGCACGAGGTGCTCTTTCCTACATCATCTAGTCCTTAAACACTAATGTCTATCTGACGCATTATACGCTTTAATTATTTATTTGTTTATAGTCTTTTTTTGCATTTGAGTTTGAGTTCCATGATGGCAGGAGTTTTAGTCTGTTTTGAATTCCAGTGTTTAGAACAATACCTGGCACCTAATAGGTACTCAATAAATATTTGTTGGAACAATCAATAAATTGATTTGCTAAACTAAAATGGAAGAAACTATTGATATTCTGACTCAAGCAAGTGTTAATTTATTTAAAATAAATCCAAAATTTACCCCTCAACTGGTACCATCTATTTTTCTTTTATATTATGTTTTTAGAGGCACAATAAATCAGAAAAAACCTTTAATTTCTCATATCCATATATATCATAAGGAAGGTGTGCTTACATAAGGAGAGATGAAGAAAAAATCATATTGCTTGGCTTAGAGCTATAGCTTTATACTTTTCTATAGCAAAGTCTAATCTGACCTTGGAGAGGCCTTTACATAAATTAAAAGAAAACCATGCCACAATACCAGTAGAAAAGTATATATCCAGTCTACATTGGATTATATTACATATCTTTTCTATCCCCAAGCATAAAGAATGACTAAAGTTCAAAGCCGATTAATAGAGAAGTTCTAAGACTTATATTTTCCCACTGAAACTTAATTAATTTGCCTTTGCATACTTTCATTCTGAAAGCATAATGCCATTGTGGTTATTTCATGAGGTCTACTTTTTAAAGCTATAGTGTCACTACTCATTGCTCTAATTAACATTTGTGATAAATTTTACACTCACTGAAATTGCATTTCCTTTTGACCAACAGACACGTAAGTGACAGCTTTAGAGTATTCTGTTCTACGCAAGCTAATTGGCTTGAAAGAAGCCAGAGAAAAACAAAAGAACTCAAGTTTGGAAGGTTTCTGAGAAATCAGAAGTCTAAGGATTATTAAAATTTAGGATTCCAAAGGGCTTAGAGACCATTTAGACAACATATGAAGGGGTATGATCATTGTTAGGAAACTGTACATTGCCAGCATCTGAAGAAAATAAATCAAAGATAATGAATTATCTGTTTAAAATGAGATGCTGTTTCAATTTGAAAATAACGATATATTAATGATCTCTATTGGATAGGAACTGTAAGCAAACATATTGTTTCTCTCAATTACTTTCATGAATTGCCTTGTCACCTGTGGGCATTCAACTAATTTTAATTTAATAAGCATTAAAATCACTACTTACTGAGCCAATAGGTAATCCAAATAATACTGTTGCTTGTTCTCATATACTATGGCTATATTCCAAGCAGCTATGGCATTTGGAAAAATGAAGATAAGAGCAGAGATATAAAATTTTTCTGAAAAATACATTTCCTTTGACTGAATTTGCTACCCCAGCTGTTTTCCATTTACTCCAAGATTAGGACAGTGGGAGATGAGCCTAAATTGTAAACTGAGGGGCTTACTGTGGGTATAGGAAAATATTTTCCAAAAAAATGAGGATGAATAGATTTTGAAATAAATATTGCAAGAGAAATCTCATTTGGGAATAAAATTATGACATCTCAAAAGTCTAAGATTTTCCTCTGCCTGTGATGATGAGGCATTACTTCTCAGTATTTGGCTGTTGCTAGGACAAAGTACCCTCTAGGATGTCATTAACTCTTAAAACAATTGTTTTAACAATGAAGTATTTTTTAAAAAATATCAATTATACAATTGGGCTAAAAGATTTACTTCATACTTATGAAGTAAAGGAGAAAAAAATCAGACCTCAAAATAAGAAAGATGACAGACATCTATATTATGAGAAATTTGAGTATAAACTTTTTAAAGAGAAGATAGCATTTCTGAAGTCAAAACCTTGAATCATAAAGATAAGACACTGTGTTTATTCCAAAAATTTGAAACATAAGACATGCACTATATTAGTAATACAAAATCTTTTCTTTGTTGAAGTTTAACTAGAGCTAATTTCACCGAGGGTGATATAAATTGATAATACAATAATCTGTTTAAGAACTTGAGTTGAAAATAGTACCACTCAAGGACTATTCAGATCTTTCACTCATCTTGCCTTTCTCAGTAGTACTTGCCCCACCTTTGACCGCCCTGCCCCAAGTAATTATATTGCCGTGGAGACTACCCGGGTATTACCCTGACTTTATTGCTTCTGTTTCTTTCTGTATGGAGAAAGAGTTAGGGATAAAAACCTAGGAAAACTTTTTTTAGGGTTATATCATGTATTTCTGTAAAGAGAAAATATACAGATACTGTTAGCTCTTCTAGGAACTTTATGAAAATACGAATCATTTATTATGTAGCAACACAGTGAGAAAATAGCAGCTATGACATCTGTGAACAGTTCTTACTGTGAATTACAAATGGAGTTTTTGCTTGACTCTGTTAAGCCAAACTAACATCATTTCAGGGAGAGACTATTTTAAGCAGTTCACTGGGCTTCATGGCCAAGAAAAATGTCATTCCTAATGGTCATTCTATTTACAGACTAAGGATAGTTTTCTCAATTAGTAATTCACAGTTGATACCAATTACTAATAAATTTAGCAATTGAGAAAACTATCCTTAGTCTGTACATCAATAGACTGACCATTAGGAATGATGTTTCTCCTGGCATTAAGCCCCTTTGATAGATGATTAGATAAAAAAGATGTAGTACACACATACAATGGAATATTACTCAGTCATAAGAAAAGACGAAATACTGCTATTTGTGACAATGAGTCTGAAGATTATGATGCTAAGTGAAATAAGTGACAGAAAAAGATGAGAACCATATGATTTCACTTATACATGGGATATAAAACTGAAAGCAACAAACAAATATGACAAACAAACAGAGATTCATGTACACAGACAGTAGATTGGACAGTAGATTAGTGGTTACCACAGAGAACGGGAGAGGGAGAGATAGATAGAGGTAATAGGGGTTAAATATTTGATAATAGAAGGAAATTTAACTTTAAGTGGTGAACCCACAATGCAATATACATATGACGTATTATTGAATTGTACACTTGAAACCTATTTGATTTTGTTAACCAATATCACCCCAATAATTTTAATAAAAAAGAAAATAAATTTTAGTAAGAAAATGTTAAAATGAAATCACAAAATACCTCTAGATACTTAGACAAATGATGGGAAATGAGCTGGAGAATATTTAATGCATTGCCTTAGACTGAACCTAGTTCTTAAGGATAAGAGAAAAGTTGTAGAGGATTTGGACAGAGTCTCAAAAAGATTAAGTATGTGTATTGACATTAAAACATAAATATTTGCCAAATTAATCAAAACCACTTGTACCATGATAATGAATAGCTTTAAATGTCTCTCTCACTAATGGTAAGTTCCTGGAAACTACTAGATTTTTTTTTTTTTGGTTTAATTTTTTCTTCTACGTGAATTTTATGTTCTCATAGTCATTTCTCTTAAACAACTACAGGAAAAATAGTATTTATTCTTGATTGAGGAAAGAGTAAAGAAATAAAATGGAATCGCTACAATCAAGCTGCTAAATTACTAGATCAAGTAGGCTGAGGTATAATGAAACAATTCTATTCTTGTTTTAACTAGCCTGAGAACTTAGGCTTTGAACTTTTCAGTTGTGATATATGTATATATCTTCAGAATATATATTCTGAAGATATATACATATATCCTATTGATAACCCTGTGAAGAACCACTTGACATTCATTATCCAGCCCACTTGTCATCTAGAAGATTACCATCTTGGTCCAATCTAAAGGCTAAGAATGCAGGACTGATTCCACTCAAGAATGTACTTTTACTATAAGAACTCTCAGCTTTTCTTTCTTCTTCGGAACTCTCTGTGGTTCTGATTAGCAAATCCTAAGACCCTTGAATAAGTCTTTGCTGTTTTTTCTCTAGCCAAAGCCTCCTAAGTTTTGTGCTTGATTGACATGAACTTGATTGAACTTATCCAAATAATGCTTTTACAAATTTTCTCTTAGAAGATACTTTGCTATTGTTATTCAACAAACATTTATTATCTACAACCTAGAAGACATTATGCTGGTCCTATATGGAATAAGGAATAAACTGAGCATAGTACTTGCTTCCAAGAACTGAGAATTTGACAAAATCAACACTAATTGACTAATTCATTTCAACACATATGTGGTGAACCTATAGTATTTGCCAAAAACTCTGTTAGGTACTAGGAATACTGTGGTAAATGAGATAAAGCTGACCTTGCTTTCATGAAGTTCATAACCTATTAGAGAGACATTTCTGAAAAAGAAAACAATAAATAAATTTTAAAAAATTTTAAAAACCTTCATTAGTACTTACTTTTAAACTAGAAGGAGTGCCAAAAAAAGCAAGGGTCCTCCAAGACTGAAGAGTAGAAGAATAATAAATAGTAAAACAACTTTTATTGAGTGCTCATTATTTGCCAGGTTGTTGTACATGTTTTGCATGCATTTATATTTAATTATAACAATACTGTGAATAAAGATGTTATCTTTATCTTCATTTTACAGTTGAGAAAGCTGAAGCCTAGAGAGATTAAGTGACTTACTCAAGGGTATGTGGCTAGAAAATAGCAGAGCCAATGTTTAAATCCAGGCAGGTGGCTCCAGAGCACATGCTCTCGGCCTCTTTCTCACAGTTTTCCTAGTTTATACTAAAATTTGCAATGGAAATTAGAGGTGTACAGTGGAGATATACATCTATAGTCTCTTTCTATGAAAGTTTCCTGGAGTAGATGGAGTTTGAACTGTGATTTGGGCATGGTAAAGAGATCAGAATATTTCAATATTTTAATTAGGAGGAAGGGTGTTCTAGGTCAAGGTAATAACCTGAAATAATGTAATGAAGGAAGGACAAACAAATTTTGGTGGCTTAGGTGTGCAGTTAAAGATGAGGCTAAAATGGTGAGCCAGGTTATGCTGCAGTGGGTCCTTTGTAGGCAGCCTGATATGAAATGATTTGATGCCACAATGACTGGGAAGGAAGACTGGTTAGGAGGCTTTCAGAGCAGCAGATCAAAAGAGAGAATGAGGTATAAACAAAGGGAGCCACAAAGAGAACAAAAAAGTGGGAACAGATGCAGTAAATTATGTGTAAGTAGACCTGTTAAAATATGCTGACTGAATTGATGGTCTGGATGGGGGTTGTACAGGGAACAGAGAGGCTATGGGAATGGGTTCAAGGTTTAGTCAGACATATTTTCAGCTGAGGCAGATCAAAAGAGAGAATGAGGTATAAACAAAGGGAGCCACAAAGAGAACAAAAAAGTGGGAACAGATGCAGTAAATTATGTGTAAGTAGACCTGTTAAAATATGCTGACTGAATTGATGGTCTGGATGGGGGTTGTATAGGGAACAGAGAGGCTATGGGAATGGGTTCAAGGTTTAGTCAAACATATTTTCGGCTGACTTTGGACAGGTTACTTCATCTCTATAAGTCTATTTCCTCATATGAAAAATGGGAAATAGTAAATTCATATGTATGTTGGGAAGCTTAAATGAGATAACGGAATTAGTATGTTATGCACAGGATTTGCTACACAGTCTCCATAAACAACATTTGTGACTATCTTAATAGGAGTTGAAAATGACTTTCGAGTTTTAAGTCAAGTTAATAAGCAGATGATTATGCCATTAACTGGGATGAGAGAAAAGGATCATTTGGGTATGTTGAGATCTAGATGCTTGTAATATATCCACGTTGAGACATTCAACTTGCAAAGTGAACCTAGAGTCTTAAGTCAGGAGAAAGGACCACTGTAAAGACAATGATTCAGTTATCAAAGAGAAGACTGTGTAGAAAGAAGCCTAGCTGATGGGGTAAGAGAAAGTTGCCACAAGGGGTCAGTGAAGATTTAGGAAGAGGGCAGTGTCAGAGAAAACCAGTGCCAAAGCTTAACTCGGACATCTGAGTGAAATCTAATAGATCTGATATGCGGTAGATTATTCGTGTCCTTTTACAGAGCAGCTTCAGTAATGGGCAAAGCTTTGACTGTTAGGAGGCAAGAAATGAATGAAATGAAGATGTAGCTGGTGTAGATCATTCTTTTAGTTAATTTTGGCATTAAAAAAGAGATTGAAGAGAAAGCAGGGTTGTTGGGAGTGTGTGTGTGTGTGTGTGTGTGTGTGTGTGTGTGTGATGTATTTGAACATGTTTTTTCAGAGAAGAGCCCATTTAATGGGAGAGATTAATGATGCAAAAGAAATTGAGGGTATGACTGATGGTGAGTTCTAAAGTTCATATGAATAACAATAAATCAAAAGAAAATAAGGTGAATGCAATATCATTTATTATGAATCTGCTATATATTTAATATTTTCACATTTATTTTATCACATCCTAAAAGCACCCTGTAAGGAACTACTTTTTCCAATTTGCAGATAAAAAACTAAAGATGAGAGAAAACAAAGAGGTGCCCAAGGAGGCAAACTTGGTATTCGATGAAATTAAGATTCAGATCCAGATATGGCTGAATCCCAAGGCCCTGTGAGTAGAGGAAAATGGAACATTTAACAACGAAGAGTGTGGAGTTAAAGGAGTTTAATAGAATGTTTAGAGCTGCAGAGTTAAGGTATCAAAACTGGGTTTGAGAACTCGGGGAAGGGTAAAATTCTGTAATTGCAGCTATGGTACATTTAACGGATTTTAGGAAGAGATTGCTAAGTAGCTCCAAAAGCATAACTGAGATATGAATTTGTAATGCATGCAGTCAAGTGCAGTTATGTGATTTGTTCCAGTTTCTTCAGTTCTAACAGAATATAAATATTGAACAAAAGCCAAACAACTGAAATTCATTGTAGGCTGGCCTATTAAAAATATATGCTGAAGACAGACAGCAGTTGGACTATTTGTGTATGAATTCTCTAAAACTAAACTTAAAAAAAATCTTAACTATAGAGAGAATAAGACCAATTATTTTATTTAAAATATGAGACCTAGTTAAGGATATTATTGGGTAAGTGAGATCAAACAAGTCCTTAAATTTGACAGTTGCTTTCTGCCTTATCAATGAGTAAATACATTCTGAGCACCTCATCTATACCTGATGGTGGGAGGGTGGGGAACCCGTTATCCATGATGAGCTTCTAGGCTTATAAGAAAGAAAAACTACACAGGCAAAGCAGGGTATGATGCCATTTAGATTCAAGTAGTATATAATAATATATACTAAATGAAATGGAACAGTCCACTAGAGAACAAAACAATACATAAAGTACCAAATGAACAATGCTAAGAATAAGAGAAATAAAGGGCTAATATGAATGAATTTTCATTGGCCTAAACATAAGGCCTGTCTCTTGAATAATTGGTTCTCTACACCAGTCAATCATTGCTTTATGTTAGGGATACTCTAAGTGCATCAACATCTACCCCTCCGTACCTTTATTCCAAACTTTGACCATTTGAAAAAGATCACAGCCATTGTCTATCGGCTACACACACACACACACACACACACACACACACACACACACACACACACACACACACAGCCCACCGTCCATAGGCAATGAGAGCAAGATGTCACAGGATTCCCATCACCAACAAGTAATAGAAATAGTCTCAGTCAGGAGTCCTCCTAAAAAGCCAGCTAGAGAAAGTACATGGAAGGCTAATTTCCCACTTCTTAAATTCAACTGAAGGTTATTTATGACTAAGATCTTACTAAAATATACACCAAACTACATGAGTGAACACTGTGGTGGAAGAAAAAAGATACCATCTGGACATTGTTCCTAAGATAGGTAAACATGTGTTGGTTCTGCAATACCATAGGGACGCAACAGAGAACTATGTTTTTTTCTGTCTACTGACACATTGATGTGATCATTTTCTTACGTGTTCTAAACTGATGGAGATGGATGGAGTGACGTGTTCAAGATAATACAACACGCATTCTGATTTTTGTCATACACTTTATCTTAAATTATTAAAACGTTCTAATTTTCATTGTATATTTTATCTTAAATTACAAAATATCTCTTAATCTGTAGCCAAGTTCCAGTTTTTTTTCAACATTTCAGGTATTTTTGATTAAAAAGATAAGTTGTTATAGATAGGACTAAAGTAATTATCAATATTGCTATTTGTTATTTGAAATAGTCTGAGATTTCTTCAAGAATTCTATCAAGCAAATTGTGGTTCACAATGATAGATTTAAATAGCAATCCTTTTGCTCTTTGTCCAGCCACTTTTCATATGAATTCTTCCAGGAGACATTGTCAGAAACTAAAAATTGAGTTTATTTAAAAGATTTTATGGATTGTAGAAATATGTGGTTTTATTATCTTTAGCAGTACTAAAAAAAAAAAAAACATGAAAGAAGTGTTGGTGGTAATTAGATAATTTTATCAAAACATGAAAGTTACTCATTCACAATGAAGAGGCTTTATTCGTAGATTATATATAAATTAATATTCTCTCAAGGGAAAAAGTTGTGAAGAAATGTAAGAAATGTGATTTGAGGCTCCTTCTTCTCTTCTTCCTCCTTCTTCATGTAGTTAACACTAAGATATAGATAGCACTTATTTATTTATAAATGCTTGCTAAATGATTATGTATTTTTAAAAATCATGAGCGGCTTTTTCCTTCGATCCACTTTATTAGGTAATGACAAAATTCACTGTGGTGTAACTCCCTGTGAGATCCTAAAATGAACAATGTCTCACTGATTAGGAGATTAGGAAGAATTGAGCAAATCTTTAAATCAGTTGGGGGCAAAATATGTTTGAGTTTAAAAATATATATTTATTTAGTACAGAAGTATGGTCCATTGGTGGATTATAAACTTCAAACATGAAAAATATCTACTTCTTTCAACAATTCTGAAATAATAGTTTGTGGAAAATTTGAATACATATATGATAATCTTAGATTTATCAGAATGTGAATACAATATTAAAGCTACATAAATGTTATTAAAGAAATAAACTATTTTAACATGTGATTATCTGGCATACTTTCACTAAAAAGATATGACTTTTGAATTTATTTTAAATAAATTTGATAATTAGAAGAATAAACCAGCAGGAAACATTCTTCCATGTGTGTTACAACCTAACACATACGTTTCTATTTCCTTAACCACACAAGGCCTTTGCAAAAGGCCTTTGGTAGCTTGTAGAATTATCGTACCTAAAATTATCCCTTATAAAATGCCCTTATAAAGCTGCTGTCCCTTGCAACAGCTATTGTCACTTTCTTGCTGACAACAGAGCATTCACAAAATAATTGATCTATCTTACCTATAATGGCAATGTCTACCATACACATTCCGACAAAATATAATCGCTCACAAAGATGTCGAATATATGTAAAATAACAAATTTCATAGAATAATTATCAAGCATAACTCTGCAAAATTAGAATGGTCGCCCAAAGACAATGATAGTAATAAATTGTATCAGTGCTATTATTGCAGAAGCAGAGGTATAATTACCAATAGGGTGTGAGAGAAAAAATAATTATTTCCCACATCTATCAAATCCTACACTGGTACTTACTGTCATATCTACTGTCATTATTATCTATTATTGTGTTATTTATGGAGCATGTGTAGTTTGCATGGGGCTGCATCTATTATAAGCTGAGTCTTCACTAGAGAACCAGAAGTGGAAGTATCACTCTGAAAATCAGGATTTATCTTAGAAAGTAAAACTGGATGCTGAAGACTTTTACTGGAAATTTTAGCATAAGTTCACCAGTGGTTAAAAATTCAAGAATAGAGTTGTAGAGAATTGAGGATGTATAGAATAACAGTATTGTGGGCAAGTCTGAAAGGTATATTGACTCACTGACTTACCTGAGACAGATATCATTCATGGTTGCCATGTTGCACTGATCAGTGACGACAAACTGTGACTAATTACTAAAATGAATATACTCATTAGATATGTAAGAATTGCTGTCTAATTTTTTCCTAGAAATAAAAATAATGTGTATACCTGATTCGAAGGACATAGAATAGAAACTAGTCGATTATTAGTTTTATTACAAAACTTCATATTCTGTATTTATTTTTAAGGCAAAAAATACCTATTACAATTCCAGATGGATGATATCCATGCTTTTCTGATACCTATTTTGCTATTTTTTAAAAGTTGGAGGGGTTATATTGGTTGACATTTGCTTTCTGGAAATCACAAATGCTTTTTAGAAGTCTAATATTACATTGACTTAATCTAATAATTAGAATAAATGCTAAAATGACCAGAAGCTATTTATAGCATTTTAATGTTCTATATTAACTATTCATAGGCAATAAAATTATTTATCTTCTGAAAAGTCAAAGACAGATTTTGACATATTCACCGACACAATCATTTTTTATTTCTATTTTTGTAAGAGTCATCAGAAGTATAATTCACTTTTTTGAGCAAAATATTCATACCTTTGTTATAAACAGGAAATTGTTGCTTTTCGAAACGTAATTATGGAAACACAAAGTGTTTTTGTGTACTAAGGTAGTATACCTTCCTTCAAAATCTTCCCTGGTTACATTCTTACAAAACTAATATCCTTCAAAGAGTCTTCTTAAATTTGGGGTTTCAACTCATCTAATAAGTAACTGGGACAACAGAGAGAGAAAAGAAATCACATGTGAGAAAAAATTTAAGCAACATGAATTAACTTTTTATTGAGTAGACTTTTGAATGATTATAAGAATATATTCCTATAATATAATAATTATTGATATCACTTTATGTGCCTAATAGTGTCTTGCTTAGACTTTTGAACAAAAGAATAAAGCTAAAATCTTTTTATTTCCTCCTCATCAAATCCTCTCCAATATAGAACAGGCTATATAGAGGCTAGAAAGACCAGATAAGTTTCAAAATAGGCTATTTAGTGATGGGAGTGTGGAGTTAGAACTGGTTTATGGCAATATTAAAACAAGTTGACAAATCTTGCAAAATGCTTTTTAGGACAATGAATGACTCAGGACCAACAGACACCACCAACTAGCTGCTCAGTAGCATCATTTTAAAAAGAGCAATGTGGGTGCACACACACATACACGGGATCATTTTATAAAAATAGTTTTAGAGAATAGATGAAAAAAAAACCACTTACTGAAAAATCTTCAAAGATTTTCTTGAGTTCTTTGTGCCCATGTCTTTCAGCAACATGTGCTGGATCTGAACCCTCCAAATTTTTCATTTTAGAAGCCCAGGTTGCTCCTGAACATTGAAGCAAATGAACAGCAAAGTTCTTTAAGCCAAATTTTGCTGCACAGTGGAGAAGAGTTGGCAGTTCTTTGAAATGAGTATCTGTAAGCATAAGCAATGGGATTTAATATATTTTCTATCATATTTGCAATCCCATATGAAAGAATTGAGCACGATCTACTCCTAAAAGTAATTCCCACACAGCAGAGCAGACTTTTATTTAGTGTGATGTTGCATATAAGAAACCATCAGTGGTTTCAGCAATGTAGCATCTCCTCCTTTCTATTTCTCATCTTAAAATATATATAAATTAATATTCCCACTAGCATTAATGCCTAACTCTTACTTGTGGGGTAAGTTTAATTTAGATAGACACATCAATCTCCTACATGTAAAACAAAATAAAACAAAACAAAAACCATTATATTGTAATAACTCCTTCTGAATGAACTCTGACATTAACCAAACACTAAGTAACAAAATGAAATAAAACTTTTTTGTGTTTTTTACTGCCATACCAGTAAAAACAGAAGGTTGCTTCCTTCTGAAGTTGAAGTCAACATGAAATTCTTGGAGGGGTTATATTAGATTTCTATGTGGAATTTTTCTTTCAAAAAGTAAATGCAACAGAAAACACAGGTAAGCACTTTTATAAACAACCCCGGTTCATAAATTTTCATTAGGATTTTACAGTTTTCATATCAGTGTTTTGGAGTTTGAATTTCATAATTCTTATTAGCTATCAATTAGAAGACATATATTAATTATGTATAACTATAAAGTGATAAATGTAAACTGTGATCCCAAGGGCAAAACACACACACACACACACACACGCACACTCACGTGTGCACTGATGAGTAATGGTTTGTTATTATTCTACACTTTCACATCTAGATGGAAAAATGAGTTATAGAAATTACACGTCATTTTCCTTTAGTATCTGTGACATTACCAGAAGCAGAAGCAAGCAATGTAAAGACTTATAGCAACAGAACACAAAGGCCTCAAATCAAAAGTCAATTCTGTTCCAGGAAAATTCTAAAGCAATGAAAACAGCTACCTTATAATGAGCCACCTTATAAAGTTTTTGCAAATTGAATCTAGCCTCATTTACCTCTTTGTTATTTTGCAGGAAAGAAAGAAAGAAAGAAAGAAAGAAAGAAAGAAAGAAAGAAAGAAAGAAAGAAAGAAAGAAAGAAAGAAAGAGAAAGAAAGAAAGAAAAAGAAAAGAAAGAGAAAAGAAAGAGAAAAAGAAACAAAGAAAAGAAAGGAAAGAAAGAAAGAGAAAGAAAGAAAGAAAAAGAAAGAAAGAAAGGAAACTAGAGAAGTAAAATAAACCTTGAGTTTTCAATTCATTTGGCTTTTTCAGGACTGAATAAATTTAGTTTGTTTGTATACATGTTTTAATAGAAAACAAAACAAACAAAAACCTTCAGGACACATGAAGAACTTACTCTATGGAAATATTTTACCCTTCAAAATGTGTTAGAAGTAAATGGCTTTAAGTAAATCTGTGGTCATATTTTAATGATAAATGCATTGGTCCCTTTCTTTCTCTGCATCAAATAGTTTAAAGCATCCTTGTCCTAAATCATCTTTGCCCCAACCTTATGATTCCTAATTGTTTTCAATTTTCTAAAGTACTTACCATCCTGAGAGCTTGACCCCATAATGATTGGACCTTTATAAAATAAATCAGTTTTAAACCTGCCCAAATGATCATTTAAAGCAATCCTTTTCATTGTCTGGAATGAGGTTACTTTGTCTGCTTATTTTCATTAAATAAGAAATGCTCAGCCCTTTAATGTACATGGTCAATAACAAGAGGATTTCTAATTAAGGGTATTTTTTAATTAAAATATGACAGAGTTAACCTTTCAAAGAGTTTGAAGTGATTCACTGGAGCTATATTAGTTATTCTAATGTTAATTTAATCATGATCTCTAGCATTATTTTTGCAGAACATCAAATTAAATCTACTCGGCATGTGCATATAATATTGATATATATAATATTCATATATATAAAGGTATTCATCACAACAAAATATAATTATGCTAAGAACTAGTTCAGGTTTTTAAGTATTATATATTTTATAAAGTTATACCTTTTATATTTTCACCATGATTTGATTATTATGAGATTTGAGATAGCAATTGGTTCCTCTGTATTTTGAATAGGCATGTTTGTAAACAGCATAAGAAAGTTTGTTTTCTTAAAAAAAAAAAAGCTTGCTGAGGAGACTAACCCCTATCTTGAGCACTGATTCAGTGTAAGAGAAAAAGTGTTGATCAAGTAATGTGCCTGTGATTCGGGGGAGTATTACATGCTGTCTCTTGCTATTCTTCAGTGCTTAATTTAACTCTAGAGCACACAATCACTAATGTTTTACTTAAATATATTTATCTTTCTGTTGGCTTTTAAAAATTTTATAGAAATGTAATTTACACTTAAAAATACACTAATCAGAGTTTGATGACTTTTGACAATTGTATATCCCCATGTAACCAACACTCAAAACAAGTTAAAGAAAGTTTCTATCACCACTGCAAATTCCCTCATGCTCCATTCTAGTCAATTCTCACTTCAGAAGCAACTACTTCCTAATTTTATAAAAATACATTAGTTTTATTTCCTCTTGCATTTCATGTAAATGTATTCATATAGTATATATTTTTGTATTCAATTTTCTTCTGAACTCTATTTCTGATGAGTAGTCAGATATCACTCTTATAGTTTTCTTGTATGGAATGTGCTTTCTTCAATGTACCTTCCTTCTCCCTCCACAGTTACTTTTAAGATTTTGTTTTTGATTGTCAATAGTTTAACTATGATGCACATAGGTATAATATTTTTGTATTTATTTTGCTTGGGGGTTACCATTATTTCTTCAAATAGTTTTCTGTTTCGTTATCTCTCATCTTTACTTAAGAAATTCAATTACCTGTGCATTAGATCATTTAATATTATTTTACAGAACTTGGATCAGAACTGAGCCAAATTAATATGTAGACAAACTGAATTATTTTTGGCTTTACCTAGATTCTAAATTTTTCCTATCTTTTTCAGTTTGACTGAAAATAATTTATTTTGACTGTCTTCAGCTTCACTGATTCTTTGTCTTCTACACTGTTTCTATAATGAAGTCCATATAATTTTTTTAAAAAACTGATATTGCATATTCTAGAATTTTCTTTTGTTTTTATTATAATTTTCATTGCTCTGATGAAATTTCCATCTTTTTACACATTGCTCAACTTTTACAATAGATTCTATAAGATATTTATCATAATTATTTTAATGTTTTTATCTGATCATTTCAACATCTAGGACACTTCCATGTCTGCTTCTGTTGACTGTCTCGTTTCTTCGCCATTAGTTACCTTTTATTCCTTCTACATGTTTCCTGTAATTTTTTATTATATGCTGAACATTGCATTAAAAACTGAAGCAAATAATATTTACTCCTAGTCTAAGGCATATTCTTTAATTTGACAACTACACTCAGGAGCTGAGTCAAATTAATCTGTACATCTACAGATTTACTTAGATTCAGTTAACTGCTGGCCTCAAATATTTTGAGAGCAGGATTGTAACTCTTTAGCACAGCTTGGGATTGAGCCTTGGTGAGACTCAAGAAATCTTTGTTGTTCTAGAGACTGGATTCCAGCTTTTGGGTCACTGAATGGTTCTTTTTTCTCTCTAGTCCTGCCTTCAGACTTATTTATATCAGAATATCTCTCTCAGATTCTAAGGGCCCTCTGTATTTCACTCAATTGGGCAGACCTCTTACCATCCCAATAGCTTGGTGACATTTATTCCATCTTTATGCCTTTCCACATTGAACACCTGGCTGATAATGCTTTCCATATGGTAAAAGTCTTAAAGGGATTTGTCTCAGGAACTCCGTCTCACACCCACTCTTCAGTGGGCACTGGCTGGCCATTAGAGAAGCCTCAGAATGCTTTTTAAGGATCTTGCTCAGATCTCCTGCCTTCCTACAATTGTTGGTGTGATAGTTCTGTGCACTGAACAGCAGTCTACAAAAAAGAGTTTGTGGGTGATGCAGACCCACTTTGTAACTGGGACTCTTTGTGATTTTTATCCATCACACTAGCCTAAATATAGCCCTTAAAAGCTTGTTAAATGCTCAGCTGGTTTGTCTTTACTCCTCATCTATAGTGAATTCTTGTCTTATTCTGTAAGGGATAAAGGAAGTCATGAATTTCTTTTCTCTTGTGAAGGACTCGTCCCTTTCTGTAATTTGGTTCATTTAGGTTTCTTTTGTTATCCATTTCTGCTGGGTTAAAAAAAATACTGTAATTTTGAAGATCATCTTGCTTGTTCTTGTTACAATGGGCATAATAGACTCTTGCAGTGTTGTACAACCTAATTAGGAGCAGAAGTCATATTCATACATCATTTATTAGCTCGTACATCATTAACTTATTTTCTTAAACTCACAGCATTTATTTTACAAACAGTTTATAATCTTCTTTATTTGGTTAAGATAACAAATTCCTCAAGAAGATATTTAAAAACCCTTTTTAGAATGTGCTTAATCTGCAGTTTACGTCCGCTTCAATTCATGGCAATTTTCATTTAATTAATAAAGATTCCTTATATCTGTTTTTATTACCAAGGTATAAATAAAGAAGCTATAATTCACATTAAGGATTGGCCAATTTGCTTTTGACTTTTTTTCTGGACAAAATAAATTTTCTGTTTTCAGTTGTTTCGGCCAATGTCAAACGTTAATTTCAGGACAACGGAATTAAATGTTTGGGAGAAATTTTTCAAGAAAAATCTAATTTTATTAATTTTTAAAATAAAAATAAATAAATGAGTTGACACAGAATAAAGAAATCGAGTCACACATTTGTTTATGCAGAGCCATTTTCAACAGTTCAAGGTAATCCCTATAGAAGATGGCCAATGCTCAAAGTAATAAAACTAAAGCTTTCAAAAGATTAACCTAGCTCACCAAAATAATAAAATGGGAATATACAGAAGGTTAGAATATCAGCTTTTAAAAATTTTAAAGAAAGATGAGTATGAAAACGAAGTACACGACCATGTAATCCATTTATTCTCATAAATCACTATCTAGATTCATAAATAAGTAGGATGACCAGTTGGCCACTTAAGAATAAAACAATGAAGATGAAAAGTCAGGAAATATGCATTCTAATCTACTTCAGTCACTAAATCTGTAATACTTAAGAAAATTCCTTCATCTCCCTGGACCTCAGTTTATTCAATGAAAATATAGAGGGCTGGGTTCAAACCGTGATTTCTGATACTCATCTGACCTAGAGGCCATGCCATAGATGGCTTTAAGGTAATTGTCCCTGAATTCTAAGCAAATGGCAATTAAAGAAATAAGGATGATATTTACGAAGGTTGAAGAAAGGTAATGATTTTCATTTTTTTCATCACAGGATTTGAAGTCTGATGAAATGTTAGTATTTCTGTGGATCTATAAAACAGAACGTTGTTGGGTTTATGAATCTGATTGCCCTGTGACAGGAGGAACACATATGCAACACAGGAGGTGTCACCTTTCTTATCCTGTAGAAATAGCAGACATATACAGTAATCCTATTTAGAATTTCAAGCAACAAGACAAACTTCCAAGGTTATCCTATTTCTAAAACTCGATAATATAAGTTACATGCAAAGGGAAATAATGTGCCATTGAAGCCCTTTGCTGCAGTTTTGTTGTCTTTCATATTACATAAAATGTAAGAGTGGGAACTACATAGATATACACACTAGTATTAACCTCAATGTTATATTCACCTTATTAATTGTTGAAATTGAATTTTTGTTACTAAAACATTTTCTTAAATATTTAAGAAAAAAATTAAAACTTGAATTCATTTGTATGTTAATCATCTCAAGAAATTTCATACCAAATATTCTTTTTCAAATGTTTTAGTTGTATATTTAAATTCTTAATCAGCATTATATTTATCCTAATAAAATTCAAAATAACATATTTTATTATTCAAACCCTAAAATTCTAAAACAATATTTATTTCTTTTGTGAAGCAATATTATATAGTTAGTGCTTAAATATTAGAGCTTTGGAATCAGATCGCATGGTTGGAATCCCCGTTCTAGCCTTTACTAATACTGCAATTTGGACAAGCTACTTGAAATTTCTGTGTCTTGATTTTCTTAAATGAGGATGGTAACATCTAACATCTATTTAATCAGATAATAAACCAGGGTCCAATGTCTTTTTCCATACAAATAAGTACACTTGATCTTCATTATTCAGGGATTCCATATTTGCAAATTTGTCTATGCATAAAAATTTATTTGTACCCCCAAATCAAAACCAGTGGCACTTCTCCAGTCATTTGCAGACAGAGCAATGAAAAATTTATCTCACAAAGTGTATACTCTCAGCCGAGGTCAAACAAGGCAGTGCTCAGCTTCTTTGTTTTAGTACTTACACTGTGAACAAGTGTCCTTTTTGTGGCCTATGTAGTGCTACATTTTTCACATTTTTGTGTTTTTGTCAGTAATTTAGTTGTTTAAAGTGGCCCCTTGGCATAGTGCTAAAGTGCCGTCTAGTGTTCCTAAGCACAGAAATGCTGGGATGTACTTTATGGAGAAGTAAGTGTATTCGATAAGCTTTGCTCAGGTATGAATTATGTTATTGGTCTTGAGTTCAATGTTAATGAATCAAAAGTATATGCTAAACAATGTGTCTTTAAACAGAAACACACATAAGATATTGATCGATTGATGAACATGTGACCAGAGGCTTGCAGGAACCCAACCTCATGTTTCTCCTAGGAGCAATAGATCAGTATTCTCTTATTCAATGACTTTATAGAACAAAACTACTGTAAATATTGACAATCGACTATACTTTAAAGCAATCTGGAGCCCCCTTTTGGAGAGGATGTTCAGAGTTTATTTCCCATTGTAACATGGCGAAGCATTTTCAAAGGTGTGGAATCTTCTTTTCTTTCTTCCACACAGTTAAGGAAACTCAGTGCAATCCTAGAGGATTGCTCCTCAGGGTGAGGCAGAAAGAGGGTGGGGCTGAAGGAGGAAGTTGTGAACATCCAAGTCCATAATTTCTGAGGTGTTCTCCCTGCCTGTCTCTATGTTTAGGGCCTACCAAGGTAAAATCCCAATTGGGCATGGTTAGAGCCCATGTTGGCAACCACTCTGGATGTGGAAACAGCAATCCTGGGGCCTGTTTCTATCTTGTTTATTTTCCCTTTTATCAGGCTTATGCAAAACAATAGAAAAAAATGTAGGATGGAAGTGAATCCTTACTCTATTGTTCTTAGATAATATGAAATCCATTTAGTGACCTATATCTTGTTAATTTTGGTGAAAATTATGTATTTTGTTGTAACCATATGTTTAAGATCTGAGAGTTTTGTAAAACTAAAAATGGACTTCTGGAGGACTGATGCTCTGGATATGCAAATATCTGAGTGATGAATTGACAAGAAGCATAAGAAATGAATGGAGCCTGTCTTGTTGAACCTGAGAGTTTATTGTTCACTGACTACCCTAATAAATACAATCCACCATAAAATTAGTAGCAGTAGTAATAGGAAGAGGAGAAAGAAGAAAAGGGGACGAAGGAAGAGAAAGTGAAGGAAATGTGATGGCTAATGAACAGGGTTAAGAGGTAGGGATTTTAGGCACTTAGTGTCAGAATGAGTAATAGCAGAGCAGCAGAATATGTAAGTGGCAGTTTGGTGCAAGACAGTCTGATCCCAGAGGAGGAGTATTTGGGGACATAATGTGAAATTCCTTCTTATCCAGGGCTATGGGCCAGGGACTAATAAGGCAGAATGCAGACTGAAGCAGGCCATGAGTCCATCAGTCCATAATGAATATGTCAGGAGGTAATGCTAGAAGAAAAGGGTGATATGTAGTTCTTCTTCTTCTTTTTTTTTTTTTTTAACAAATATAGCACCTAATCTTCCTAGATGGTCTCCCATCCAAGTACTAACCAGGCCCAACCCTTGATGTGTAGTTCTTGTTAGCACTTCCTAGAATTGATAATGATTAAAATTAAATTTCACAGCATGAGTTTACACTTTTTTATTATCCACTTTCCGCTATCAGACTCAGACAGTGATGAAGTAATGAAGAGCAGAGCTGCTCCATGCTTAACAGTCCAGTCAATCTGTGGTTAACCTCGAGTTAAAATAAAAAGTCTCTAGAAATTTTGTCTATCAATGTGTGATTGTATTTTGTTCCTCTGTGTTCCTTGAAAAATACCTTTTGGAAATTACCGACTTTCTCTCTACTGAATCTTGACAGCAAAGGACCAAAACCTAGAAAATAAACCAGGAAAGAGTCTAGAAAGAGCCAGGAAACCAGGAACAACAAAAGTATAAAGACCAGATGGGCTGGGTTAGGATTAGGTGGCTGGTCACTCTATTGCAAGGTCATGGCTTACAGGTAGAGACCTGTCCACTGGCCTTTGTATGGGTCTCACATGGAAATCCAAGGAATGTGCACAATAAGCAGTAAATCAACAGATCAAGCAAGGATGCTTGATTTCATTAGTCAGGAGTATTCGGAATTTTTTAGGACTCCTTATAGTCTCAAGTACTGAACTTAATCTTTAGAAATATTAAATAATTTTGATAATAAAAATGAACTAAGACAAGGAGGAAAATCTGGACAGTTCTTTGTTCAATTAAGTGACTGGAGAGAGCTTAAGATGCCTTTGGGAGCACCATCATATGTAATATAGGGATAAGATGAAAATAGAATATGGGAATGATTAGGGAAGCACTTATCTGCAGAATGGATTAGAAAGAAAGGTGAAACATGTTAGAGGAATCTGCTAGGAGAATCTTTTAGAAGGAAGGAGAGATAATTGATGGTCTGAATTAGAGTAATGGCAGGAAAAATAAACAAGAAAGAATAGACCTTTCAAAAGAAAACAGGACTTTGTGATTGACTGTGTAGGTTCTGAAAGAAAGAATTGGATTTAAGAAAATCCTTAGGTTCATGACTACAAAGTTACAAAGTAGAAAGAGAAAGAATATTCATTAGAAAAGGTGACAAAGATTATTGCCGTGGAGAAGTATAGATGTGAGTGTTCATTAGGTAGCTGCCGCTATACAATTATATGGAATAAATCGAATTAGAAATATGTGTCTTTGAGTAGAACATTTTGGTTACAAACTTAGCTCCTGTGTCACTAAACAGTGATAATCACCACAGAACACCTGTTTTGTAGAAGAAAAAGTATTCTGATACAGGGCCCCAGACAAAGTCCCATTTGGTAACATATTCACAGATCTGAGGATTGGGAAGTGAGTATTTTTAAGAAGCAATTACTTAGTTTACTACATTAAGCAAGAGATGGTAACACAAAAAGCACTTACATGAACTAGAAAGACATAATTCACTATGTCTCAAGACACTGTAAGTAATATCTACTTTTCCTTGACCAAGAGTTTATATTATGTACATGACCCAAATATATTTGTTACCATATAGTCAACACATATAGTTACATCTCAGTCTGTAAACTAAGATGAATATTTTGGGAGATTTTTCTATCCACTAGGTTACAGATGTACTAACCAGCATTTGTCAAACTGATTGTTGGGGATCCCAAAAAGTGTATGAGTAAATCATAGTTGTTCAGAGCTGCCAACCTCTGCTAGAATGATGGTAAGTATAATGGTTAATTGTATGTATCAATTTGACTAGGCTATGGTGCCTAGCTGTTTGGTCAAACACCAGTCTAGATGTTACCATGCAGATACTTTTTAGATGTGATCAACATTTAAATCAGTAGACTTTGAGTAAAGTAGATTCCCTCCATAATGTGGGTGAGCCCCATCCTATCGGATGAAGGCCTTAGGAGAAAAGACTAAAGTTCACCAAGCGGGAAGGAATTCTGTCTCCAGACTGCTTTTGGACTGAAGGTTGCAATATCAACTTCTGCTGGAATTGCCAGCAAGCTGGCCTGCCCTGGAGATTTCAGAACTGTCAGCCCCACAACCATGTGAGCCAATTCCTTAAAGTAAACTCTCTCTCTCTCTCTCTCAATCTCTCTCTCTCCTATTGGTTCTGTTTCTCCAGAGAACCTTAGCTAATTCAGGGAAGAAAATGACTGTGGTGGTTTTAGAAAACCATAACCTAGAGGTACAAGATATTAAAACAATCTTGTACCTCTAGGTTATGTTTTTCTAAAACCATATCTTTGAGTTTCTATCCTTCACAGAGTAATGCAATGAGTCTTTAAACCTGCAGTGTCACTACAAAGATTTTCTATGACTATTTGTTAATGCCAGCATTCAGAGAGCAAATGAGTCCCTTTAGGATGTGGAAGGAGGTGTGTTTGGAGTGGGTTAGTAATATGGTATGTAGGGGAGGTTCTGAACCTGTCAAGAATTTTAGAAGATATAAATTCTAGGTTTAATTATCATTACTTCACAACAATGGCAAAAGTAAGGAGGAGTTCCTTAAGTAGTAACTTATTTAATTTGTTAATAGAAGAGTCCATTTCCTTTGTATGTGTATGTGTGTGTATGGGGGGTGGGATATGTGCATGCATGCATGTGTATATAATTGAGGTAACCCTATGCATGTATTTTCCTTAATGAATATTAGAGAGCCATTTTCCTGTCATTAGTTACTAATGGACAGTATTTATTTGTTTATTGTAACTTTATGATAAACTTATAGAAATTTATTACTGTTGACCCTAAAAAGCCTGTTTTTTGTGTCAACTCAGAGAAGATGAACATATGTGTCTTGGTTATTTGAGCACAGACAGTTCAGTGCAGCACATTCAGAAGGCACATATGCCAATTTTTCATTCTCCTAATGGCAGATGTCATGGATAAGAGGTAGAAAAGAAAAAAAACAATGGCATTATAAATAGTTACCTTATGTTCTTACAAATAAGCACTCTTGTTTTTGGAGCTCAAATATTATTAGTCTAACCTATTACTGTCCAGGGTCTTATTGGTTTTAGTGTATGGTTAACTTTATTGCCATTTACTAGTTAATTAGTGTAATAAATATTTATCGAGTGCTAGAAACTCTTCTAGGCACTGGGAATAAATGCATGAACAAAACAGGGCTCCTTCATATAGGACAATATTTGCCCATAAAGGCAAAGGATGATTTAAAGAAAATCGTGCACTATGAAACAAAAATCACTACGTTTCTAGGATTAAAAAAAAAAAAAAAGAAACAAACATAAAGAACATCTGAGACAATTTTAAGCTTGCCTCTATATATTCATTAAAGTAGTAATTTTAAATAATTTAGAAGAAATTATTTATAACCTTTCCTTTAAATTAAGATCTCCCGGGAAGTGTCCCTTGACTGTCTGTCTTTCTCTGACTGTCTCCCGACACCCTGGAGCTCCCGCTCAGTGCTGTGTATGGGGCCACAGTTGTCAAGCGGCTAGTAATGTGGCCACTTTAGCTGAGCTGCCTGTATCCAAGTCCTAGCTCTGCCACTATTTGGGCAAGTGATGTTAACTCTCAGTGCCTCATCTGTAAAATAGAGATTAAAGTTGTACCTACCTCAGGATTGTTCCAAGGAATTAAATGAGTTAAAGTTCTAAAAGTGCTTAATTTTTTTTAAGAGTATACAAAATACAAGTGTTAGCTCTTATGAGTAGAGCATATATTGTATTAGAGGCACTTATTTTATAATTTTGTTATCACTTCTCTCTGAGTGTATAGGTTGTGTTTTATTGATCTTACATTCCTCTACCTTCCCTCAGCATCTAGAAAAGTACCTAGTACAAAGTACAGTGTGTTAAATTTTTTGTAAGAATTCATGAGGGTTTCATTTTTTTAAATAATGGTATATAAAAAATACTTTTGAGATAAATGATCACTGTAAGACTACTTCATTCTGCATCCATGATTTTAATCCTGGGATATGGAGCGATGAAAAAAATCTACTATCTTAAGTTTAATTTCATTCACATCAATTTTATGTATGTAACATATCAATGGTACTGCCCATTACTGCTATGTTCACTCAGTGGCTTTCTGTGAAGTGATGATTCACAGACCAGTAGCATCTGCATCACTGATGAATTTGTCAGAAATGTAAAATTCTTGGGTCCATTCCAGACCTACTGTATCAGAAATTCTGAGTGGGGGCCAGCAATCTGAATTTTACAAATCATCTAAGTGATTCTGATGCCCACTAAAGTTTGAGAGCAAAAGTAGTAAAAAGAAGAACAAATAGAGTTTGGTTCGAATAATCAAGTAAGAGTGGATAGCCAAGAAAATTGAGGTTAAACACAGAGAGCTAAATCAAACTGCAAAGTATTCAGGGTATGTCTCTGTAGACTTTCTCTTCATTCTATTCAGTTTCTCTAGGCGTTTCCCTCTTCTGTTATGGCTTACATATTTAAACATATCTTCTCATGTCTAGTCAATGGGAACAACTATAATGGAGGGGAAACTGCATGTGATACCATTTACATAAAATTTACAAAATTGCACAACAGCATATATGAATTATCGAAACAAATACATAGTAAAAAGATTAATGATTATTAAGAAATTTAATTAAAGTAATAGTAACTTTTCAAGTGTGTGAAATCACAGAAAAAAACATAGAAAAATTCGACTAGATCCGTAACTTTTTCTCTTTAAAGAGCTGAAATAAATCATGACAAAATGTTAAGATTTGGCAAAAGTAAGTTATGGGTAAAAGGGTGTTTTTCATATTGTTCTCTATATTTTTTTTGCATAGTTGAATTATTAGATAGTATTAAAAGAGAACCCAATGACATTTATTTTTCTTCTGCTCAGATAGCAAATAAGCTATTTTCTGTGAACCTAAAGATAACTACAAATTCAAGATAAATCTTAGGGCTACAGTATTTATGTATTGAGTATCCAGTTACATGCTTCACATTTCATAGATATATTAGGAGATAATATCCTGAGTTAAGACTCGTACATGTCACTGGTGATTGCATGCTATCCTTCTTCAGATTAAGATACTGCTACTTAATGCATATATGCTTTTATATGCTTTCTAGATATTAGCATGGGCTTTACATGCCCATTTCTTCTTTCTGAACAAAGGTAAATAATCTGCTTCAAAGTAACCTAGTTTCCTTTTTTTCTAAACTAACTGCCACTTAGGGTTATTAAACCAGAAACTGTAGCCTCTTTTTAAAAAAGGCTGAACTATTTATTTTCCCTCTCCATGACAGGAGATTCTCTGTATTACCCAGCCTTTGAAAGGGTTCCAAAGAGAAATTGGGGAGATTCGTGTACCTGCTGCAGTAAGACTTAACAACACTCTCCAGAAGCTGGCTTGAAACTCAGAATAATAAAGAGTTATGTAGTGACTAAAGCAATTGTGTTTGGCCAAGTGTACAGTTCTCCCTCACCACCATACCAAGTCAGGGACATTCAAACTGATTTCATGGTGGCCCATACCATGTGCGTTTATATATAAATCCACAATCAAAATGGGAGTTACTCAAAATAATGCTTACTTTTACTTTAAAGAATATATTCAGATATTTTGTATTCTAGTATCCAAATATCAGTATCAGTAAAAAAAAAAAAAAAAAGAATTGCCTGTTACAATCCCTTATATTGATTTCACAGTCCCTGATGATTCACTCACTAGGAAAGTTGTTCGTGAATTATTTCTACGACTATCGTATTCAAAAGTCCTACATTACATTAATATATCAAGTTTATTTGAAAACCTTTTATTATTCTACTCCCAGGGAGAACATTTTTCTACAGAAAATTCTTATCAATGGAAGATGTTATTTTAAAATCAATAATGAAACTTTACAAGGGAAGAGAACATGAAAACAGATTTGATTTTTTGTACGCTTTTTGTCTTATCTCTGCAACTCCCCTTCCCCCAAATTTGTCTGCCTGGTAGGGGAAAAAGTAAAATGAGATTTGCTGGCTAGATAGAAGTGAAAATGACCAAGACATAATGGTATGGAGTAGCATTTCACTTATTATAAATGAAATAGCAAGGAAGTAAACTCAGGATTTACCAAAAACAACTTGGAAAAGAGGATGGTACAATAATAAGATAAAGAGTTTTGAATGATATAACATTTAGCATCAAACTTTCAAAGAACTGTTGGTACCTGTGAATAATTCTATGGCTATTCCTTAGGGTAGGTCAATACTCAAGGTATACTCTGTCAGTTCCTTATAATTACCTTCCCCTCATAATCTCCTAAACTTCAATTTATTTCAGCTAAAATATGGCATAATAAATAATAAACAATTAATAAATAAAGCATTTCACCAAATAACTGCATAACTGTCTCCAGGGATGGACATCTGAAATTACACCTGATCATTGCTGAGTTTACCTCTCAGACTACCTCTAGTGATGTTTCTATAGAAATTCATCAACAATTTACCATTTATTTCCTGAATTCTCTCATTTAATTTCACTTTATGTATAAAGACATCTCAAACTTTATCACTGATTCAACTCGATAATTATGAAAATGTAGGTGTAAAATCTTAAAGGCCAGATATTCTGAAGCTGACTTTATAGGGCCAGCTCCAAGATTATAGAGTCAAGATGGCAAGCAAAACATGAGTTCAGTCATATTCGTGTCTATCTTGTATATTTTAATTATGTAATTTGTGTTATGTTATTTTGTACTTCAACTAGAAATTAGAGCCTAATGTTATGAGGGTTGTTTGCTTCTGTTATAGATTTAATAGCATCTGTCATCTAGCAAAATCCAAATCAGGAAGTAGATTTGCTGATTTAAAAATTTATGCACATTTTTAGGGCCTGTGATTAAAAAAAAATTACCAGATTGAACTTCAGAAGTTTGTACTAGTGTGCTCTCTCGCAAAGGGATGAGAATTATCTAAAGTATTTAATCTGCAATTCAACTATATTCCTGGCTATAATATTTATTAAAGGTTTACATACAGCGAAATATGACATAAAGAATAACTGATGCAGTTGGAAAATACTCACATTCTTTTTGAGGGTGGATTTCAGTTTGGAGAGATCGGAACTCATAATATGGTATCTCTTGTTTGAATATGGATGTGAGAATATCATCAAGTTCTTCAATGTTATTCTGTTTTCAAACAGAAAGGAAATTTTTTATTAGTTCAATTATTTACATAGAAATTCATCTCAGTGCAATATAATAAAAATTATTAGTGGGAATAAATACTGGGTAATCTTTAATAATACTATTACCATTTTTTAAAAGACTAAAACAAAACATTAGGTGTTTGCCTAAAAAAAAAAAAAAACAGTTGTTAAAGCAATAGAAAAACAGATGCAAGAAATAAAAGTCTTTGCTTTTGGATGGGTAACTACTTACTTAAAGACTTAACTAATCGTTAAAGAGCATTAGAGCAGGTCAATGATAACACTGAAATTTGTTTTAATAAATTTTGGTAAAATATATGTTACATTTTGATAAATGAAATAATAAAATAATGAGTGGTTCTTCAACTTAAGGGTCAGAAATAGGATAATCAAATAGATTATTTTATTTCTATGTCAAAGTGAGAAAGAATATTCATCTTGGCCTTTTTTTTTTCTCCTGCAGATATAGAGTAACTATATGTCTACTCTATTTAGGAAGAGGCAAGCAGAATTCAACTGTTCTCCTACTGATGGCATAACCTATTACAGACCAGCATTCTTTTAAAATTGTGTCTTGTGAAGCTTATGACTGGTACCAAATTGACTGAGACATAGAAGGTTGTAGTTGAGGAGGTGGGCCAATCAGCAAAGCCACGGGGTGGAGAGAGGATTGTGGAACAAAAGTTCTTAATTAAGACTTTTAAAATGATTTTCTAATCAAATTAAAATTTTGTCAATACATAGTCACAGAAATGAAATGGCTGGATTAAAAAAATATTTGTCACACTATTTCTTCATTTTTTCAGTAATCTAAGTGCCTCAATTGTAAAGTGGTTCAGGACTCACCGGGTTTTCTATGTCCTGCTGAGAAGGTGGGAGATTTGAGTGGTGAGCACAAATGTCGAATCACTATGTTGTACACGATAAACTAGTATAATATTGCATGCTAACTACACTTAATTAAATTTTTTTTTTTATTATTTTATTTTTTTTCAGATGAGGCAATCCTTGGTTGACCTCACAGATTGCAAAGACCTTGTCAGTTTACAATCTCTTATTTTTTTATGCCTACAGCACCTGGTCTTCCTAGGTATACTTAATTTTTAAAAAAATGAAGTTGGGAAAGGGGATGAAAGTCTTTTCCTCAACCTATAGCATTACAATGTAGGTTAAGACCCAACATTAATCTACTTAATGCCATTGACTATGTGGAGTCCTCAGGTTAGAAACACTAAAAAAAAAAAGAGGGGCGGGGAGATGGGACAACAAGATCTGCTTTCCAGAAATACAGTCATGTAATTACATATGGCCAATTAACTGACTTCTAGGTAAAAATAGAAAGTCTCTATGGATTAGGTACAGAGTGGGCAAAAGCAAGATGACTCAGTTCCACAGAGGAAAAATGGCCAGGACAGGAAAAGCTTTGCAGAGGAAGTGACTTAAACTGAGATTTCCATGTATACAAGAAACATTATGGACTAACTAAACAATTTGCTCACAGGCATGAAGGAATCATGAAACATTACCTGGTTAAGCACTTTAGGAATTTCCATAAGACTATATAGAATGAGAGAAAAGAAGAAAGTGGACATTTCAATAAGTGCCTTATTGGCCTAATAAAAAAATTACAATTCATCCTGTAAGCACTGAGGAGTTGTTTACAGCCTATGATGCTTAACATAAAAATGTTTATTATGTGTATTAAATTAAGTTTATTTAAGTTGTAGCATGATTAGGATTACTTATGTGGTTGAATATCGATATGGAATAAAACTTGTAAATAAAGATGTGAAAATTTTAATAGTAATAATTACTGTTTTTTAATTAAAGTATAATTGACATATAACATTATTTTGGTTTTAAATGTACTATGTAATGATTTAGTGGTTGTATATATTGATATATTGAAATGATCACCACAATAAGTCTATTTACATCAATTACGATACATAATTAAAATTTTTTCTTATGATGAGAACTATTAAGATTTACTCTTTTAGCAATTTTCAATTACGTAATAAAATATTATGAACTATGTTCACCATGCTATGCATTATATCCCCATAACTTATTTATTTCATAACTGGAAATTTATACCTTTTGACTACCTTCACTCATTTCTCCCACTCCCTACCTCCCATCTCTGGCAGTTATCAATCTGTTCTCTATATCTATAAACTTGTATTTTATTTTTCCTTAAGATTCCACATATAAGTACAATCATACAGTATTAGTCTTTCTTTACCTGTCTTATTTCATTTAGCATAATATCTTTAAGTTCCAACCATGTTGTCACAAATGGTAAGGTTTTATTCTTTTTTATGGCTGAATAATATCACATTATCTGTATATACCACATTTTCTTTATCCATTCATCCTTCAGTGGACACTTAGGCTCTTTTCATGTCTTGGCTATTGTAAATAATGCTTTAATGAATGTGGGGTTTATATATCTCTTCAAGTTAGTGTTTTCATTTTCTTTAGATCAATTGTAGTACTGGAATTACTGGGTCATATAGTAGCTCTATTTTTAATTTTTTGAGGAAGCTCCATACTGTTTCCTACAGTGGTTACACCAATTTACATTTCCACCAACAATGCATAAGGATTCCCTTTTCTCACACCTAGCCATCGCTTGTTATTTCTTGTCTTTTTGGTAATTTCTATCCTAACAGCTGTGAGGTGATATCTCATTGTGGTTACCCTCTTAATTTTTCAGGAAGTTTTTGATAGGAGCAATAGAGCAAAACATCATTGGCAACGTACTTGCATTTTCTTTATAATAATGCTCAAAAGAACATGTTTTAGCTGTAAGAGCTGATAAATGAAATTAAGAAAATAAGAAAATCATAATATTAGTTTATAAAATTTTTATAAAATTTGTGTTAATGGCCATGACAGTTCTGTATAGCCTATTATCTAGTCACTAGTATTTTTACATGAAGAGATAAACTACTATTTCTTTCCAAAACTATATAAGATCTAGTGGGTGTGTCATAGAGTTACTACACTCATGTATGTTAGTCATAGGATAAGCTGTGGGATCCCTTCCAGATTGAGATGCAGATGAGAATTCAAAAGAGCAAGTGTTCCCACTAAGAATCTGAGAAGTACCATTTCCCACACAAAGGCATCATGATACTCAATGTGAGAAATGCTATAGCTCATTACATTGGGCTTTAAAAATAAAGTAACAATATTCTTAGAAAGAAGAAAAACTTCACAATGTATATGAAGACATTTAATTAACTAGGAACAAATACATATATCTTTCAATATTCTAGCCCACCATTACTAGTTGAATCATTTCTATTTTCAATTTCATAAACATATTACCAGTATTATGCTTGCATATAAATAAATAGTATAGAACACAAGAAATATGTGAGGAAAAAACCCCACATAAATAGCTATTAAAATAATACTACAAAAATTTCTCCCTAGAAGATATCCTAACTAGAAAAATCTTATTTAAGTAGTTATGCTATATTAATATTAGATAAAACAGACATCAGAACAAAAAAAATTACCAGAGACAGAAAGGAACATTATATGATGATAAAAGAGTCATTCCACCAAGAAGATATAGTCATCTGAAACATGAAGAATAGCTATTTACATAGCAACACTCTTCGACATCTGATTTGCTTCTTTCTTAGTTCCATCATACACATTTTGGGTATGATGGAACTGAGAGACCAATTAAATATAAGCAGTTGTGAGATACTGCAGATATTTGGAAAGGTGTGAAAGGGTGTATGTTGTAGGTGTAAGATAAGTCTATACAATGAAACAGACACTAAGAGTTTAAGTAGTAATGACAACTTCCATTTGGGGCACTTATGATATGCTAGGTTTTATATAATTTATTTATAATTTTTATAACTCCTACAAGATAGATTTCTTAAATGCCCATTTTTATAGATGTGATAATTAAAATCCAAAATAAATCAGTAGTAGCCCAAAATCTCAGAGCTAATAAGTAGTAGAATAAGGATTTTAATTTATGCCTTCACATTCTAAATACATTAAATTTAATAGTGCATTCTGGTCATGGAAGGAAGAATAAAATCTGAAGTACAATTTGAGAAAAGAATAAATTATGGTCCCATGGACACTGTAGTTTCAATCATCATATTCATGTTTGGGCATACATGGAGGGAGAAGAGAGAAGGTAGCTTATTGCCAACTAGATCTGTTCCTTTCTTTTTTTAATCAGAAAACCAAAAGCTCTAAAGACGTTCCCTTTTGTCTCATTGGCTAAAACTGTCTCACAAGAGCTGCATGGGTGGTTAAAAATGTGAGAATTTGGTTTTCCCAGCTTCAATAGTAGAGACAGTCAAAGAAAAGAGGTTATTGTTGAGTCAAGAAAGTTGTAAATTGGCCACAGAATATTAAGGTAATTTAAAAAATCTGTTAGAGAAAACAGTAATAGAGTCTTGATTACCAAAAGAAACAATTTCAGTGATATAATCATAGGAAGGTTATGAATATTCACAATAGGAGATAAATTTATGAAATAGTTGTAGCATTTTACACTTTGCCTTCAGATTTCTAAAAGGAAAGTCAATAGCTGAGCTAAAAACATCTTGTTCTTTTTATTATAACAAATTGCTATGCTGGTTTAAGTTTCACTAGTAAAAAAAAGAAAAATCACTTCATTTGTTCCATTGTTCATAATGTGTACTGTGAAAATGAGCCAAAATAGCCATTTAAAAGGGAATTCAATAAATAATTTACATAACGTATCTTAAACAAAATTTCCTTCTTAAGTTTGTGAATAAAATGACAGGTAAAAGAGCAAAGCAAATACTTTCTATGTTTATGTAAAGACTTTTTTTTAACTTTATGAGTCAAAGCAATTAATTTAAAAGAATAATCTAAAGAAGTGAATAGGACTGAGACAAAAAAGATATTTTCTTTTGTCAAATTAAGTTTTCTGTTTTCAGTGAGTCAGTTCTTATAATTTCAACATGTCTCTTACTACACATGCAAAAATAAATATACTATAAAATAATGCAATTTAAGGCTTTCTTCATATTTATGTTATTGGTTAAGTAGTCATATAGTTGTTGAATCTCTTTAGATAACTTGAAAGCGAAATTTCTAACAAGAAGAAAATAACATTATAATTTATGTTTTGAGATTGAGAAACCTGTGTTGAAATGTCTTCTACAAGATTCATCAGCTATGAATCTTAATAACATATAACTGACAAAATTGTTTAGGAGTTTAAATGAGTATATATGTAAAGACTCCAGTAAATATTAATTCCATTTTCTCTAAATACTATGATGTGAGCTCTCAGATATAACAACTGATTAAAATAATAACTGATTCAGAAAAGTGCACAAGTCCATCAATGAGGAGAGTTTGCTCCTCAAACTTGTTTTTGCATCAACAGAACAAAAAATTAGTTCATTTTTTCTTTCTAAATTCTTAAATTAAATAACACATATCTTTTAAGTTATTTAGAATGTAGGTTTTGCTATTGTAATACAGAGATACAAAATGCCAGTGGTTTAAACAAGATAGATATCTATTTCACTTTAACATAAAAACCTGGAATTAGGCATCCAGGGCAATGTGGTAGTTTTCTGATAAGGAGATTGGGGCTCTTTTTTTTTTTTTTTTTTTTCTGCTATATGTCGTATTCATGGTCCTAGCTGGTTTATCTATCATTCCATTGTTAGCATTTCAGCCAGTCAAAGGAAAAAGTCAGTGAGGAGGAGAGCATGACTCTACCCTTCTTTCAACGACATGATCAGAAGTGTGCACATATCACTCCCACTGACATGCCATTGGCTGTTAGTTAGTGATGTGGTTATGCCTAGCTGCAAGAGAGTCAGGAAGTACACTATCTACCTGGGTAGTCATATACTTAGGTAAGTTATATCATGTAAGAAAGGAAAAAGAAATACTGAGGATCAACTAGCAGTTTCTGACATCTCCATCAATCATGCAAAATGCATAAACATTATAATTTATGTAAAGTCAATCTGTTAAAAATTTTATTTTAAAAATACTCGGATTATTGATTAAAGCTCAATTGTGCTGAATTTTGCAACTTGACCCTCCTTACATAATGTCAAAAGGTCTCAAAACTTTAATTTGACCAAACTTCAACAGACTCATTAATGGAGATACTTAATGACAATACTGATGAAACAAACAAAATGCTAAAGTTTTTCTTCTAGGCATTAGATAGAGTAGTTATAAGAACCATGTCCTATCTCACCCTTACCTCCCTTTAGCAATTATTTTGTACCAATTTACTGTTAAATATATAATAAGAGAAGTTTTAAAACAAATACAGCTCTACCATAGTGTAAAAAATGACTTTCAAAAAGATTTCTCTAACCAATGCTATGATTTCCTATAAATTTTCTAGAATTATTCTTTTGGGTTGTTTCAGGCCCCAGTTTCTAAGCTAGACAAAAAAGATGTTTTCTCTTCATTTGATTTTTTTCCTTTGTTGTCCTTCCTTTGCCTTGTTCTGTCTACTTCAGTCAGAAGCAGCACTGCTTCGGTGAACTGTCCAATAACCTTCTCAAGAAGGTATGTGCCTGTGCTATCAAGAATTCAGTGGCTGTTGGAACAAGGGGCTCTGATAGGTGAGCCACTTGAGGTTGCATAACATTCTTTCACCCAACAAAATATATATGAACAGCTATATGTCTGGTAGTACACTCAGTTCTGAAGATGAAACAGGAAACCAGATAGATAATATTAACCTTGGAGTCTAATGAGAGGCAGACATTAATTTGAGAAATATCACACACATTGGTGTCAAATAAGAATGTGATCAGTGTTACAAAGAGATACATAGGGAGATGTGTTAGGCTTCACTGAAGAAGAGATGCTGAAATTAAAACTTGGAAGGTGAAGTAAAATGAACTAGGTGAAGATGTTGAGGGGGAAGGGAGGACTGGAAAAGTGTTTCAGTTAGAGAGAGGAGCGTATATAAAGGCACCATCATAGAAATTAGGTACTAAAAGTTTAGGAACTACAAGTAGGGTAGTGTGATTAGAATGCAGAGAGAGAAGGACAGGAGTGAGATTAAAATAGAGAAAAAGAGAGGAGACAATCTCCACAGGACCATATTGTTTATGTTAAAGATTCTTTAAAATCTATATAACAATTGCAATCTACTGAAGTGTTTGAGCAGGAGAATCACATGATGAGATCTTTCTTTTTAAAAGAACCTCTCAGACTATGGTCTTAAGTAGGTCCTATGCAAGAAACCCATGGTGGGGACCAGTTAGGAGGCTATCCCAGGAGTTTAGACAAGAGGAAAAGTGGTGGACGACAGTGTGTTGGAACTGGAGAGATGTGTAGAGAAGTGAATAATATTTAGTAAGTAAAATAGATATGGCTTAGTGATGGATTGAATTTGTAGAGTGAGGGAGTAGAGGGTATTAAGGAGACTTTTATGTTTCTGGCTTTTAAACTGGATTGATAGTATTGCATATCCTGAGTTAGAAAGACTGGAGCTTAAAGAAAAAAAAAACATTTGGAGTATATCTTATAAATTAATGAGATAATCTGCAGAGGGAATACTTATCAAGTAAGGAAGAGAGTCTAAGAATTAAAACTTGGTAAATTCAAAACTTTATTTTCTGGAAAAGAGAGATTACAAAGGATATGGAGAAGGAAAGGCCAAGGATGTAGGAGGAAACCCAAGAAGACATGGCTTCGTGGGAATTAAGGAAAGAAAACGTATCAAGAAAGTGAGTTTGGTCAACGGTGTTAATTGCTGCTGAATATTCAGTTAAATTGAAGAAGAAAAATGTCTATTGGATTCATTGAGAGAGACTTGAGAATAATTGATATATATTTGTTTGTTTGTTGCTACTTAAGGTAATAAGGTCAATAAGGCTAAATGGCTGACCTCTGGTTCAGGGAACGGGATTCTTAGAAGTTGAATTTTCCTTCTCGAAGTCCATGTTATTTCATTTCCTTTGTCTTGATGCAGTTTACTGCAGAAGCATAATTCATAAATGCTAAACACAATTTAGAGTTCCCAAATTTATATCCACTCCATTTCTTTATCTTATTGTTGATACTATAACTGTTCTTTAAAAAGAGACCCACAAGATTGCATAATTACTTTTGAAAAATGTAAACAAACATATTTTTGCCACAATAATTTTTTTGGTCTTCTAATTTCCAAAGGGTTATTAATAATTTGAGGTTTGATCCTATAAGAGGCAGATTCTCTAATTTTCTCTAATTATCTTGTTATGGATAACAGCTATAGAAGGAACATTGTTAACTGTGTTTGATTTGTGCTTTGTTTTCTGGTTTATTTAAAAATGCTCATGTTCGAAGATCTCAATCCTCTAAATAACTAGCTAGTAAAAGCAGAAGCCAACCTTCTGCTGGGGCTGGTTACAGGCAGCACTCACACAAGCAAAGTGCCGTCCTCTGTAAAGGGCAGTTAGAACCAGCCCCAGATGACGAGAGGAGAGGCAAGGGGGATGTAAGAAGCAAGAGAGATGCTTTAGTTTGGGAGAAATAAAAAACAGAGGGAGAATTTATTGCCACTGAGTGAGCAGAAACTATAAGTTAAGAAGTCATTAATAAAATATATTTTTAACAGTAGTTAAACATAAGCTAAAACATATGGGGCCAATAACTATGAAAATGGATTGAGATGGCTTAGAAAATTAAGAATTACAAAGAAACAACAGTATGGTTATGTTAGTGGCTAAGTAACCACTCGGAAATATTTATTTTTCCCTATAACAATTGCTATATCTACTGTTAAAATTAACCAATTTATTTGTTTTTCTCTAAATAAACAGATGAGTGTACTAAGTGGTATGTTCCTGTTTGATTCAATGATTTGTAACTAAGGCGAATATAATCGTTAGATGTGTATTACCTTAATCAGGTATCATTAGTCATTGCTTGACCATTACCGTAGGTAGAGACATAGTACAAAGGAAATGTCACTTATTTTATCAATACAATACAAACGTCAGTAGGTATGCCTTCTTCTTATTGATCCCTTCTTACAAGAGGCACAAGAGATATGAAAAATGAATCCAGAAATAAATCTCCAAATTGTATTTTATTTGTCTGATGTTTCTCTACTCGTTTCAAATATTTCATCAGAAATATAAAACAAGTAATAAAATTCAAATTATTTCCTTCTTCTTTAGCTAGAGAATTAGTAAAAAGTGTGAATAAAAGTGAAATTATGGCTACATGGAGAGCCCAAATATATGCAAGTCAATCGTCTTTAATGGAGAGTGGCCATAATTTCCAGTTTAAGTATATTTTTTCTTGGCATACAGTTATGGAATATTTGAGTTGGAAGTGACCTTGGAGATCATATACTCCAGCTTCTTCATTGTATACAAGAGGAAATTCCTTTACCACTAAGAAAACTGAGTTCTCATGAATTAAATGATTGGTGATTCAGTAAAAGAATCTAACTCCTGCACCTGCCCCATACGAGAACTTATTTCTCTATGTCATGCTGCCACTTGCCGGGAAAGGAAACGGAAATATAATATGCAGCTTTTTGAATGAGATGTAAGATCTTAGACATTTTTTAATAACAAACAAATTCTCAATATTCAAAAGAAAGGCAACACTGGAATCTGGAATTGTATGGTTGTTCAAAGTCAGTAATGATGTGTATTAACATACAGTTCATTGCTAAGGTAGAACATGATGAAAAGTTTATAGCACAAATTCTTCATTTTTCTAGTATCATGGACTTCTGAGAATGCCTCACTTTTAAAGCATTAGATTCACTTCTTCATTTTTATAAATAAAGAAGTGCATTATGAATGTAGTTTCATTTCTCATCTTATTTATATACCCATACTATAGTTTTTCACTTATTTTTCAAATATCACTAGAAAAAGTAATTACTTTGTTGCTTTTTCCATTTTTAAAGCAATAAATATCAGTTGTGCCCCATCTATGAGAACGGACTGGGATGAAAGAGTCACTGTCCCTGCCTTTAAGGAGCTGGCATGGCGGATAGGAATAGTATAATGTGTTTTAAAAGAGTGAGGAGTCCTGATGGCCAGAACATAGGAATCATGGAGAGAGTTTCGAAGATATGGTAGGAACTGAGCTGGAAAAGATTTGTGACCCTGCAGCCTTGTGTGCCATTCAAAGGAGTTTGGACCTTATCTAGGGAGCCACTGAAAGTCTGTAGCAAAGGAGTGTCTTAAATAACACTGGCATTATGATGAAGAGATTAGATGCATTTGTGCCTCTCAATAGAAGCTGATGAAAAGAAGAAAGGCATCCACAATTATTTGAAGGAGACAGGGACCTAAAAATACTTACTCAAAGATCTGGGAGTTCCCAGTATTTCTCAGTAGAAAGAATCTCCTGAAGATTCTTTAAGGAAGACAGCTGCTAGCACCTAACCTTTAATTTAATGGAGAAACAAACCTTTAAGAGAACTAGTCACAACTAGAGATTCTTCTTGATATGAGAGTTCTCTAAGCCTGTACCTTCTCTCACCCCAACTCCATCTGGCTTCATACTGTATTAAACATTCTCAAAGATTGAATAATATACACAATTTAACAAAAATTTGAAATGTACCTAATATGAAGATGAAAATAAGATTCCAATAAGTATAAAGTAAAACATGCAACATGATAAATACATGCGACACAAATATACCATTTTATCATTAAGAAATACAACTAAGAAGAATTATTTCATATCATTTCAAAAACTCTTTTAACAAATAGGATCCTAATACTTTGATCAATAATTCTATGTTCTTTTAGCATTTCAAATTAATTTGGTTTTTACATTGTAGCTAGTTTTTCCTATACAAGTTAACTTTGTATTTGCCCCTAGACACTTTTGTAAATAGTATGAAAGTCTCAAAGGTTTTAATTATCTCAGTTAAATAGGAGTTACTAGTATTTCTAACACTAGTACTTCATTCAATTCTAATTATCTTCTCAAATTGAGCTTTGGGTTTTTTTTTTTCCTCTCACTGAATCTCTCTTGAATTCACTGTTTTAGGTGATGCTCTGGATTTTTTATCTTTATGACACTCTGTTCTTGGATTTAGTATCTATTCAAAAAAGATAAAATGATTTTAGAAAGCAGTTAGATAATTAAGCTTAATGGTTTTGATAAAGTATTCTAAACCCTAATAGACATCATTAAAAATAAATAAAAGCAAATTTTCCATTATCATTTCTTTTCTCAAATTCAAGAATGGTTATTTTGCTATATGCCCAGCAGCTTTTTAATAATATAAAGTCTCTTATTACGAATTCTAAGATTACTGAAAAATAAAACACAGATTTATCATATTATTCCTTTCCTCAAATTCAGAGAATGTTCATGTTATTATCTACCCAGTAGCTTTTAAATGATTAGAGAGAGTATTTTATTACTAATTTTTAGTATTACTTAAGTCACATCTGCCATTAAAATTATAGGAAGACTCAGGACAGCCCTTACAATATGCCATTTCAGCTAACTAGGCTGGATATTAAAAAAATTGAAATCTGCTGACATATGTTCTAAAAAACACACAGTAACCATGATGAATACAATTACAATGTACATTGTTCTTTGAATAGAGATGTCCCCTGGACTACTTAAAAATATCCAAATTTCCCAATTAAACGATAGCACAGCAAGCACATGAAACAATTACCGTAATGCTCTATGCTGGAAAGAAAAGCCAACGTTTTTACACAATTTAAAAAATATATAATCTCTGTGGGAGCAAAGCCAAATGTCAAAAATATAATCTATGTGGGAGAAAATCCGCGTGCATGCAAGGAGAAGCAGTGTGGGCTGGGACACCTCTTCAGGGCCAAACACCCCTAAATCACATCAAAAGGAAATGCCCCACTGGTTTCTTCTTTCTTCTTTCAGACTCAAGGGTAGAGTCTGCCATTCATCATCTTAATGAATTCATAGTGGGGATAACATATGTGGCCCAAATCTCATGTCAAACCTGATCTAAGATTCAATGGAGTCTGACTGAATTGTAGCCTTTTTTTCTTTTAGGTGTGTGATAGCATAGCTCAGTCTGGTCTGAGATCTGTTTCAAAATTTGTTTGGTCTAATCTCATAACACATCTAGGTCCCCTGATGATAGGAGCAAAATCTCTAGCCTGTCTCTCTTAAGTTGTATATGTGAAACCTAATCTCTTAGTGTTTCTTCTTACACTGTGGTCTGTTGTCACCATGCTAGAATAATTCTACCTCTCATTACTCTCACCACAGGTTTGAAGTGGATCTTTCCTGATAGCAGAAGCTCAAATCGAGTTGTGACTGTCCAACATTTTTCCTTTCACTAGACCACCAGGGCTTGGTGGAGGGAAGACATCCTAAGACACACTCATAACCCTCACCTCTCATTTCTGACACTGAGGATGAAAATAAATAAGAGTATTTTCTAGTTATCTAAAAGCCAAGCAAAAAAGGTTTTATTCACTCAAAGCTACAGAAGAAATCATAACTTACATATTACAGCTTTCTGAAAAACTGTCCAAGAGTCATAAATTATATTTAATGTTCACTATATACAAAGGATTTTTTTCCTCCCTAAAGGCAAAACCAACACAAAAATGTGTTTTGGGGACTACTTTACTTCTATGCTGACTGTATATTAATAATGCAATGTATCATTTTTACTAATCTTTTTGTAGTGAATATATTTTTAAGTAAAAGAAATGGTAGACTTGTCACAAGAAAATAAATCTGTATTTCAGTATATTACTTTTTTGTTCTTGCTTACAATTACAAAATAGACATTTTGTCAAATGTCCACAGATTCTCTAGTTTGACAAATGGTATTTTACTCCCTGTCCTTCTCTAAGACATTTTTACCTTTTCCATTGTTCTAAAATATGTCACTCATAAAGCAGAACTCTAATAGAAAAATGTGTCACACAAAATAAATAACAAAACCTCCAATTCCGAACTAGCTTAAACACATAAGGCTTCATAAAAACCTGTCAACTTTACTATCATTGTTGCTTTTACTACAAGTTCTTATAGAATTTTTTGCGGTGCATTTGAAGATCACATTGTTCATTCAACTACCTCTTTTTTTGTCTCTACTCTCCCTACTCTCTCCCTCCCCCTTCCACACAAAATAAGCAATTAAGCAAGGTTATAATTCTCATTATCAAGTAGCTATAAAAAGAAATGACATTTATTTCACTCTGACAATTTGATGGAATAAGCACATAAAGAATAAAAGTTCCATATCAAGCAAGATTTCTCTCTAGTGAAAGTGGGTCAGGTAACAGATAAAATAAAATGCAGAAATTAAACTAATGGCATAATATTAATCAAAATGCAATTGTTATATTCTAAATCCATGAGGGCAGGACATTCACAGCATGTACATCCACTGGAAAATGTCCCAAACAAGGGCTCTTCAAGACCACAAATCCCTCACCACATCATCATTGCTGAGTAATAGTTTGTCACACTCAGAAAGCAACCTGGGGCTTAAAAATGCCTCTGTATACTTCCCAGAAAATTTTAGCCTTCTAGATTTCCTAATGAACATAGTTAATTTAAAGCAAGAATTTTCACTATCAGATAACAGTAATAAATGAAACTAAGAAAAACGTACACTGAGTTTGGACATTTCCACATGAAAAATAACAATTTCGAGATTAACATCACATGTTCTCTTTCTGGTGGTATTCTTGGTTTGTCTGATTCCTTAACCTCGATGCATCAAATGACCTGACTTTTATTTTGTATTGTCCAGAGCTGGATAAAGGGGAAATTAATTTCTCAAGACTTCTCTTTAATTCTTCCGTCTTTATCTGCTGTGTAACAGCTTTAAAATGAGCCTAGTAAAATAGCTATTTTGTAATGGGTAACCTGTCTTCCAGTGACATTATCTGGAATGTCTGACTTAAGCAAACTAATTCATCTGCATCTCTGTACTACAGAGTTCGGTTTCTTCCCTTCCTATTGATCAGTAATTCATTCTTATTCAACCAACATACAGGCTTTATACCAAGGCATGCATACATTCTTTTATTCAAAATTAGCTCTTTAGCGCATTATCAACTTCATGGAAAGATCCCCTTACCTGGCATACACCATCTCCTGGATCTGCCAATCCCAACAGGCATTTCATAGTCTTTTCTGTTGTATAGTATTTAATCTCAGTTGTGGCCTTAATGATGCCATCACAGTAGACATCGACATTGACAGAGCCAGCAGGAAAATCTTATGAAACACAAACAGGAGTTAGAAGCTGAGTATATAATGCATGTCTCACATTATTATATCTCTTAGAGAACTTGAAGAAGGTCATTAAGAATTTATAACAATTTTAGCAACTTCTACCACTTAAATGTTTTCTTTTTTATCCTTAGAAGTTAGAAACCACAAAATAGAATGCACAATTTTAGACTTGATAAAAAAAAAACCTTACAAGATAAGAATACATAATAAAAATATGATGAAAGCAAAGCGTTAAGTCTTTTCTCCCTAACCATTAACTTCCTTTTTTATTAACCTTCCAGATTGGAAATGGAGATTTTGTTACAATAATCTATAATTATCTTTACATAATATTTTAGAATTTAGAATAGTGAAGTTGTTTATGAAAAAAATTATACATTCGTTATTATTCTTATGAAGAAAATTTCTGTAAATTATAGGCAATTTTATCAAAATCATGTTTGGAAAGAGAAAAAGTAGAGTTGACTAAAGTTATAGAACTTTTATTCAATTGATTATAATGAAAAACCCTTGGGAAGGCAAGATTCAATACCCTGCTATTTAAGTACTGGTTACACCACACATTTATCTAAAATCTTCTTGTGAGTAACCTGTTTAAAGTGACTGATATACTGCCTTGTGAATTCTGCTCTAACATACCAGCAGAGTTGGTCTACTAAGAATGTTGGGCTCTCCATGAAAGAAAAACAATTCTTTCAAATTCAGTCATTTCAATAGGAAAGTCATTGTATTTTATTGTATCAAAAGTAAAGAAAATTTAGCTCTTTAAATTCATTTTCAAAATACACTTTAAAAACTTACTTTGTTACAGAAACATTTTCCAAATTCTCAAAGAGGATTGTCACCCAAACAACTGGAGTTTGGAATAAGCCTTTAAGTATAAGATCAAGAAGCCAATTCTAACCTTAGCTGCCTAATGAAGCTTTGAATATTTAAACATTCTTAACTTTTAAGCATTAATTTTACTTTACCTCCTGAAGAGGTTAAAGGATCTCTTATAATATTACTTAGAGAAACTTAAAGCCAACAAAAGCAATCTTATACTTAATTGGATCAAGAAGCTGAAATTTCCTCTTACCACATCGACTGACCAGACACTTAATCTGTACTATAAAAAAAAAAGGTAGAAAAGTTCTCTCTTCCCAAAGTAGATATCTATCTGATATCTGACAATGAAAGAGAAATTACAACAAAAAATTGAAAGTCGTAAGGTATGTCTCGTCAGCTACAGTTATGCACATATAGTAAAGGGGGTTCTGAAGTTACTACAGTAAAGTGAAATCAATTTCATGGATTTCATAAAGGTGATTTTGAAAGAGGATATTGTTTATCAGAAAAGAGATTAAGAGTTTTACAATGTGGTTTTAACTTTCCAAAAGAATTCAGGCGATGAATCATGAGAGATAAAAGGAGAGATTTGCTTGCTGTTTCTTCCATTGAGAACACTTAAAATGCTCTAATTCCTTTAGAGTCTAACATGAAAATAAGCTAATTTATTTCTGATATCTTGAGTCATTAGTCGATTCGAAACTTTGCCATTAGACCTATTGTTAATGACATTGACTTTGGAGTAATCTTCCAAAGAGAAGCCTTTTGGAGCACTGTCTTTGCTGTGTATATGTATTGAATGTCAGTTATTAAAACCTAATTACTGTTTCCACCTGTATATCAAAGAGGACTGCTCATGGAGTCATCTGTTTGGGAATCCCTCCTTAATAACGTATTACTGAATAGGCCTTTTTGTGAATGATAGCCGGTGCAGCTTGAGCATTTTAACTTTGGTCACTATAATGTCTACATTTTACAGCTCTTCAATAAAAATAAAATCAATTACTTTAAGGACTTGAATAGAAGAGGAAAAGTGAATTCTGACATTTATTATCTAAAGTAGGCAAGTCACATTTAACACTGGAAATACACACGAACATTGGTCAAAATCACCAAACCAAGCAAGGGTATTGAGTGTCAGCTATAAAGAAGAAAAAAAAGCTTACAATGGAAGAAAAAAAGCAGAACTCCTTGCCTACATCAGACATAGATACACAACAAAACGCACTTACAGAGGAGCAATGGTAAAAAAAAAAAAAAGGTATTTGTTTCAAATCTGAAATTCTAGGCTCTTTGAGTGTCTTTCATCAACCTTCCCTATTTCCATGATTTAAAAGGTCTTTCCTTCCAGATGAGAGACAGACTGAAATAATTTGTGGGAAATATAATCCAAAGGTATTTCTGAACAGTCAGAATTATATTCTCTAATTCCATGAAAAAGATATTTCAAAAATCCATTAATTTAAGAGCTTTTTATTTTCTGTATTTTCATTGTCTGAGAAGCTGTGTCCCTTTCGCTCTTTACCACATGGTAAACCTAAAGTGAACCCACCTATTGTTTCCATGGGAACTGAAATTAACATAAATCTTTTTTGATTAGATCATTATTATTAAATAAATACCAGTAGTTCTGAAACGTTGGTCATGTCTAAAATTAATGTCAATTTTGCATATGTTAAAATCATCTTCCTGAATTATGATATGTAGAAAAATTTCTTATTGTTATTGTTAAAAGCAGATTCAGTATAATATTTGGCACATCTTAAAGTATTTTGCATGCTCTTTTAATAAAATATAGTTATAATTTACATTGTTCTGAACACATTTTCCTAATTAATAAAGAGATTCTATATCTTGGTAGATTCATTTTACATTCCTTTCAACTTTTAATTGGTCATCCCCCTGCTGTGTAAAATATTTTTCCGGCTGAGCTGCAGGTACCAGAGGAATACTCACTTCCTTTTTAGTAAAAACTAGTTAATTTTTCTAGTTTAAAGCCTTCATGTGTATTTTTACAAGTTTTGCTGTAAACTGGGACTATAGAAACTTTCAATTCCTTTAGCATAAAACAGTCTCTGTTGTAGAGAAACCTGTGGATGCCATCAGGAAGGTATAATTGTTAGAAAACAAAGTAATTATAAGTGTATCAATTTATTGAGCTGAAAGGAAAAGGGAGAATGCAAAATTAAAAGATATTTTCTCAAATTAAGAAAACAGGTTAAGAAAACAGGAAGTGTGTCAAAAGGGAAAGAAAAAGAGCATTTAGAAAAAGAGCATCTTAGGGTTTCTTCTCTGTTTGGTATAATTGTACTTTAATATAATTTTGTTTTTCTTTGAATTGTTACTAAGTTAGAAAAAAAACATACATTTTAAAAGAGCATTAATATGACACAGAGTTTGGTTGGTTGGAGAGAAATTTGAGAGTTCTTTATGAGAACTGTAAGGAGACCTCAGAGTATTTGATATGTGTCAATGTCGAGAGACTAAACACACACACAGATGCACAGACACATACACACACGCATACACTTAAATGATTAGGAAGAGGTATTCAAATAAAGGAATGAATTAGAGTAGTTGGTCTTAGAGGTCCCCTTCTCCAACATAAAATGCCAGTTGCCTACCCCAAAGTCTGTCTTCTTTTTTTTAGAAATAGACTGTGACTTTTTTTTGTTGAGCACATTTCTATCCAACTAAAAACACTAGATTTCCTATTCTTCCCTTCAGCTACATAGGATCTCATATTAAGCTCTGACTAATGAGACATCAGCAGATGTGTCTTACAGAAACCTTCTTATTTAATGAGGCCTTCATTTCTTTATCCCAGTGGTGTGCCAATAAACTGCCTCTCTAGAAAGAAAAAAAGCCTCTATTTATAGTTTTTGCAAATTTCTGTGGCATAAATACTCCCACCATGGCTGATTCCAAGCTACCAAAGTGTTATGTACTGAATTGTGTCCCCCCAAAATTCACATATTGAAGCCCCAATCCTAATTACTGTATTTGGGGATGAGGCTTCTAAGGAGGTAATTAAGGTTAAATGAGGTCAGAAGGCTTGGGCCCTTATCTAATAAGACTAGCATCCTCATAAGAAGAGGAAAAAACACAAGTGCAGACACACAAAGAAAAGGCCATAAATGACAAAAAGAAGGTGGCTGTCTGTAAGCCAAAGAAAGAGGCTTTGCCAAAAACCAACTTCAGGCCCCTTGATCTTAGACTCTGAGCTTCCAGAACCGAGAAAATAAATTTCTGTTTTTTAAGACATCCAGTCTGTTATATTTTGTTATGACAGCCCAAGAAGTTTAATATGATATCACTGAATATGAAGTAGGGAAGAATTGGCTCTTTCAATCCAGTATGAAATTATTCCAGCATACAACTGCTTCATCATATTGCTTGGAATATAGGTGTGATGGCAAAAGTCTTAGAAACCATCTTGCTCCATGATGAATATGGCCACTAAAAACTATGGAGAGGTGAGTAGAAATACGCCTGTGTCCTGAGCAATATTGTAAAACTGCCATACCAGTCCTCAATGCCAGCCAGACTTAGTATAGGAAACTCTGGTCATATATCACAAGAGAACACTTACAGAAAGCAAACAAAATTTTAAGTCATGTGACTGATTAACTTATTAGTCAGATGATCAGAAATCAAGTCATGTGAGCAATATTTCTAGACTGAAAAGAGATTGGACATATGGAGATCTCCTAAACCTGATGCATCAATATTATTCAAAAGAATTCCGAGAGTAGAGAAGGGTTCCTGGTATGCTCCCACTTGAGTTTTTGATTCCTACATTTTAACAGTATTCAAAAAGCACAGATAAGTGTTTTAAAGACTTAAGTCTGTATGGACTACTATGAGATGATGTGGGATGCTGACTGAATCCACTTCTTGCCCTAGAAGCCACCAGTGGGTACAGGGATTACATATGAGGTGACATAGAATTAGGAGCTCTTCTGAGCATGATTTCCCAGGGGCAAAATGGGACAAATTTCGTGGCTTTTACATCAAGAAATATAAATAGAAGACTAGTAGAAGAGAGGGGCAATATGAGGTATACAATATTTTTAAATCTATCCCCCTCAATTCTCTTCCCTAAAGGGAAGAGAAGGAAGTTTTTAAATGATTTACCACACCCCATCCAGAAGCTGAAGGCGGGTTATTCCAGAAAAACCTCTCCTTATTTTAAGGGAATTGCTGGAGAGATTGACACTTTGTTCCTCAGTTGGATGTCTATTTAAGTGTTGTCTTGTATGTTATATACCTTGTCTCCAAACATCCTATAAGTGAATACTTGAATGTAAATAGAGAAGTTATTTTATCAACAAGAGAATTGAGGCACAGGATGATCAAAAAGACTTGTCTAAAGTTCCCCAGTAAATGGCTCCACACAGAATAACAGCTCTCTTGGCCACTAGTTAAGTGTTTCTTTGGCTATGTGCACATTCTGGACAGATCACTAGCCTTTAAGAGCATGCGGGGCACTTACTCCAAAATTGATGTAGAAAAAAAGGAAGTCTATTGTACAGGCAGTACTATTGAATTGAACTTTCTGAGATGATGGATATGTTCTAATAAATCACTTGAACTATGGTTACAGCAACTGAAGAACTGAATTTTAAATTTTGTTTAATTATAATAAATTAAAGTTTTAATAACCAGATTTGGCCAGTGGCTACAATAAAGGCCAGTGCAGCAATAAAGAATACTTTCTCTAGCTGCAGTCTGTGACTTGCTAGTACATCATGATATGAATTTAGTAGGTTTTGGCTAGCATTAAAAAAAAAGAAAGGAAATAGAATTTTTCTCTCTCTCTGCTTAGATTACCCATATGTTCTTACATGTTGTCTACTTTTCCATTATAGCTCTTAACATATTAATCATAGTTATTTCAAATTCCTTGTCTGATTATTCCAACATCTGTGTCACATTTAAATCTAATCCAATGTTTGCTTTATCTCTTTAGACTATGTTTTTTTCTTGGCTTTTGGCATGACTTGTAATTTCTTGTTGAAAACCAGACACAGCATGTCAGATATAAGAACTGAAGTAGGCATGTGGTGAGAATTTATAGTAATCTAGCTAGGAGTTGGGCTGTGTTTAATGTTTGCTGTAACTATTGGTACCAGAAGCTTTAAGTTCCTCTTTTGTCCTTGTTTTTGCCTTCCCTCTTGACCTCGTGCTTCCCTAAGCACTTCTCTTCAGAAAGATTCTGCATTTTGCAATACGTGCAACTGTAATGCACTGCCATTATACTAAACTCTGTGGTCAGGCTTGTGGGAAGAGAAGCCATCTAATCTTGTGATTAAGTTTCAGTCTCCTAATGAGCCTGCGTCTCTTGGCTGTGGACTTCACAAATGCTTCTGCTGTGGTAGAATTTTCCCCTCCCCACTATATGTGGTACATATATACAGTGGAATATTACTTAGCCATAAGAAGAGATGAAATACCGCCATTTGCGATAACATGGATGGACCTTGAGATAACCATGCTAAGCGAAATAAGCCAGACAGAAAAAGTTGAAAATCCCATAATATCACTTATATGTGGGATATAAACCTAAAAGCAAAACAAATCAGCAGGACAAACAAATAGAGACCCATGGGCATGGAATATAGACTAGTGGTTACCAGAGGACTATATACAAGTGGTTACTAGTGGGGCTGGGGAGGAAGGGGAAGGTAGATGGGGCAAAGGGGTCAGATATAGGGTTTAGGGGGAGGGTGAAGTGGGTAAAGGGGGTCAAATATATGGTAGCTAAAGGAAACTGGACTTTGGGTGGTAAACACACAGTAGAATATACAGATATCAAATGATAATGTACCCTGAAAGTTATGTAATTGTATTAACCAATGTTACCCTTATAAACTTAATTAAAAATTAAAAAATAAAAAAATAAAAAATAAAAATTTAAATAAATTAGAAAAAAAAAAGTGTCATTTAAATATTCCCAGCAGTTTCTGGCTCTAGAGACTTCTGCTCCAGGTAAGCAGCTCTTGGAAGGCACTCTGATGATTTACCTTTCATTCCAGGTTTTGAGATGGTGGTTTGCTCTGCAAGCTTAGTTCTCCGATGAGTTGAAGAAAAGTCACTGATTTTCAGTATGTTCATCTTTTTCTTATTGTAAGAATGGGAGTGACAAAAGCCAAGCTTTTTACATGTCAGGGCTAAAACTATTAGTCTAACTATTGATTTAAAAACCTTTGTTTTAAATATGTATTTATGCATATGTACTGGGTCATGACCTAAAATGTAGTTCTTGCTAGGCCTCAAAAGATTTCAAGAAACAGTGCCATGAGGCAAGGAAAATAAGACTCTGGGGCCATTTCTTCTGAGGCATGTCCCCTTTATATTCCTATGTATTTTCATAGACCCATCTTCACACATAACAGACATTTCATAAGAAAATCTCTCATCAATTTACAGAACACACCAGTTGAAAGAATAACTTGGAGAGGTTCAATTAGAATAACTGGTAAGTAGTGATTTTTAATTTTATTTTATTTTTTTACTACAAATTTGCTGTTCAACCACGTAGATAGTATTATGGTCTGGTATATACTGGAAAATATGGAATACTAGTTTTCTGCTTTCCTGAAAAACATTTGAACTTTGACATATTTTATTCTTTGCACTGCTCTTAGCTACTTGGTAAATTGACCATCAAATCATAATGTGAATAATTGTATTTCACATTTTGTTTTGCTATTTGAGAAATGTTATCTAAGTACTTCTTAATCTTCAAAGTTGATTTTGCTGTAGTGATTTTACTTAACTAGATTTAGTTTAAACTCCAAAACCAATCAGTTAGAAATTATTATTCATGAAATCATTTTAAAATGCAGCACAAGGAAGTAAGGGGCTTTGCGAGAGAAAGAAAAGAAACAGAGAAAGATCTTTCTCATCTCACATCTGCATATGCTAGTCTATGACAGGAATCGATGTATAAAATCATTTATAAGTGCTTTGTGTGGAGTCTTTCCTTCCTATAATCCAACTCTGACCTCAGCTGTGCAAGGACATCCATAGAGGGGACACGTGATTTGCCTAACACAATAAAAAAGGTGCATAGATGCTCTGTAAACAGACTTACTCCATAATAGCTACATTCTAAAAGGGAGAAAAAGGCCTAAGATGTATTTGACATACTCTTTAATTTTAAATATTTTTACTATATTTCCAAATTTAAGACTGCCCATCTTTTATTTTAAAATATTCTATGAAGTTTGCATTTACAAACTTTTATAAGATAACTTTGTTCTCCGATTATAAAAAGATATCATAAATTCAAAAATCAAGTATTCCTACATCTATATCAAAATATTCAGAAATTAATATATTATATTTTGATTTTTGTACAATTATTGTGGCAAGTGTGTGGATATTCTATCTGGAATTAATCTGATAAAGTTTATCACACTGCAAGCAAAGTTGGGTAATGAAATGGCTAGCTTTATAAATTACATAAGGAAAAGAGGGAAAGAATATATATAGAAATGGCACCATGATGATAAAATAGTGAGAAATATTTATGCTTTCCAGAATAACCAAAAATATACTCAGGAACATAAACAGAGAGAGAGAGAGAGAGAGTTCAAAATCCATTAATAAAAAACCAAATATCTGCTAATCCTATTACAATAAAATTAATAATTTTAGTTCCATATTTAATAGCTGACATATATTAAAGTGCTCTCTGCTGACATGTATAAAAACATGAGATGTTACTGGCTGTTGTTCCACCATATAGTACACAAGCTAATTTCTCGTAGTTTACACATCATACTTTGCGAATCCAGATTAATAATAACAACCTCAGTATGTGAGAACTAAACACAGGAAACACCTGCAGAACGATATTAGTTTCTGTAGGGAAGTGAAACCATTTAGCATAAATGTATTGAAAGAAACTCAGGAAGATTTTTTATAGTTATTAAAGCATAAAACATTTCTTACCTAAAGCTTTCATACACCACACTGTCTTATTCCAAAGGGCTGGCTGTATTCTAATACATTTATTATTTGATGTAAATTCAACCTCCACAGTATCACCAATTACTTCATCTCTCAAAATAATAAATATTTCACCAGGATTCTATAAGATGAAAAATATAATCCAATTAAGTATTTGAAAAAGTTTACATTAATCAAATCACCATTACATTTATTAATGATAAGGTTGCACACAATTATTATATGTCTACTGTCATGTCTGTATTTTCAACCGTATTTAGAAATGAAACACGTAAATGTGATTCTCACTATATTTTGAGCTTATCAACTTGCACACAATTATTGGTGTCTGTTGAGTACTCAGTTTTCTTCCCCAATATCTTATTTTACAACTGAACAAATAGTGAGGACATAGCTGCCCCCTTTTCAACTTGCCTCTTCCCTGTGTGTGGCTTCCTAATTCATGGTAATGAGCATCACTTCACAGACCCCCAGGAAACTGTAATTCATTGCTAACCAAATCCTTTTTTTAAAAATTCCTTTTCCTCTATCTTTTTAGAACTTGGTGTATTAATCTATAAATGAAAGACCTGAACAGGTTTAACTTTAAGATCTCTTAATATTTAAATACGATGACATTTTTTAAAAGTCCAATAGTTTTAAATCTTACTTAATAGATATTCTATAGTTACTCTATTTATGATGAGTAACTCAAGTTTATTGAGTTGACTAAATGTTATAAATCTAAAACTTTCAAGATTTTTTTAAGGTAGAAAAGCTAAATCTATGTACATAAGGTTTAAAGATTATTGAAAACCATTTGGAACTTTTTAAATTAGGGATAACAAGATTGAATTTAATACATAGGAAAGGAATAAATATTTATTATCTATTTTATACCAAAATTTATTCTAAACACTTTTTATATCTAGTTTCTTTAATCCTAACTAACACACACGCACACACACACATACACAAACACGCATGCAAACGCATATACCAAAACCAAAATGAAAGACTATTATTTTCTCATCTATGAACAGGGTAACTGAAATATAGAGTTATATCTAAATACGAATCATTACTACCTAAATTCAAAATCTGCACTCTTTTTCACATCATGTTGTTCACCTTTCAAAATAACTAAAACATAATACTAATTTTATGATTATACTGTATCACCTTTCAAAGGCTTTCTTCAAAGTCAAACTAATTTCAGACCCTCACAAAATAAACAGGAACCTCATTTTACGCTCTTGTGAAATCATGATTACCCAAAAGTCATGAATTTCAAAGATCTCTTATTTAAATATTATCTCCCTAAGCAAAAATCACTCACCAATAAAGCTTACATATTTAATGCTCTGTACCAAAGAGTTTCTACAAATATATTAATGTTACAAAATCATTTAATCTGACACACATTCACTTTTGGGAGTTTTCCACCAGAATCCAGAGCTTTCAAATATTTGTCCATAGGGTATTTTGCTCTAAACTTTTCCTCACCAATTAAATTGTACATTGAGAAAAGATCCCATCGCAAGGGCACTGGCACTATTCCTCTTTTCGCTCTTGCCACACACATCCAACATGTCATAAAGACTTTCTTATTTCCTTTCCTGTACCTTGCCCAATACACTGCTTCATCTGCGTTCTGAAGGTCAGGACCGTGAGCTCCTTCAGTTCCTCATAGCTACAACCTCCTCTTCACTGGACCTCACTTCTAGCACAGTTCTTTAGTTCCTTTGTTTCTCATATCTGTCACTTTATTTCAAATCTTTAATGACTTCCTATCTCACTTCAACTCAGATCCCTAATCCTCTGCTTCAAAATTCTTCAGAGTCTCTTCTATGGGAACATAACTTCTTGTTTAACTGTAACCTCTCCCCCTCCAAACAGTAAGCCTAAGCATCCTCTCCAATGTTTTATTCACCCAGTCAACTCATTCTCACTCATGAATGTTCACCCAGAATGATTCTCATGCAACAGTTCCCTCGCTATTAGAAGGCATAGATCCACTTTTCAACTGTTTCTAGAGAAAAGTTCCAAATAAAAGACAAGCATAATAACTTAACTGTAACCTCTCCCCCTCCAAACAGTAAGCCTAAGCATCCTCTCCAATGTTTTATTCACCCAGTCAACTCATTCTCACTCATGAATGTTCACCCAGGATGATTCTCATGCAACAGTTCCCTCGCTATTAGAAGGCATAGATCCACTTTTCAACTGTTTCTAGAGAAAAGTTCTAAATAAAAGACAAGCATACCCCCAATGAGGCATTTACATGTTCATTTGTACCCAGGGCCAGCTTCATGGGCAGGTAACCTGTGTACTGCACAGGGCCATGTGCTTAGAAGAGCCCTGTACTTGTTTTAATGTTCTGCTGTCACTGTCCTATAGTGCTTAATAATTTGAACAAGACTGCCTGTATTTTCATTTTATACTGGGGCCTGCTGATTAGGTAGCCATCCTTTTTGTACCTAGAGTTGGCATGCCATTTAGTTCCTCTCCTTCCATCTCCCCTTACTTATCCTCTCCATCAAGGTCCAACACAGGTTTCACCAGCTCCACAAATCCTTCCTACAACTTTATCCCATAAGGGGTTTTACAACTTCCAAAGAAATCACAGAGCGTTTCACAGCTACACTCCTTTGCTCTCTGCTCCTAATTGGTGTTGCTTGTCTATATCTTGTCTTCCCAGCTGGATTTTAAATATCCTGAAATTATTTTTATTTTTATTTTACATCATCGTGGCATCTTGTAAGAACTTTGCACATAACAGAAATTTGTCTATATTTTTAAATTAAGATGGAATGTCTATAAAAATATGACTTGTTAAAATTAAGCATGCTCAGCTCTTCTCCTCATCTCTCTCATGACTTACGGCTTCATTTGTTCCCTGCATCTCCATGTAGGAAGTGGCTTGTTCTAAGAAGGAAGGCCTGCACTTGTCCAGCCCTGTATTTAATTATTGTGGATATCTTAATTGATGATGCAATTATGTGCATACATTTAATTCCATGGAATAAAATGGAAGGATACGCAAATGGTCATAAATTTAGTTTTATCAGTTATAAAGCTGTTACTTTGCTCTCAATCTTTTCTGTTTATCTCTTATTTAGTTTGTAGCATTCAAAGAGAGAAAAAGTTACTATAAATATCACTTCTGAACTAATGTTTTGCTTCATTAGTCAAAAATTTTGTGATCTAAACAAAAGAGCTAAAACTTGGTCTACAATATGACATATAGATAGTAAAGTTTCTGGTTCTGTCTGGGTGTGTGTCTTTAAGCTTCAATAATTTATTAAACACAGGCAACAAAGAATTTTGAACCTAGTGGATCATCATATCAGCTTACTATCTATCATACACAGTGACTTTTGTACACAGACCAATGGCTCTTTTCCTATATTCATGACTACTTTAATAGCCACTAGCCTAACAAGCATAGATGCATAGGCCTTATTATCTTAGGACTGTGCAGGTTGGTACAACTGTCATAAATCTGACCCATGACAGCAAAGCAAGGATTAGATGATGGCAATGGTTTCAAATTTGGCTGCTAATTTGGATTCACTTTCAGAATCACCTGGGAATATTTTTAAATTCCCAATGTCAAGGCCATTTTTATGGTAGAGAATTCAGGTATTATTATTTTTAAAAAAAAATCTCCACTAATAGTTTCTATATACATCTTAGTTTGAGAACCGCTTGGTTAAAGAGAAAATATATCTGTTGGTTGTTGCAAAACCTTACCACCAAAGGGGCAGCACTTTACAACATAGGCATTTTTGGCATTGATACAAAATACACTGTATTTTTCAATTAAATCATAGGATCAGGCCCTAGGTTAAGGATGATTACCAAGAATTGTGTGTGATTTGGTGTCAGAAATAAGTGGGCAGTGCTGTTAGCTTCTGTATATTGTTTTACTCTGAGATTCTTGTGGTTTGCCTACGGGTCCTTACGAGTCAGACTCATTCATGCAGTCTCAGAGTTTCACTAGATTTGTTAATTATATAATCTGTGATCTGTACTATGGATTTGGAGACTCAGACTAAGGTTGCAGCCACAGAGGTATGTCAACCATGAGGTCAAAAAAAGTGAAGGTCTTTATTAGGGAATATGCTATATTCTAGGATTCAGACAAAAAGACAATGAAATAAAATTAATATAGATCTAAATGCTGATACAGCCACTTAACAGGCCTTTAGTGGTTATACCATAACTTTAAGAATTAAATTTGCTCAAGAAATCAACAAGTGACCTGACTGGTTTTTAAAATATGCTTATCATCAGAACAGGGGCACTGGGAGAATACCATAAAAATAAAGGAATATTTGTTATATTAAAAGAAGTAAGAGATTTGGGGGTAAGAAAAGCTGAGATTGTAGTGACTAGATTCTACCAAAGGGAAAGGAAATGATGAATTGAAGGTCTGCCAACACAGATAAAGCAAGATAAAGAAAATAAGCTCACTCTTAACTGCTTTTTAGGATGGCGCTACTGAAGAAGAAATATAGAAGTCATTACTGAACCTGTGACAGGGGCTCACAGAAATAGCAAGAGAGGCAGGAGTTTTGAAGATAACTTTTAGAGGCTCCCTCTTAAAACTTCAGGTAAAATCCATAAAAAGAATGACTGGAATCACTGTTTACACATTACGCAGCTTTAGCAAGTGATTATAGAACCACTGGGTGGATTGCAGAGAGGTCTTTAAAGGGGAGCACTGAACTTTTGATGTCATTATTAGGTGATTCGGTTATTTATTACTGTAAGGGGCATGAATGTATTTCCTATCCTCTGAGACAGGATTTAATCTTGGCACTTTTGACATTTTTGGACCAGCTGCTGTCGAGACTACCTTGAGCATCGTAAGATGTTTAGCATAAGATGTTCTACCCACTAGATGCCAGTAGCAGTCCCCCAGTTATGACAATCAGGACTGCACACTTTGCCAAATATCCCCTGGGAAAAGGGGGGAAATAACTCCAGATGAGAACCACTGCTCTGAAGGGGTTTGTCCCAGAAATCAATGAAATTAGGACTTTGGAGTAATACACAGCACAGGGAAGAAAAGCTAGTAAATAACAGAGCAGGTCTAGTTCTGGTCTATTTAGATATTTATTCCTATGAGAATATGCCTTCCAGGTGGAATTTTCATCATGGTTATAAAATTGAATAAGATTCATTTGAATAATGGATGCATCTGGCAGATTTAGAACTCACTGACTCCATATCTCTCATAATCAATTATCCCACAAGACAAAATCCAGAGTAATATACTGGAAAAACAAATGCCTTGGCCCATAAAAAAAGATTTAAAAATGCCAAAATAGAACAAAGAATGCTATTGCTAGAAAAGGTAAAAGAAGAGGCCAAATTAAGTAGCAGATTTAACCTGTTTAAACTCTTGTAGATATTTCTCAAAGAGACAGAATAATATACCTACATAGAGGACTGGAGGCATACCTTCATCAGTGCATGGGAAAAAAAAGTTAAAGATAAAACATTTTCTTCTGTTTTTAAAGTAACAAGATTTTCAAGGCCCAGAAAATTTTTTAAAAATCCATGGAAAGGAACAGTGCTGGGAAAGATGGTGAGGCAGAAGAAGCAATATTCCAGGCTTCTGGGTTCAAAAGCAGGAGCAGCATCACCTGCTGCCTAGTTAAAAAAATGTGCTAAAGCTGATTCTCCAAACTAGATGAGAAAACAGGGAGAGCACATCCACAGGAGGCAGGTCCTCCAGACCCAAGCAACTTCACAGCAAGAGGCAGCAGCAGGACAGATTTAAACTAACTCCCTGATCATCAGAGAGATGAAGATTATGCTACTAGATCAAACTCATAGTCAGCTCAGTGCTAGCATGCTGGAAACACAAAACTCCAAGGGGGAAATTAATAGATTTTGACACAGGGTGAAAAAGAGGCATATTTCAAATAAGACCTGGAGACTGGTAGTGTAATAGTATTATAAATTTTCAGATTTTGTAAGATGGCAAGGAAGTCAAATATCACCTACAGAGAGAGGAGGCTGTATTCTTATGGGGTCTTTATTAACCCACTATGAAGTCAATGAGTTTCAAGTCTGCCAAATACATCTATTATTCAAATGAATCTTATACAATTTTATATCCATGATGAAAATTATACCTGGAAGGCATTCTTCCATTGGAAGACTTCTTAGAAATGAGTAAGTTCAAAGCCTGTGCTTTCAGAAAACTGGCATAGACTGAATGTTATCCTGGCAAATCTGGAACATAATTTTCACTCACTTTGATACAAATGATCTTTTCTGTGATACTTAGCAACTGTCATATGGATTTAAGTTGTACTAGGATCTAGGTTCTGAGAACACAAGATTTTGAAAGGATAACTATTTTTGGTCCAAGAATTAGCTCATTTTAAAATTTCAGAGTGTGGAGCTGGTGCTGAAATATTCTTATATGACCTTTCAACTCTTAGGATTGCTTAAAAAGTAGGGTACCCAAAAGAAATCTAAAAATGAAATCATTTAACTTCAGAGAGAAAGAATTATGTCCATGTCAATAAAAGATAGCTCATGATGCTGCCATTGAAAAAACCCTTCTCCTAACCCATCATCTGAGGGAGCAATCTCTACCTGGAGGGCAGTGGTTTAATTTTTGGATTTTTATTTCTCTGCAAATTTAATAATGGGAAGATTTATATTGTTCAAATTTCGTTGTTACAGATATTTTGAAAATCAGCTATTTAGACTCATTGCATAATCCTCGGTGAGATATTTTTAGTTTCAGAAGTGACTTTTTTTTCTTTTTCTGCTTTGATTTTACCTACTTGAGAACAGTTCTCATTTCTCTTTTATTACAATCTCTTCTATTTATCTGTCTCTTCCATTATTTCTGACTCAATAGAAGCCTCAGATTCTGATTGTTTAGCCTGATCTTCCTCCCTTGAGTTCTTGAGTCCTTTAAGTGAGTTGGAAGTTTTCTTTGCCTGATTATCTGTCAGTTTCTTCGAACCTGCATGGTTCAGGTTCCTGGGGTCTCTAAGGTAGTGTCAGAGAAGTTTATGTTCCCCTGGAACTGATAGCATAATAGTTTAAAACAGTGATTCTTCTGCTTAGATGGAGTCTGGGGGTGAGGGAATTAAACATTGCCCAATTGCACAGAATGTGCAGCTTCCCCCAGGACTGCTGGTACCAGCAACAACAGGAGAGTCTTTCCCAGAACAAGCAGACAATGCAGCCCCTGTCATCCAGTCTTATAAATCTATTGGCTTTACCAGAAAGAAGGTTGCACTCTAACTCCCAAGCCTCTCCTGTATCTTTGACTCCTCCCACTCAATGACATCACAGACTCACATATATAGAGGACAATCTGGTGATGGCCAGAGGGGAGAGGGGTTGGAGGGCTGGGTGAAAGTAATGAAAGTTTAAAGAAGTACAAATTAGTAGTTGATAGGTCATGGTGATTGGAGCATGGCAGAGCGAATGAAGTCAGCAGTAATGTAATGGCTGTGTGTAGAGCCAAAGGAGTAATAGAATAACTAAGGGATCGTTTTATAAACTACATAAACTATATAAATGTCTAACCAATGTACTACATACTTGAAACTAATAATAAAATAAAATACAATGCTAAAAAAAAGACATCACAGACACTGAGAGCCAGCATTCATTTGTTGTCTGGAGGTTACATAGCCCGAGATTCAGGGCAAGCTCTACCAGGAGGCTTATTTTAGTTGTTCATTCCAGTTGGTGGTCCTGAAAATAAGCATTTTCAAATTCTATTAAAGGATATGTTTCCCTTTATGAAAATAAAATCTTTAATCAGATTAATATGAATCCAACTTTCTTTTAAGTAGCTTGATATATATAGCAATCGCAAATCTGTTTGCAATGCATCAGGTAACAGTTGATAAAATCAAGCTTTCATATATTCTTCAATAGCTAATTATTAAACAATTATGCATCAAATACCTACTAATTGTCACACATTGTTTTGGATTCTGAGGACACAGCCCTGAACAAAGTAGACAAAAAATGCCAGTTATGTTGTAGTTCACATTCTACTGAATGTAAAAGTTCATGAATGCAGATAATATATTTAAATAAAATTCAATGTTCATTAAAACAATAGGGCCACTTAAATAACAAGGCATCTTTACTGACCTCACATGGAATTTCAGCAGGTAGCACCATTGCTAGTGGCATGGTGCTTTTTGAAGCTTCTGATTCTTCAATTTTGTTTCTCTCGCTTACTTCTCCAGAATGTTCCACTCTTTGGTCTGTTGAAATATTGAACTCAAGGTAGTCCTTAGAACCTAGAGAAAGTTCATGAATGTAGATTATTATATGCTAAAACCATAGTGTTGCTTCCATTGTTATAAAGACTAAATGCTGAATAATCGATTTAATTAATATGTAAGACAACTGAACTGAGTTTAAGTTAGCTGAAATAATTGAACCAATGTTAACAATTACAAAAATGCTTCACAATTTACTGTTATAACCTTAGTGACTAAACTAAAGCAACTATATAATATGTTCATCAACTAGTTAAATGTTTTTGCCCCTAAAAATGCAACCACTATTCAATATTTTCTCTTACTATTAAAACAGTAAATCTGAAAAACATGTAACTATCTCATTTCAATGACAGTTAAGAAAAATTTATTTTACTTTAAATTGGAATATTTTAAATCAGAACAACTGCTTACCCTTTACATATACTTCTAGTTTTTAAAATAAAAAGCTTAATTAGGAGATATCACTAAATAAACTAGTATTTCTACAAAATGCTAGTTTAATACCGGAATATCAGTGTTCATCAAAATGTTAGCGAGTTGTATGAAAAAAATACTACATGTCAAATAAATTTGGTTTCTTTATAGCAGTGCTAAAAAACACTGAAATGTGAGAGTTTTGAATCTCAAAGAAAGAGAAATAGTATTTAATTTTTTTTCAATTTTAACGTTTAATAACTTAGCTTTGATCTCAATCATTCAAACTTTTTTTTTTGTATTGAAAAAAAGAATGTATTGAGAGATAATATATATATTACTCAATGTTTCAAAGCCCAACGCATTTCATTAGGGCACAAAAACAATGTGGCTGAAACCAAGTTTTTCACAACTACATCACATCTGTAAACTTTTAGGCCAACCCCAATAGTATTCCTCAAATTCCCAAAGAAAGGGACTGGGGAAAAAAATGAAGCCTCTGACAGCCAGAATCTGTCCAGACACTATGTGAAGGCCGTGGTGTTGCTAAGAGCTTGCCTGGAGCTTACAGCTCCACCTCAGTGTTCTCCCAGTGAACATGGACAATTTCACAGAACATCAACACCAGACAAGCCCACTCTGTCACCATGATGGATCAAGTGAGAACACTTTGTAATTACATCTTAATCCAGACAAAAACATGAACATTGACCAAAACACAAAAATGACCAATATCTTGAATCATGGCTCCTATGAGTGATGTTGTCTCTTCACCAATTCCAGCCTTAGCTTCTTTTCATTGCTCTTGCCTTCTAATGATCAGGTGACCGACTCCACTCTGTCTGCCTGAGATTTTCTGGTTTAGGCACTGAAAACGCTATGTCCCAGGAACCCCCTCAGTCTCAAGCATACTGGAATAGTTGGCCACCCTATTTCTTAATAAGAGTCATGAATGTACCAAATCATAAAATTACACCTGCTTTCTTACATAAGCATTTGACTGCCATGCTTTCTTGAACCCTCCCTCAAATCACTTAACACAGGCCTAAAAACTACAATAAATCTTTTCTATTACCCTTTTACTGAGATACCCTACAGTCTCCATGGTGTGCCCCCTATTAACTGCCAATAGAAAAAATCGAACTAGTTCAAATGCAGGTGTGTTCCTAGTGGTCTTTGGCTAAAGGACATTGACAGGATAAAAAGAAGAGCCAAAGGCAATATAGATGAAAGTAGCTACAATTTTGGTCTCATTGTATTTTTTTAAAAAGCGGAGTTACCACTTTCATAGGTAATTCTATCAAGAAAGCAGAGTAACAAGTGAAGCGTCCTCTAGAGAGCAGCTGTCCCCATGCCACATCTAAGGAGAATGGCTTTTTTCCTGACTTATGAAACTTGCAGAATAAAAGAATAAAAGCACCAGGGATTTCCGGATTTCTCCTAGTACCAGTCTTACTTGAAATGAAATAAAAAACAGCTTTTACTTCTCTCTGTCTCTGTCTTGCACGCTCTCTCTCTCTCACACACACACATGTGCGTGCACACACACACAAATCAAAATAATAAAAGGTTTTATAGAACTGGCTCAATTATTTTGTGAATTGATGAAAGAATAAAGAAAATTGTTTTATTTGATACACCTTGAAAGAATGAGGTGTAAATTATTCTGCCTTGGAGGTATCTAGGATATTTTCTGTAATTTCTCTGTGGTCTTAAATTAAGAAGAGCTATTTTATTTACCCTGAGGACATAATCATGGATGTACAAAATGATTTATCTCTATGAATGTTCAGAGAAGCACAGTTTATAATGCAGAAAATTAGAAGCAGTCTAAGCAATAAGGAACCAGATAAAAATGTAATGTTATAAAAGATTTTGTTGCCAATAAAAAGTCCTTCAAAGAATATTTAACAAGAAACAAGTTTATTCAATAACTTAGAAAATCCAGGCTACGAAATTGTTAATTTACTAGGTTCCAATTTTGTAAAAAAAAAAAATAAAATAACGACAGGACCTGTGTTTTCAAGTTGTACATATAAAGAGCTTCAGAAGTCACAACGCTATCCTAACAAACAGAAAGCTGACCAGACTGAAAAATCAACAGCTCTTCTTTGATCCTTAAGAAAAGGGCAGACATAGCACAACTGCTGACCCCAAGGTTGGGGAGATAGGCAGGCAAATACAGGAAGCCTCAGCTTACCAGACTAGAGACTCAGGAGTTGAAAACACTCAAGAACTAGTACCTGGGAAGGAAAAACTGAACTGTAATTAATGAATTGCTGGATATTTAACAAGTACAAGTGTGAGAGTTAAAAACTCCAGGGAAATCCAGTCAAAGTGGGAATGGGAGGGGTTGGAGGGCATATTATTTTGAGATTCATCTCCTCTAGGAGCTTGACCAGATGCCCACAGTAAATATTGGAGAAAATACCCCTGTTGCGGCCAACAGGGGAAAGGGGAAAAGAACCATTTTGAAATAGCCCAATACTTCTTAGCATGACCTTCCCTCAAAGGAAACTAGTTAACTAGAGAGTCTCATCTACCAGAGTTTATCAAAGTCTAAGTGACCTGGGGAAGAAAAATACCCAACTGCATCCGTAATAGCCATCCAGTACTACCTAAGGTGAAGAAAAAAAAACAAAAAAACAAAAAACTGAGAAACTCTTGTAAAGTTCATAATTCAGAAACATTGTCTCACTAAAAAACAGACCTCATCATCAGATTATAGAAAGTCTTCCCTCCCCCAACACCTCACTATCATCTTTAGTAATATGATTATTAAAGACCTACTTTTAGAAGTTCCTTTTTCCCAGTACATCATATTTGGCTTTTGAGGAAGATTACAAGGCATATCAAAATGCAAAAAACAAACAAACAAACAAAAAGTCCCCTGCAATTAAAAAATAAAAAAGAGTAAGCAAAAGAGTAAGCATTAGAACCAGACATAGCAAGAATGCTGGAATTATCAGACCAGGAATTTAAAAAAACTATCATTAATATGCAAATGGTTCTAATGGATAAAGTAGACAACATGCAAGAACAGATGACTAATGCAAACAGAGAGATGAAAATCCTAAGAAAGAATTTAAAAAATGTTAGAGAGCAAAAACACTGTAATAGAAATGAAGAATGCCTTTGATGGGTTTATTTGTAGACTGGACATGACAGAGGAGAATCCTTGAGCTAAAGGATATAGAAATAGAATTTTTGAGAACTGAAAAGCAAATAGAACAAAGACTGAATATATATATTCATTATTATATATATATAATGGAATATTCAAGGACTGTGAGAAAACTATGAAAGATATAACATATGTGTAATAGGAATACTAGAAAGAGACAAAAGAAGAGAAGAAATATTTCAAACAATAATAACTGAGAATTTCCTCAAATTAATGTCTGATACCAAATTAAAGCTCCAGGAAACTCAGACAATACCAACTAGGATAAATTCCCAAAGAAGTACAGTAAGGTATAACCTCTTAAAACGGCAAAAAATCAAATTAAAAAAAAAAACCCTGAGAGAAACTAGAGAAAATAAAACTTACCTATAGAGGAACACGGATAAGAATTACATCTAACTTCTCAGAAACCATGCAAGCAAGAAGAGAGTGAAGTGAAATACTTAAAGTGTAAGAGAAATAAATGTCCAACCCAGAATTCTGTACCCTGTGAAATTACTCTTCAAAAGTGAAGAAAAAATAAGGATTTCTCAGAAAAACAAATACTGAGAAAATTTGTTGTCAATAGACCTGCCTGCAAGAAAAATTAAAAGAAGTTCTTCAGTGAAAACGAGAATAATATAGATGAGCAACTCAGATTTACACAAAAAAGGGAAGAACATAAAGAATAAATAAGTAAAAGTAAAAGTAAAACATTTCTTTTTTTTGCTGTAATTGATCTAACAGATAACAGTAACAACAATGTATTCAATTATGTATGCTTATGTATATTATGTATGTTTTTTTATATATGTTTACATAAAATGAAATTAATGACAGCAATGATACAAAAAATGGGAGGAAGAAATTAGAATCGTTTCGTTATTATAAGGTACTAATACTCTCTGTGAAGTGGTATAGTGTTATTTGAAAGTGAGCTTGGATTAGTTATAAATATATATTGCAAATTATAGGAAAACCATTAAAAAACTGAAAAAAGGTACAACTGATATGCTAAGAAAGAAGAGAAAGTGAATCACAAAAAATGCTCAATTAAAATAAAAAATGGCAGAAAAAGAGTGGAAGACAAAAATTGGAACAAGGAATAAGAGCAACAAAAACATTGATGAATATTATAGATATTAATTCAACTATATCAATAATCCCTTTGAATGTCAATGGTCTAAATGCATCAATTATAAGACAATGATTGTCAGAGTTGATCAGAAAATAACATCCAACTATATGTTTTCTAAAAGAAACTCACTCTAAATATAAAGATGTAATCATTAAAAATAAATAGATAGGGAAAAATATATGACGCTAATAGTCAGAGGAAAGCAAAAGTAGCTATATTAATTTCAAATAGAGCTTATTTCAAAGTTTCACAAGTTATCATAAATTAAGGAGAGAATTACAGAATAATAAAGGGGTCAATTCTCTAAGAAGATATAACAATTGTTAATGTGCATGTGCCTTTATAAAAAAGAGTTAAACTATGTGAGGCAAAACTGATAGAACTGCAAAGAGAAATAGATGAATCCACTATCACACGTGGAGACTTCAACAGAAATGGACAGTTTCAGCAGGCAGAAAATCAATAACGATACAATTAAACTCAACAATACCATTAATCAACTGAATATAATTGATATCTATAGACTTCATCCAATAACAGCAGATTACACATTCTTTTCAAGGTCACATGGAACATTAACCAAGATAGGTTACATTCTGGGACATAAAACACACCTTAACAAATTTATATAAGTAGAAATCATACAATGCCTGCTCTCAGACCACAATGGAATTAAATTAGAAATCAATAACATAAAGATTGTTTGAAAATCCCACAATACGTACAAATTACATACGTCTAAAAAACACATGGGGCAAAGGAGATATCTCAAAAGTAATTACAAAAATATTTTGAAGTGAGTAAAAATGAAAACACAACTTATCAAAATACGTGGAATGCAGCAAAAATGCTTAGAAATTTATAGCATTGAATGCATATGTTAGAAAAAAAGGATCTAAAATTAAATTTAAATTTCCACTATAAAAAACTAAAAAATAAAGAGCAAATTAAATCTAAAGTAAGCAGAAGAAAAGAAATAATAACAAGAGCAGAAATCAAGGAAATTAAAAACAGGAAATCATTAGAAATAATCAATGAAACCAATGCCCATAAATTTGATAACATAGATAAAATAAATCAATTATTTGAGACACAAGTTGCCAAAACTTACACAATAACAAATAAACAATGAATAGGCCTATGGCCTATCTCTATGAAATAAATTGTATCAATAATTAATAACCTTCTAAAGCAAAAAGCATCATGCCCAGATGAGTTCACTGGTAAATTCTACCAAACATTTAAGGAAAAAAATGATTAAAATTTTCAGAGAATAAAAGTAGAGAGAATACTTCCTACCTCATTCATGAGAGCAGCATTACCCCAATACCAAAAAAAGACAAAGATGTTACAGAAAAAGAAAACTACAGAACAATATATCTCATAAACATAGATGTAAAAATTCTCAACCAGATATTAGCAAATCAAATCCAAAGAAAATAAAAATAAAAAGACTTATGCACCATGACCAAGTAGGATTTATTTCAGTTATGCAAGGCTTGTTACATATTCAAAAAATCAATTACTGTAATCCATCCCATCAACAGACTAAAAAGAAAAAAAATCACATGATCATATCAATAAGTTCAGGAAAAGCATTTGACCAAATCTGATACCGAATCATAATAAAAACTCTCAGTAAACTAGGAATGGAAGCAAACTTTCTCAACTTGATAAAGATTATCTACAAAAACCTACAGCTAAAATCATTCTTAAGGTGAGAGACTCAAAGCTATTCCACTAAGACTATGCATAAAGCAAGGATATCCCCTCTTACCACTTCTTTTCATCATTGTACTGGAAGTCCTTGCTAATGCAATTAAGGCAAAAATACAAAATAAAAGCTACAAAGATTGGGAAGGAAGACATAAAACTGAGTTTCCTAGGAGATGACATAATGTCTATGTAGGTAATCCAAAAGCATCAACAAAGAAATTCCTGGAACTAATAAGCAATTAGAGTAAGGTTACAAGATATAAGAGCAATAAACAAAAAGTAATTGCTTTCCTATATACCAATAAACAAGTGGAATTTGAAATTAAAAATGCAATATGATTTACATTAGCACTCCCTCCAAAATAAAATACTTAGGTATAAATCTAACAAATGATGTACAAGATCTATATGACAAAAACCATAAAACTCTGATGAACAAAATCAAATAAGAACTAGATAAAGGAAGAGATATTCTATATTCATGAATAGGAAGGCTCAGTATTTTCAAGATGTCAGTTCTTCTCAAATAGATCCATAGATTCAATGCAATCCCAATCAAAATCCCAGCAAATTATTTTACAGCTAAGGACAAACTTATTCTAAAGTTTATGTTGAGAAGCAAGAAACTCAAAATAACCAACTCATTATTGAAGGAGAAAAGCAAAGCTGGAGGACTAACACTACCAAACTTCAAGTCTTAATATAAAGCAACAGTAATAAAGACAGTATGGTCTTGGCAAAAGAATGGGAACTTGATCAATGGAACAGAATAAAGAGCCAAGAAATAAAACCACAGAAACAAAGTCTTTGACAAAGGAGCCAAGGCAATAAAATGGAGCAAAGATAGTCTCTTCAATAATTAGTGCTAGAACAGCTGGACATCTACATGCAAAAAATAAATCTAGATACAGATATTACACCCTTCCTAAAATTTAATTCAAAATGGATACAGACTTGAATGCATAATGCAAAACTAAAAAACTCCAAGAAGATGACCTAGGAGAAAACCTAGATGACTTTGGATATGGTGCTGCCTTTTTATATACAACACCATAGACATAGAAAGAAATAATAGATAAGCATGACTTCATTAAAATTAAAAACAACTGCTCTGCAAAAGACAATATCTAAAGAATTAGAAGATAAGCCATAGACTGTAAAAGAGTATTTTCAAAAGATACATCTAATAAATTACTGTTCTCAAAATATATAGAGCTCTGAAATTCAACAATAAGAAAATGATAAAACCAATTTAAAAATTGGCAAAAAAACTGAACAGACACCTCACCAAAGAAGACATATATATTTCAAATAAGCATATGAAAAGATGCTTCACATCATATGTCATCAGGAAAGCCAAATAAAAACAAAAATGAGATATTGCTACACACCAATTAGAACGGCCAAAATCTGAAACATTGACAACTCCAAATGCTAGGGAGGACATAGAGCAACAAGAACTCTGATCCACTGCTGGTGGAAATGCAAAATGGTACAGCCATTTTGGAAGACAATTTAGTGGTTTTGGATAAAACTAAATATGCCCTTACGGTGTGATCCAGAATTCATGCTCTTTGTTATTTACTCAAATGTGTTGAAAACTTATGCCCACACAAAAACCTGCACATGAATGTTTATAGCAGCTGTATGCATAATTGCCAAAGCTTGGGAGCAACCATAATGTCCTTTGCTAGGTGAATAGTACATTCAGACAATTCATTTCTAAAATGAAATGAGCTATCAAGCCATGAAAAGACATGGAAGAACTTAAAGGCATAATACTAAGTGAAAGAAGCTAATCTGAAAAGGCTATGTACTAATCTGAAAAGGCAAAAATATAGAAACTAAAAAGAGTAGTGGTTATTAGAGACCTGGGTTGGCAGCGGATGAATACCTAGGTAGAGCACACAGGATTTGGGGGCTAGTGAAAATATTCTGTTGATACCATAATGATGAGTAAATGTCATTATACATTTGTCTAGACTCATAGATTGTACAATACCAAGTGTACCCTAAGGTAAACTGTGGACTTTGGGTGATTAAAATGTGTCAACGTAGGTTCATCCTTAAATAGTTAAAAATATACCATTCTGGTGAGTAATGTTGATAATTGGGGTGGCTGTGCATGCCACAGGGAAGGGACAGGGAGGGTATGAAAAATCTCTGTATCTCTCTCTCAGTATTGGTGTAAACCTAAAACTTCTCTTTAAAAAATAGTCTTCAAAAAAAAGTATACATATACAAAACTATGTGGTAAGAATTCAAGATATATCTTTGAATACCTAAGAATAGACTAGCGCTATATATACCAAAAATATAGAGTGATTATTTCTGGCTGGTGGAGTTCTGAGTAATTTTATTATATATATATTGCTAAAAATATTAATTAATATCTAATAATATATAATATATATTCTGTTTGTTCTATGAAAATGTATCTTATAGATTTAACTATATACATTACTCAAATAGAGAAATGAATTAAGATTACAGACAGAGCACAAGTATCTTTTCCCCTTCTCTACAGCATGTAAATGCAATAAGAGAAAAAAGTATTTTCTTTATGTGTCATGACATAAAAATAGGTAGGAAACACTGTTTTGCAGATAGTATATGAAATATATCAGCTCATCACAAATCACCTTCATGTTAAGGTGATACAAGCAATTCCAAAAGAGATTATATGGAATAAAGGTCACTCTTCTCTTTTAAAATGAATATAATATTAGGGAAAATAATGAAAGATCCCCTAAAGCAAGACAATTTTGAATATTATTTTTTAGAAATCAATAAAATTACATTATAAACAGTAACATGGGAACACATTATAAAATAGTAAATGCTAGAAAATACTTTCCTTTATGAATTAAGTTGCAAAACCTGGTATATATTTAATTTTTAAAGTTTGCCATATGCCTTCCAAAATAGAAACCTTCTAATAGTATTTTTTTAATATAATTTTTAGCGTAGATTGTTTTATATTTTGTCCCCATTTATTTGTCAACTGATTAAATCTTCATTTTTCATGAGGACAGGTTTTCTGATAATTAACAAAACTGGGTGAAGATTGAAAAAAAGTGGACTCTTTTATATCTATCACATTTGAACTTCTTTAGTTATACCGATTTGATAAAAAAGGAAGTTATTCCTCAATGTCCAATGACTCGGCAAATCTGACAGCACACAAATGAAAGCTTTAGTTTTCATCATAAATAATTTGGATTCCCCCACCCCACAAAAAAACCCAGAAATACTGATTGAGAAGAAATATGCTTACTGCTTAAAAAAAAGGAAAAAGAAAAAAGAAAAAAAACCCTTTTGTTTTCTAATATAAACTTGGGGAAAGAATTATGTACTGTAAGCTTCGATTTCCTCAATTATATAATAGGATAAATAGTGCCTTTCTTGTTGGATTGTTTTGATTACATTTAATAATACACATAATGTGTCAGGTCTAGAGTAGGTAGTCAATATCAGTTTCCTTTTTTTTCTGATTTCTGATATCAAAGTGAATAAAAGCAATGTTTTGTTTTGTTTTGTTTTAAAGACTAAATCTTTCTCAGTTTGTATATCCAACTACAACTTAGAAAGGACTGCAACATTCCTCTAGAATTTTAACACTGAGCATCACTGCTTTTGTCAAATTTAGAATCTTGGTAAGTGATTCTATAATGACAATTCTGCTGAATTTATTAACTATGCTTAAGGTGGTACAGATTCTAGTACGCTTCTTTGTAGTTTTAATGTCATACTAAAGACTAAAATACTCCACACCACTTAGGTAAGTAAATGAATATTTCTCCCAGAGATAAAAGGAAACAAATGGACTTTACAAAGAAGTGTAATTTTTACCAACCTATTAGTCTAGTCCTCAGTATTCTTAAACAATTTTTGTTGTCTGTGGTTCATTATAATGGACATAAAATAAGAAATATTTCATATAAGATTACTTCCAAAGCAAAAAATAATCATGATAATATAAAACATATTGCCTACCAAATATATATTAAAATGAATGCACTTAATACAGCCAAGCAAATGTTGGTTTCTAATAATAAAAAGATAAATCTTTGTTTTAAATGCTCATTTTTTTTCCTGGCACTCTATCAGGACAGACTCTGCCAGCTAAAGTTCTCTCATATGTTAGCCTGAATGTATATTTATATTTTACTCTTGGTACTTTAGTCTTCTAACTTTAGTTTGTTACATGCAGGATAATTCTAAGGCAATGTATATGTAAGGAGACTCTGTCTTTGGTGGTCTATGAGTTTCATTTTACCTGCATTGCTATTCCATTCTATTTATTACATTTTCTCATTTTTCCTATCCTTTCTCTCTCCTTCTGTTTTATCACCCACTAACTCACTCTTCCATTAAGGTACCCTTTCCTACCCATCTCTTAGTCAAATTTGCTACACAAGAATAGTATATACCTTGCAACACAGACTATGGTCTTGAGAACAAAAACTTATTAGAAGGGCAAATCCCAGCCTCCACCCTGGACTACTGAATCAGAATCTACATTTTAAAAGAACCCCAGTGATTTGAATGCACATTGAAATATGAGAAGCAATGTGCAGTAATAATGTATAACTTTGTGTGATATCTTCCCATAGCATTATCATAGAATAAGCCAACAACTGAAATTATATTATGTATTTATCTGTTTACTTTTTTCTTGCCTATCCATCTAGAATGTAAGCTTTCAAGATCAGGCAATTGGTTCTTTTTCTTTACCTCTTTATTTCCGGTGTATACAGTAGGGTCTTCCACATAGTAAATGTTTAATATTTGCAAAGTAGACATAATAATAAGATGCTATGTATTTGTATGCATAGTAGATATAATTATTTGTTGCTTGATTTAATGATTGAATAAATCCACGCCTAGCTTGTGCTTTTTGGGGGGAGAGTAGTATCTTTGGGCAGTAATTTATTCTATCTAACATATTCTTTGCCTGTTCTAAGGAATTATATCTGTACTTCAATCAGTGTAACCCTAAAGTCAGGAACTAAACAAAATTAGAGAAAATCACCATAGCAAGTACTCAGCTTACCTCTTGCTCTCCTACACATTTTCATTGTGTACTTTTTTCCCGAGAGTTGCTAAGGCAGTTTTAGCATTACCTATGCCATCAACAGTTATTTCCTGCAACTGGATATATGAAGCACTGAGATTTAAGAATTATAAGGCTAGTTAATGAAACAAACTCTAATTATATACTCTATGGAGAAGTTCAACATGTATCAATACTAATCCATTTCAGCAGATTGTCCAGAATGAAATAAAATCAAGGTCTATTGAATAAGACTGCAAACAAGAACCAACCATTTAGACTTTTAGTTATTCTCTTTACTGAATGACATCTTAAAGTTTTTAATTTTAGTTGTTATATTTTTTAAATCTAGGTTATAAGAAAAATTCATGTATGAAGTGATCATTCCAACTTTGAGTATTAAATTATAAACAGAACATGTAGTTCATGAGTAGAGGAAAGCTCTACTCTTAAAAAATGCTCCAGTGAAATACCTAGGGCATGAGAATGCACACTCAACCCAGGCATATTCAGCAACTTATCAGTTTCTTTTTGTTACTCTTTTCTTATAATTAAGAAAGAAAACACATGGATTCATCTGAATTACAATTGAATAGTGTTCCAAATGAGATTGTAATAGTATGAAGCAATTTTTGTTATAACGTTAGCTGAATAGAAAAGCATGTGAGTGTCTGTGTACATGTATGTGTGTGGATATATCATACGCATATACATGTCCAGTGTATATATGAATATATGAAATAAGAAAAACATCATCATCTTAACAGTGATTATTTATAAGAGGTGGAAATAAAATTTATTTAAAAATTTCCTTTCTTTTCACATACACCATTTTCAATGACCCATAAATATAATTTTTTCAGTAATACAAAAATGATCATCAAGAAATTATCATTTTTATTGAATGAGAGGATAGCAGCAATTCCATTTTTATAATCAAATTTATGTATTTTCTAATTTAAGTAATAAATATTCATTATGTATAATTTAGAACACAAAGAAAACAAGACAATAAAATTGCCTATAATTCTATTTCCTAGAGATAATCATAGCTGACTTTTTGATATGAAACCTTCTAGTCTTTGAAACATGTAAATGCATCTTTTTGAGAAATTAAAATGGAACAATCTTAAATGTATTTATACTATTAGTTCGAACAATATTTTATATTCCAATGGCTCCTTGCAATCAATATTTTCACATACATTGTACTTTATTTTGAACACACACTTAAAACTACAAATCCTGTTCAATGCTGGATTACTGAATTCCTGTCAACCAAACTATTTATAGTTTTTAAGTTCTGAGTCAGAATCTGTTCCTCCCCCATATATTGTTCTGTCAAATAGGAACTTTTATTCCTATTGTAATGAGTTTTAAAAATATGAAGACAACACAGTATTTTGAATCAAACATGGTTTAAGAAATAAAAAATAGATACAATTAACCCAGGAATAAGTTAATAGAACCATCAGTAAATTCAACAGCAAAATCTTACACTTTGCAAAGTAAATGACGAGGATCTTCTGGTCTTTGAGTAGAAAATAAAATATCATTTAGAAAATGATTTGAATTTATTTTCCTCATAAAAAGCTTTAAGTGGTTTGATTAGGGAGATAGTACTCTGCATATGCACATTCCTTCTCTCTCTCTCTCTCTCTCTATATATATATATACACACATAGACACACACATACACATATATATACATATATAATATATATTCGTATATATAATATGTGTGTATATATGTGTGTCTGTGTGTCTGTGTGTATATATTTCTCTCCTATATCCTAATAACACTAATACAACATGTTAGTTGTTAAGATAAAGAAGGCCTTAAATGTAAAATGGTGAAGAAGAGAATGTTCAAGTCTCTGAAACCATCCTCCCATCAGTCTTTTCTTTAATCTCCATGAGATTGAGGAATTGACTGTCTTTGTCATTGTTGAATGCATGATAGGTTCTCAATAATTATCTGTAAAATAAAGAAATTGATATATTACAGTTGAAAATGCTTGAAAGAGATAAAGTTGGGGAAGTGGATTGAGGGGAAAATGTGCCAACCTCTCTTTGCAAAGGATTTATTTGTAATTGTCTTCCCTTTTGAGACTCAGAGGGCCATCTATATTCATGACAATTTTAATGTCTCTGTTTTTGGTATTGCCTTTAGTACAGGTATTTACACAAAGCTATAGATCCTAGTGTGACCAGCTTTGGAAGATTACACATGGAAGCAAGGAAAAGGCATGTGTGTCTCATCTGACTTCCACAGTGGCTCAGCAGAGAAGGGCAAACACCTATGGAGTAGTTAGGCTTGGAGAATGACGCAATGGCTGAAAGAGAAAGAAGGGAAGGTATTGGAAGGACAAGATCAAGATCCTAGAAAGACAGGCCATACAGAGAAGGCACATACTTCTATAATGCCTAAAAGTCAGAGAAGCCCTTACCCTTGGAAAGAGTAAGAAAAAGAGGCTGCACATTTGAATTACCTAAATTTAAGAAAGAATGTAATTGCTTTTCTGCTCCCACGAATTAATGATTAAATTAGATTGTAAAATCATAAAAGAAATTAATATAAAAATATTACCTTCGCTTGGATTTCTGCCCCCTTCTCGAGCTTGGGTTTCTCTTCTATCCTCAGTGAGCATCTACATAATCTTAGCAAGTGGTTTTAGCTCAACCTTTCCCCTCCCAATGTAACACGATCAACTGTAAGTTACTGTCAGGAAGCTGAAACATTTTTAGTGATGATGTCTTACAGCTTAGGAAGTGAAAGGGAAGCTATAATCAATTCATTGTCTTAAAGGAAAAAAATTTTAAATAGAGATTTGTTCTAAAATGAGCATCCATGATTTTATAAGCCAATTTCCCAAGGAATATTAATAACAGCTAACAACTACTGAACATTCACTATGTGCTAAGTACTGTTCTTAGTGCTTTGCATATATTAATATACAATGCTCTACAATTCTATGAAGTAGGCGATAATATTACCTTCATTTTCTAATTTTTTATTCTTGAACAAACATTTATGAAGCCCCAGCTATGTGCCAAGTGTTGTGCAGGATGCCAAGGTGAGCTATCCTTCTCAGGACTTTCAATTTAATGGGGTGGAGGCAAACAATACACAAGTCAAATGTGAAGTGGAGCAGAGGTGGGGAAGTTCAAGAAAAAAAAATTAAAGCTAGGTGGGACATATGGGGTGGAGGTTGCTGTTTTAAATGAGGAAAATAAGACTTCCTGTAGTAAGTTAACTATTCTAAAGCCACATGGCTATTGCTGAAGCCAGAAAAACTAGCTAGGCATCCCTCCCCTTTCACTACACTATGCAGTTTCCCCATCTATGGTTAAATCCATGCATATAACAGTCAATTATCACAGGAATGATATGATAGAATCAAAGACACAAAATTTTCAGAGCTGTTAAAAACGACATATGGTCCAAAACTCCAGTGAAAATGTCTAGGGCATTAATTCTTACGATAACATAAAGTTGTATTCCATTTGACACTGAATTGATATCCCAGTTAGGATTGCTAATTTACACAGAAATGGCAGCTTACGTGTGTGTGCTTATTTACCAGTCTTGTTGCTCACAGATTATCTCACAAGAATGTTTTATTTTGCATAGAATTCCCAGGGGTGGTTTGTATGTTGTCAGATGGACTCTCACTGTCAGAGAAAATGACTCATAGTGCCAAATATGTGGAATTACTATCAATTAGGTAATGACGATTCTGCTTTGTCTAAATTGGACTCAGAGACTGATACATTTCTGTATTTTTTTTCTTCAAGTATCTTCAAATTATTACAATTATCTAAGAGTAGAACTTGAACTTTGACAGCAGACTTAATTTTTTATGTTTTTAAAAAAATGTCCACCAGCGTTCTATACATTTTAAATAGTAATCAACATCTTAAACTGATATATCTAAGAATATTTCCATAAACATCAGGGCTCTGTACCTGAGGACCTTATTTTAACTTCCAAATTAAATAAATAAAAAACTTCAGTGCCGTATACATGTAAATAATTTTAGGACGTGTTATAGTTTTTAGTTTCAGATTTGCATGTGACTACACAAAATGACTGTGAAATTGCCTGCTTCCAAATAAAATCAGTCTTTTAAAGGAACGTTTTCTTCTTTCACTTTCTCAACAATACTATCTACAAGTATAATCTTTCCTTAACTTGAATACAAATTATAGAAACTGAGTCAGTCCACCTTTGAGACAGAAATAGTTTTTGCTTTTTTGTCTCATATATTCAGTGAGAGTTATTATGAGAAAGGGCTTTTGGCAGTTAGGCCTAGGAAAGTTTTCCTTGAGGCTTACTTTGTTCTTAGGTAGGCCCCTAAGTTTGTTTGTGTTGGGGTAAAAATAAGAAGTGACATATAATGAGTTTAAATTAAGTCTCAAATACCCTGGGTTTACATACATAATCACATTTAATCCTCATAATTATCCTAAGAGATGCACAGTATTACTTTCTGATTTTACTGATGAAGAAATGAATTCTTAAAAATTTTTAAAAATTGTCATAGGTCACAGAGCTGGTCTCAAACCCAGGACTATCTGACACCAAGCCCTGCGATCCTGGCCACAGAGTTATACTTTTCACTGAAGGTAAAAGAGGCCTGGCTGATCCACATATATCTTGCCTCACACACAAGCAGATCTGCTTCTATTAAGAATGAAGAAGAGCCCTAATAAATTACTTTGCTTCATCTGTGACAATGGTCTGCTCCCATTGTAGCCATTTCAATCTCCTAATCCCTGAGCATAAGCATCATTATCTGGTTAAAGATTCAGAAGTAGCCAAGGTAAAACCAATGAATCATTGATGTAGTAACTGGTAAAAATGTATTGTGCACACACCAAAAAAGTTTGCAAACCAGGAGAGCTGAAACCAAAACACAAAATGAGGCTCAGGGGTACACTGTTACAAAGCAGCTTCTATAGTGAGATAGAAGTATTTTCATGGTGATTGGTGATTAAGCTAAATTCATAACTAAATTGGTTTTATCTGCTCTGGGAAACTTCAAGACTAGTCTCCATTTGCTTTTGATTTTAACACTTTCATGTATGTTTTTTTCTTTTTGCCTATGTGCCTAGTTCTATTTTTCCTTAATTTTTAACTTTTCCACAACAGTTGCTTCCAGTGTGAGACCTTTCCCAGCTTCCCCATAATCATAGCTCTTTGGATATACTGTACTTTATTCAAAAGTATCACATGGATTATTTACACATTGTTTTCCTGTTTCTTTGATTAGATAGTGAGCTCTTGAAAGCAGTAACTGATAATCTTTGTTTCTATCTCAACTCCAGGTGACTACCGAAGGCCTGCCGCATAGCAGATGCTCAGTAAATGTCAGTTGTTTAACACCATTATTTTGTGGATAATTAATCAAGCCAAAGGGGAAAACCTATATTCCAAGGGAAAGTAATTATTCCTCATAGCCAATATATATATTTTGAAGGAAAATTATGTAAAGTTGAGTAATAAGGAAAAACAAAATATACAGACATAACACTAACTAGCAGGAGAAATGAGAAAACAGATATAGATAATATGAATTTTCTGGTTTATGGAAAAAGCACTCTTAATATTAAAATGAATTTCAGGATTATGAAATAAAAGCATTCCCAATATCTAAAAGAAACAATTAAGAGGAAGCATTATAAAATGCTTGATTTTACTATTTCAGTTAACAGTGAGAAAATATATCCCAGATCAAAGGCTCATATAAAAAAAGTATATGAATTTATGAAAGAGTAATTTGGTATGATTAAAATATCGATGAAAAGGACACTATGGGGTACCATTTTATGATATTAAATCAAGGTTAACATGATGGAATCTTTATCATAAAAATAAAAAATAGGAAAGTAATATTGACAAGGAAATGTGAAAAAAAAATCTTACTATAATGAAATGAGACCAATGGGATAGAGATAAATACTGATAGTCCAGGAAAAGTAGATATTTTTTGTTTGCAGTTTTGAGGTAAAGAATAATTTTTATTAAAAAAAAAAAAAGGAAATGCTTCAAATGTAAAATTCAGAAATTTATTTATTTTAAAAGTTTTAAAGTCTTTTCTATACTATTCCAGATAGGAAAATTTTATATAGCTCATTTAGCTCATGAGAAAGATAACTAAAATGAAAAGACTATATAATATTGTATTCAAATAAAACATATTGCAAACTTGTAAATATAAATCATGACATGGGGCCTAAGACATACAATATGTTAAATTGTGACCCTCCTATTAAATCTAGGATGTAAAGGTGCTTTCTACCAACAACTGAAAATACAAATGATGAGTCAGGAGAGGATTCATTACCTATGACAGCATCAGCCTTAGCAAAGCTCATTCTAATTATTGCCATCTCAGGTTTTCATCCCAGATTCGGAAATATAAAATTCCAGACAATATTAAGGACACTCTGATTAGATATAAGTACCTAATATCTAATCTAAGAAGTGAAAAATGATCTGGTACTCCCAAAGTGCCTTAAAAATTATTTTTTCAAATCCAAACAAAATTTGTCTAGTAGCATATTTATTTGAAATGTGGGTGCTGTAAGTGTCTGACCCACATTTTGGCTCTGCCATTTTCTAGTTGCCTATCCTCCTTTGTTTGTATTTTTACTTAAAAATCAGAATGGTACTAGTACCTGAACCTCATTGCTTTTGTGAGGATTAAATTTAAAGTGTGCATAAAGTTCTTACAATAACACTTGGCTCATAGAAATTCATAGATGAATGTTAGAAAATAAATTTTAATGTTGGAAATAAAGAAATGGATCAATCATGGACAAATAATGCAAGAGAAGTAATATGTTTTCTCGTCCAAGCACAAATGCCATCTGAGAACTGGACTTTGGAAGGCTGGAGCTAATGCTCTGACTCAGCTTGGTTTTTCCTAGATTCCTCCCCACTTCTGATACTATGAGTCTTGCACAAATGATGTAACATCTCAGAGTCTCAGTTACACCATTTGTCAAATAAGAATGTTGGAGAAGATATTATTTGAGACCATTCTTAACTCTAGAACTGGTCTATGATTTATTTATAAAAAGAGTTTTTTAGACAAAATTTTTCATATGAACTACTAGAAAAATTGTCATTATAAATTTATATCTTCTTCCACTTTTCATAATAGCTCATCTGTTTATAGCTCATTTCTGAAACACTATATTTTGCTTCTCCCTACATCCATAGTTTATACCATTCTATGTTATTATCATTACCATTTAAATCTATGCATCTACATATTAATACTTTGTTTCATTATTTTGATCTTTCTGTTCCAAACTAGAATTGTTCATTACAGTGCAACATTGATTGTGGTGAGATTTTCATTTTCTCATGGAATAGTTGTTAATATAGCATTCCTGGGCCAAAGGCAAAATCTAACATCCAGGCCTATCATTTCACATATTTTATTTTAATTTTTAATTTTTTTATCTTTAAATTAAAATTACTGGGGTGACATTGGTTAATAAAATCACATATGTTTCAAGTGTACAATTTAATAGTACATCATTTCACATTTTAAAAAACGTTATTCCCACATTCATTCAGTAGTATAGTCCTAACTTGACACTTACGCTTTTTGCCTTTTCCTCTAACATATTATAATTTTGTTTTAAAATGATCTTATTTTCTTATTTGGCAACTGCTCTCTTAGCCTTTAAATAGCCTACATGTTACTCTATAAGAATTTATCTTTGCAATGAAATATGCCAAAATGTTAACAGTGATTGTCTCTAGGTATAATCATTCTGAGTGACATTTCTTTCCTGCTTATATTTTCTGTACTATTCAGATTTTTTACAGTGAGCATATATTTTTTCTATAATTAGAAAAAATAAAAACTTTGAAACACTTTAGCATTTAAAATTCTTATCCATAATTCAAAGTTGGTGTCATATATTTGTTGAGATCAAATAAACTGTAAATTAAATATTTGAAATTATATACTATTTTTTTCCTAACAGAGAATGTAGAAAAAAATTAATTGCATAAGTCTTTTTTTCCTAACTTCTAAACAACTTTGAAAGATTAATTACAGATTTAGACATAAGCCACAATTTCTCATATTTTAAAAGAACGTCATTGAGTTGTGAATTAAAAAAAAAAATTATTGTGTGTGGTTCTAATCATTGTGACTAATGGAACAATAACTGAGAAATTCCCCTTTGCTTAGAAGGTCCAGACTAGAGAACAGGATGACAGAAGATTGGGTGGCATTCAAGTAGAGTTGAAACATACATGTTCTCAATTACCATAATGTTAGTCAAATTAAATCCCTGTTGCGGTAATTGAATATAAGAAAGTGTTGAATAAAAAGCTAAGCTTCATATGGGAAGCTATTAAAGAGATTGATGAGCATTACTTACATCCCTACAAATATATTTCATAGCATTGTGATACCATTAACAGTCCAAAAGAGTACAAATATAGGATGAACTTACGAAGAGGATTTGTGTTGATTTCCATCTGCTCCAATATTCCTCATAATTCAAAAGGAAATCATAATTGCCTAGTAGAGTCCAATTATACAAACTGGATAAATATAGCTCCTGGGAACACATATAATTCCAACTCTATTATGTAATAAGTAAATGGACATCTACAAAAATTTCAGCTCTCCAATTATATAGGAATGTTAAGACACTAATAAAAGTAATTTTAAATATTTCACGTGAACTTGTGAAAAATATGTATCCTCAATACATGAGTATAAATGAATTCCCATTTAGTGGTATCATAAAATGTCTGACTTTTTAAAATCAATTTTTATTTATCAACATAATTTAAATCGTCTATTGTGTTTCTTAGTAAAGAATTAAGTTAAAATATAAGAGCCTATAACTTCATTCCCTATGTGAAATATAAAAATATGGTAAATCAATGTTAGATAAATCATTTTGTATCAAGCTTAGTTGATCTGATATGATCCTGTGTTCCATCTTCCAGCATAAACCAGAAGATGAGAAAATGTTACTGATGTTAAGAAAATGAAAGTTTAGAGTATCTGTGTAGGAAAATTACAGAGACTAGTAAATGGTTGGTTACCAGCTAGAGTAAGACACGTTTAAGTCAAACACAGCTCATACGTAACATTTCCTTCCAATGGTTCAATCATCACTTGAGGGCGGAGTTCAAAAGACCTTAGATTACAGATCTATAGGCTTTAGGATATGGGCTATCTTGACAGGTTTCGGAGCTAGAAATTTGATTCAATCAGAGACAGTAATATTTTGCTTTTTTGCTCTATACATAGTTTCTTCCTTTTAACACTAGAGTTAATCTTTAGAGAAGCCTGAGAATGGTACTGTTAATACAGCAGCTGACCATTTCCCATGTGGAACTGAAACATAAAAAAGACCGGCTTTCAACAAAAATGAAGAGAAAATCGTCCAAAGGGAGTAGAATCTTTGGAAAAGCAAGGAATTTGACAAGCTAACTATTATGTAGTTAATAGCATATTGATCCTGAGTAATATGAAACAGTGTACCTTAGTTTTGATTCAAAAAGGGAGGTAGCAGAAATCTGAAATAAAAGACATTATATTTATAATATAAATATGGTGAAAGCTACCTAAAGTCGTGTTCAAAATGCCATTACTAATATAACTAAAAATATCCTGACCAAATGCCTTCATTTTATTAGCAATAAATAATCTGTAACTATACTCTGGTGTCTATGACTAATAAGCTATTAACAATTTTGGTGTTTTTGAGTTTCATTCTTCAATATATATAAAAATGACTCCAAAATAACATTAGGAAACTATACAAAAAAAAAAAAAAATGGAGTCTACGGCCATGCCACCCTGAACAAGCCCGATCCCGTCTGATCTTGGAAGCTAAGCAGGGTCTGGCCTGGTTAATACTTGGATGGGAGACCAACTAGGAAGACCAGGCCCTGTAGGTGTAAAAAATAAAAAATAAGGGATTGTAAGCTGACAAGGTCCTTGCAACCTGTGAGGTCAACCAAGGGTTGCCTCGCCTAATCAAAAAGATAAACTAATTAAAATAAAAAAGATGTTTTTTTAAAGAGAAGTTAAATATGTATCATAAATCGAGGAAAACACCTTGACATCCCAACTCTGTTGCCTCAGAAAGAGCTGCTTCATTAAATCATGCAAGCCAGAGAAGCTCTCTGAGACAAAATAACACACTGTGTAAAGCATCATATACCTGAACTCACATTTATAACTTAGACTTTTTGAGTAATATAATTTCAAACAATCCATCATTTTA
>NW_006441953.1:1748192-1750203 GCF_000325575.1 Pteropus alecto | reverse complement strand
TCAATCCTTGAATATAAAAGTTGTCGGCTAATAATTTTTCAAACCTTAATACTTTCTAGAAGTACAAAAACAGTTTTACAGCCTTTGTCCTAAATGTTCCAAATTATCATTACACATTTATTATTAGAATTGATTAATTATCATCTAAATTAGTGAACAATCGACATAGGTGTTTTAAGCCATAGTGCTAATTTTCTAAAATATTTTATATAATATTTTATTATGAGCAACTTTGTTTGCTGCTCCAAGGCACCTTGACTTTATTCTGTAGGAAATGTAGAGTCCATAACTGAGCATGTGTTTCAGAAAAATAGAAAGGAAAGAGACAGGCCACCAGCAGCGAACTGTAAAAGAAAAGATGATGATCCAGGCCAAAGAGGATGGACAATGGGAAAACACACATCTCTAAGACAGAGAAATTAAATAAATAAGGGAGAGAAAGAGGTCTCTGTGGTAGTGCTGGGGTGATAGGGGGGTAGTAGTGATGCCTTTAACTTAGACAGAGAACACATGGGCTATTTTTTCATGAAGGGAGGGCAGAACAAAATAACAATTTTACCAAATCTGAAGGTAGGACATAATTCAACACTGTGATGTCTAGGGGAAAAGTGCCAACTACAACAGTGATTTAAGGGAAGCGGTCCATGAGGTCATAATAATTTTCATAATAATACTAAGATATATTTTGCCTGTGATGGTGCAAAAATTATGGACAGTAAAACTGTCGACTAAGCACTAATAATAATACTACCAAATTGTAGTATAAGCTACCATGCACTCGTGGTCAAAACAAATATTAATTTTGTATAAGAAAAAAGATACCATTACACAACCTTTAGAATGGCTGAAATTAAAAAATGTTGGTGAGGGTGTTGAACAACTGGAACTCTCAACACTGCTGCTGGGAATGCAAAATGGTATAACCACTTTGGAAAACACTTTTGTAGTTTGTGCTACAACGACTAAAGATATTGAGCATCTCTTCATGAGCTAACTTGGATAACTTTTTGACAAAGTATCTATTTAAATATTTTGTCCAGTTTTTTCACTGGATTGTTTTTATTATTGTGTTTTGAGAGTTCTCTGTATATTCTGGATACAAGTCTTTTAAGATTGATTTTTCTACTGATTATGCATAAAATTTTCCTGCTTCTTTGCATGCTGGATAATTTTGATTCACTGTTCGATATGAACTTTACCTTCCTGGATGCTACATTCCTATAAATATTCTTTATGTAGCCTTATTCTGGGGTGCAGTTATACTACCTGAAAACAGTTTAATGTTGTTAAGGCCTGCTTTCATATTTTGTTAGGTGAGGCCAGAACAGTATTTAATCTTGGGCTACCTTTGCCCCCAATACCCAGGTAGTACCTTTCTAAGTATCCTATCTACTATCTCTTGGATTATAAGGTTTTTCCACTCTTGTTAGTGGGAACAAAAACTACTCTCAGCCCTGACCGAACTCCTGAGATTGTTCCTCTGCTCTACAGCTTCCTCCCCGTGCAACTCTCTCCTCTCCAGCACTCTGTCTTGCAAACTCCAGCGGCTTTAGCCAACCTGAACCCCCACCTTCATCTTCTGAACTCTCAGAAACTGCTGACTCCACCCAGGTTACCCCTTCCTGTATTATGGCCTTGGAATTCTCTCCAGGTAATAAGCTGGGGCAATAATAGAACATCACCCCTCAGGGATGATGTTTCTAAATTGCCTCCTGTTAAACATGTGCAAACTATTGTTTCATATAATGTTCACTTTTTTTTTTTTTTTACCTATACTGTATCCTAATTATATCATTTTGGCAAGAAGGGAAAGTCTAGTAAATGTCTTTTTAATATTCTATGTGGCAAAATGCATACTACACTTCTGCTGCATATTGAAGCTCAATAGTTGCTCAAGGAGAAGCACCTGTGCAATTCTTTGAGTTGATGCTAAAAATTGTCTATCACTTGTCAAGTCTGAGTGTAATACTAAGAAAAACGTGCCTCTCGTTTCTAAATACATATCGAGATG
>NW_006441953.1:1707437-1748119 GCF_000325575.1 Pteropus alecto | reverse complement strand
AGACATTAAAAAGTTTTGCAAAAATGCAAAGCAATTAATTTTTCTCACTACTTGATCTCAGTTTTTGAAAATATAACTCTTTTGCATAGAAATGTGTTATTTATATTATCATGATAGACATTATTTTTAAGTGAATTAATAAATTTAAAATTCTACATTTAATTTCTGACATTATAAAATAATCAGATTTAACTAACATGAACAAAAGCTTTCTGGGGTTCTTGAAAAATTTTAAGAAAATATAGTTGTACTGAGAACAATATGTTTACAAATTGCTAGCCTAGAATTATAGATTTGAAACTTTAGCTTAGAGAAAATATTTTAAGCCATGTCAGAATAAAAGAGCCAAAACAGAAACCTGAAAAATATCCTCCCCTTCCTCTGGTTGTTCAACATCTGTGCATTCAATTTGTCCCTAAGACCTATTTATTTTAACCTTCAAGCATCTTTCTAAATTGTCCTCTGGTATACATCTGCCTTTTAATTCCTTATTTAGGCCCTCATCATTTCTCCCTATACCATTTCAATATCTTTCTTCTGGTCATTGCAGCCATCATCTGTTTAGCACACCATCAGACTAATCCTTATATAAATCCTCCATAACTTTGCCTGTTTATATCTCATCCATATTTGAAAGGTCTTTGAAATCAGTGCCTTGCACTTAAAACTCAAACTCTATAGAAGAGAGAACAACTCTTCAGATTGCACCTGGCTCAGGCTAGCTCTCTAGCCTCTTTATACAAGAATGTTTATACATGAATTATTGTCATTCAAAGCTACATGTAATTTTCTCGGTGAAATAGATTTCCTTTGCCTCAAAATAGTTCATTTTGTCACATACCTCCAAAATAGAAGAGTTTAAATAAATAAAAGCAAGTAATTGAGCCTTCCGAGAGTCATTTTTTTCACTCTCTATGTATGAGTAACAGACATTACTACAAATATGTGACTAGACAATAGTTACACAAAGATTTTCTTTTTAATCTGGTAGAATTATGCAACAATAGAATTGACCAGAAATTCTCTGGACAGGATGTTTACAAGGCTGAAAACAATCACCCTATGTAAGGTCTACACTTTCTGCTCAGTGCAATTGCAATTAAAGGAAGATTTAAAGAAAGTTGTAATAGTAATAAATTTCATTGTTACTATTTATGTAATCTATTTAAAACCTAAGAGTTTATGAATTGATCTGCAACATTCTTTTTTAGCTATACTATCAACATAGTATAGCCACTCCTGTCCTAACCCCTCACAACTCACTATAAATTGGAGGCAAGGGCATTAGAAGAGAGAACATGCAATAAAACCAAAAGTAACCTTAACTTTTAAAAGTAGACTTCATGCCATGTTTTCCCCCAAAGACATCCAACTAAAAGCCAGCACACAAAAGCACAGTTATCAGACATCTTTTCCAAGGGGGTTTATTACTGGAAATATAGAACAACACAGTTTCACATATATCCCCATGGTGGTAATTCATGGAGGAACTATAACACAAACGTTGCAATTTTATTAATGTGCCCTACCATGCTTATTTCTAATCTGCTGTTATTATAGACATAAATCAGTAAGTTTTCTTATACTGTAAAGTCTACTATGAAAAAATTAGTCTTTTCTTGGGCGCGACTCTGAATTCAACTACCTAATGCAGTGCTATGTATGCTAACAAAACATGAAAATCAATTAAATCATGTATTTCCTACAATGAAATGGGCCTACTTAGGATCTTTGATAACTGAGAGATGATAGGAAAAATAGAACACAGTTTTATTTGCTAAAAGAATTTGTTCTCTTTTCAGTTAAAGAATGCCGGATGGTTTATTTTTAAAAAGTGATTAAATATTAACTATTTCTAAGGAATCCCTTTCTCACATAAATATAAATATAACTATCAGTTTCACTGGGATTTTTAAAAATAATTTTTATATGCAGCATTTTAGAATCACTTTAAAATGGGTTTCCTCTTAAATTGGAATGTCCACATATTTTACACTATCAACTCACTTCAGCTTTATGGTTGTTTTATTTCAGAGGTGGATACTAACAATGAAAAATGAAATGTGATAGTAAAACAAAGAGAAAGGAAAGTTTAGTTGCTTGGTTCAAAGGCTCCTGGAGACCCTGTCTCAAGATACATGAAAAGAGATTTAAATCAGTTGAAACTTCTAATTGTTCAGGGTCCTTGTTATACTCATAATTGATAACAGTTTTTTTAATTAAAACATGTTTCTAGTAAACTGTTTACAGAAATATAACAGACTAGAGATTCAGAAGTGTTAATCCCTTTATATCAAACCTAAAACACTATAAATAATAATTTAATAACAATAATTTTTCAGTCATGAATAACTAAAGATGAAGTAAGAAAATTTATCAGAGACCAAAACAATAAATAGGCACAAATTCATAATGTTAAGAGAACATATTTGAACTGATATTAGCTCTGAGTTTTTCTGCCCTTCTCTAGTGATACTGGGCTTGAAGGAGCCCCATATTCATTGGAGAGGACCCAATACTAGGGTATGAGCAAAGTAGGAGATCAGACCAAAAATCTTCTTATAAATGGGGAAACCCAAACCTGCAAAAAAAAAAAAATTATCTTTCTCAGTCCTGGCTCTGGGTGGAATAGAAAAGTAGAAAGATTGCTTCTTGAGATTTCTTAAACTAAGAGCATTCACATGGGTTTAGGACCTAGATAAATTCCACCTAAAAAAACTGCCAAAAAACTGCAAGCTAAAAATTTAGTTTAAAGTGGTCTTAAGTGGAAATTCAAGTTCTTGGAAGAAACAATCCTAAATATTTTCTTTAGCAAAATACATTAAAATTGGGTCTCAACTTTATAGAATTTTTATAGAAGAAGTTCCACATTACATCAATTAGATTAAAAAAAAAAACCCTAATAAACAAAAAGTCTAATAGAACCAGTCCAGCAATCCACATATTACTATTTCAGAAAAAGAATATATAATAAATGTTAATATAATAAAAGAAATACAAAGAGAAAAAAGGCTGTGAAGAAATCAAAGACTATTAAAAGGGTCAATGTTTGGTAAACACCCAAATAGAACTCTTAGAAATGAAAAACGTAATGGCATGTAATAACTAAAATTAAAGACTCAATAAAGATTTTCACAAGCAGATGACAAACAGCTAAAGAATCTGTTATCCAAAAGAGAAATCTGAAGAAATTAAGTAGAATGAAGCAAGAGAGACAAAAGGAGGGCAGATGTGAAAGGGTGGTTAAATGATATGAAGAGAGAATGAGAAAGTCATACATGTATTTAAATCAAAGTTCCAAGAGATAACTTGAAAAATAGAGAAGAGAGAAGATATTGGAAGGTTAATGGCTGAACATTTTTCAAATTATGGAAAGACATGGACTCTCAGATTTAAGAAGCTCAAATGATTATGTACAGGATAAATTTAAAAATAAATATCTAAACACATTATTATAAAACTGAAGAAACTCAAATATAATAATAAGATCTTAATAGCTGCTAATGAGAAAAATAAATTGCCTACAGAAGAATGGTTGTCAGATAACCAACTTCTCAACAGCAACATGGACATGAGAAGACAGTAGAATAATATTTTCAAGGACTGAGAGAAAATAACTGAACTTTTATATTATCCAGTGAACCTATCCTCAGTAATGATGCAAATAATGATACTTTTGCACAAATAGAAACTGATATAGTTTCTTACCAAAAGAGCTCATTAAAATGAATTTTTAAAGCTATATTTTATGGAAAAAGAAAATGATCTCAGGAAGAGAGTTGAGGTGTAAGAAAGAATGGCATATAAAGAATATTGCCAATATGTGATTTAAGCTAAATACTGATTCTCTAAATATCAAAAACATGGAAAAACCTAAGATAGAATAATAGAATAATTATCCTGTAAAATTGAAAAAGATGACTAGAATAAAAGCATTACAAAAGGTCTTTATATGTATTTTTTCAGAAGGAAAGATAATTAAATGTGATTAATAATTAAAGATTATTGATGATAGTAATTTAATGTCTCAGTTAAGTATACATTTTAAAATTTCTAGGATATCACTGAAAGTATAAAGTTGCAAGCAACTGGAATGGGGAGGAACTCAATCCAAAAGGAGGCAAAAAAAATTTAAAGAAAAAAGAAACATTAAACAAAACAAAAGAAGAAGCAATAAATAAGATGGTAGAGTTGAATTCATATGCATCAGGTATTATAATCAATAAGTATTAATTAAATTATACATTAAAAGACTAAGATGTTAAGACTGAATTTTAAAAGTCTAGCTATATACCATTTATAAATATACACCTAATATATAAAGATAGAGAAAATACATAATGATAGTTCCAAATAAAAAAAAGTAAAAAGATATACCATATACATAACAAGCTTGATCTAATGGCCCTAAATAATAACACATACCAAATATGGAGATAAGTGGTTTTTTTCCAAGCACACATGGAATATTTTTTAAATAAGTCAAGTAGAACTCAATAAATTTCAAACTGCCTGAATAATATAGACCATATTCTCTGACCATACAACAAAACTTAGAAATTAATGACAAAAAGATAAATAAAAGCTCACACTTTGGTTTATTTATAATATTTCTAAAGAAGAAATCAAAATGAAATTAGAAAATATGTGGAACTGAATAATAATGAAAAAAGTTGTAAGAACTTCTTGAGTATAGATGAAGTACTTAGAAATTATAGCCTTAAATGTTTACTGTAAAAAGGTAGAATAAAAGATACATATCCAAGTCCTATGCTTTTTAAAAATGCAAAGAAATAAAAGGAATTAAATTTGTATTAAGTGTAATACAAAAATAAATAAAAATGAAAATTATACTATAGAAAATATTTTTTTAAATTCCAAAGGTTATACTTCGAAAGGACAAATTAAATTGATAAATTTCTGGAAAGATTAATTGGTATTAAAACAGAGACACAAATAAATGATCTTAGAAATAAAAAAGCACAAAATTTCATATACAGCAGACATAATAAAGAAATGTAAAAAATTTTATAACAATAAATTTGAAACCAATTGAAATTAGCAAATTCCTAGGAAAAAAAACAAAAATGATTCAAGTAGAAACCTGAATGGTTCCAAAACTCTTAAATATATTCAACTGAAACCTTCAAATAACAGTTCATTCACAATGGAAAAAGTAATCTGGAGTCCAAACTCACATTGCACACAGAATTAATTCCAGATGGATGTCATACTTAATGAGAAAGTCAAAAGTTTCAAATTTTAGAAGATATATTTATGACCTAAGAAAGACAAAGATTTCTTAGACAGGATATATAAACAGTAAACTAAAAGAAAAATAGTGATATGTGTGTGTGTGTGTGTGTGTGTATGTGTGTGTATATGTATATGTATATCAAGAGCTTCTGTTTATTAAAATTATTAACTATAAGAAGTATTTCCTAGTCTGGTATCCAATTCAGGATTATATATATTGTACATAGTTTTGTATAACTTTAGATTCCTTTAATCTAGAATAATAACATCCTTTTCTTTAGTTTCTTGACCTTAATATTTCTGAAGAGTACAAAAAACATTTTGTAGAATCTCCTTTAGTTTAGGTTTGTCTGATATTCCCTCGTGATTAGATTAAGCTTATATATTCTTGACAAGAACATCACAGTAAATTTTTCATCATTAACAAAGTGAAAAGCCCAACTGAATCAAAAAAACATTTATAAACCTTCACTTAAAAACACACTTTGTACTCTTCTGTTATTTTTCGAATGTTTATAAAGCTGAAATGTTTTAGGAAGAAAGTTACCACCATCACATTCTTTAAAAGAAAAAGCAATAGAGAGAAGAAAAAGAATTGTCAAAAATAATTACAAAGAAGGTAATGAGAGTCATGAGTAAACAATAATAAATATTTTATAGAATCAGAGATGAGTAAAGTATTTTTCAAGAAGAAAAGATCTGAAATGAATTCATTGAGAAAGCAGCTTTTCAGGTGACCTTGAAGGATAACTAGGATTTTGATGGGTACCCCAATAAAGAGGGCAGCATTAGAACAATGGTATGAAGGCAAAAATGGTAGACTGTATGTTCAGTGGGTGCTGAGGCAGCCCTTAGTACACAGCATGTGCCTACACTAAAGACAGAAATGACACCTGTTCTGGAGCCATACCTTCAAAGAGCTGAAAGACCACGCAAAAAAGGATGGACTTCATTTGAAAGGCCATAAGACCTCATCATGACCCAGAGCTCTTACAGCAGTAAATAGCTCAGATGGAAGGAAAGGAAAACAAATACTTCTTTATCATTTGTTTCTGATGTTTTGTTTTCCCCAAAATATACTGTTACCTTGCTATTCTTTATTTTAGGCTTCTTCTTTTATGCTTAGTGAAGCTAAACATTTGAAATCCTTGGTTTGGTAATATGAAAACAAAATTAAAATGTTAAGATTGTGAAAGAATTAGCAGCTTCCTATCATAATTACATCAACAATTTGAAAATGAAGAAAATAGGAAAATATGAAACTGAAATATAAAATATAAATGTTTTTCTTTCACATAAATATGAAAATACAATAAAGCTTGGAGAGGGTTGATTCAACTGTTGAAAGCAAACCAGAGTGTCTGAAAGGGTACAAAGGCAAAGAATATAAGAATAAAGAACAGAGAACAAAGGAGGAAGGAGATCCAGCAGATGTGCCCTGATCACAGAAACTGGTAAACTTTATTTTTAAGGAGAGAATTTATAAACAACAAAGTACACAGTGGTAACACTCAGAAATATTAGTTGTTTTTATATGAATTTGAGATCAGACTATTTCTATTAAATATAAACAATGCTGTATGAAACAATATATTTGGAAAAACTAGGAGAAAATGAGCTAAAGATTCAAAATAAAGAAAGAAATAGAAGACAAAGGAAGAAATATAATCTAAATGGTTATGACGCACACAGGAATGCAGAAAACGTGTATAGGTTTGTATTACTATTAATTTGGAAATTAAGGAGACAGAGATAGGGCTTTTTAAAGTCCCTAATAGGAAATAAAATACTCGAAAACAAACAAAAAAAATATCGGATTAAATCTGAAGTACTGTTTTTTTATCTTTTTTAATATTAAAAACTTTTCTCTAGAACTTTGATTAATGATAAAATATCTTTCTCTTTCATTAAGTTTCATAAAATTTCCTGATTTTTCTTTCTTATGTGACTATATTAGAACATTTAATTATTTCTATGACTTCCCTGGCATTTTTATTATTCTCTTTATCATCTCATGTTTCTGAATAATAAGTTTCATTTCTTCTTTGTATAATTTCTCTATGAGATAGAGGGGTGGTAGCAAAAAGAGTGAAAATTAAATTCCACATATTTTGTTCTATTTCACCTATTTTTTGAAAACTAGCATTTATGTATTCAACACAAATAGCAATATGAAATGAAATAATTTAGCATACCACGTAAGTTGTTTATTCAAACCAAATTTTTATTGCATAGACTGTAGCAACTAGTACTGCTTTTGTGAAGGAAAACAACCCATACATAAAAGTTATTTTATGCATGCTTTGCAAATTGTTTAACGATATACATTCTGATTGCATGCTTGTAGTTCAGACAAATTTATTACTTTTGAATATGTTTTCCCACACACATTATTATATTTGCTATTTGGTAGGTGCATCTGAATTACTCTAAGAAATAAGAGTCTAAAACTTGAATGTGGGAAGACGAAAGCTAACAATGTCTTCAAAATAATCCTATATTTTCCATAAAGTGTAATCTTTTTTCCTATCAAATATCAAAAAGTATACAATTTAAAGATACAGAAGACAACCACTGACATATCCACCAAAAGATACTCATTATAAAACAAAGTAACCAAAATGACAAAAAGTTTTTCTTCAATATTTTTACATAATAGTTACATCAAATTTAAGTGGCCAAAACAACTTGAGTTCTTCACAGAAACAAAAATGCTGGGTTTGGAGAACCACTCAAAATTTTGCCACCAATTTAAACTGCCCCTCTGTCTCAGTGAAGAAACTTATCAAACAATTACTTGTGCTTTATGTGTATTTTACTGTATATTTTTTCATTATTTCTAATAGTAACATTTTTCCTTTTCAACCAAAAAAAAAAAAGAAAGAAAGAAAAAGACCTTAATTTACTTGGAGGATATGAGAAAGAGAGAGAAAATAAGAAACTCGAGGACTACCAGTTTGAAAATTGTAATGTAGAGTCAATATTTCCCCTTTTTATTCCTGGAAATCACTCCAAAGTATATAAACAATTATGCAAATGCCCTATTTATCGAAAATAGGGAATAGTGAAATCCTAGACCTCCACATCAATGGAATGGTTCCAAAACCAGTAAATATTGAGCAAAAGAGTATGCAGAAAGAAACAGAGAAAAGAAACCTTAAAGAAGTAATCGAGATACTACAGATTTCAAAAAGAGCTAAAAACAAACCTCCCTCTAAGGTTAGGGGCTATGGCTTATTATACTGTAGACATGATGCAACAGTTTCAGGTAGAGGCATCTGCAGAAGAAGTTTAGTTCCAAAAAGCAGAGAAAGTGAGGCTAAATGAGGAACTATGCAGAAAAGATGTATTTGTAGAAAGCAATTTATATTTGTGGAAACAGAGAAGTAAAGTCTCATTGTGGGAAAAAATAACAAAACAAAATAACAAAAACCACATTGTGTATCTCCATTGGCTAGACTAAGAAAAACTTACTTTGTTTAGTAGTCCAAAAGAAAAACTGGATCAGCACAGAATCTATATAAAGATATTATAAGAGAAAGAGAAAAAAGAAAACCAATGGCATATCGAGAATGTACACTAAAAATATATTGCCATCAAAGAAGTAAAAAATTGTGATCAAACATTTCATTATGAATTTTTAAAATGTAATGATTATCAACCACCTCTCTGAAGCAAATCTGTAGTACAGAAATGCAAGATATCAAGAGAAGTTAGCAAGAGAAGAACAAGAGATAAATTGTAAACTTTCAATGCTCAACTGAATGATATAATTGAAAACAATAAAAGCACCATAAAAATCAAGAAGAAATTGGAAGTAATACAGGGGAAAAGAGAATACTAAAAGCCTAAGAAGGTGGCAAAGATTAAAGTGATAAATACAAACTAAGTAAATGATATTAATAAAGAATCAAAAAGAATTAGAGAGGAATTATTGAGTGCATCGCAGATAAAATTAATCCAATCTACACATAAAAGGAATCCCTGAAAAAAGAAACCATAATAATAAGATAGAGCAAATATTTAAAGATATAAGTCAAAAAATTATTCCTGCAATAAAATAAGACTTGTACATCTTGGGGGTAAAATAACAAATACAAAAAAATAATCAAGTCCCTGGGCAAAATAGTCCAGAACAGTCAGCACAAGGAAAAATAGTCTAGTAAAGTCACTAGGCTTCAATTATAAATGAAGAATCCTTAAGTCAGCCAGGCAAATGAGAATTTCCTAAATTCTCCAATGCTAGAAGAATGAAGAACAACATGATCCTCAGCCAAACTACTTCAAGCATAAGGCAAGAGACAAACACTTTTGAACATGCAAGATTTTAGAAACATTTCTTCCAAGAGCTCTTCCTCAGGAATCTATCTGTGGTGACTTATCCATCGAAGAGATGATTTAAAAAACGACAACAAACTTGCCGACAGCGTAAGCTCCTGCTTGAAGCAAATCCTCCCCCAATGGACATTGGAGCCTTGCAAACGATTGTAGCTCTGGACAGCTTGACTGCAACCTCATGAGATACCCTGATCCAGAATCTTCCAGCTAAGCCATTCCTAGATTCATCAACCCAGGAAACTATGATAGAACCATTGTTTGTTGTTTTAAGTTGCTACATTTTAGGGTAACTTGTTAGGTAACAATGAACAACTAAAACAAGGCTTGAAATGTATTGAATTTGAAGAGATTGGAATGCTGGAAAAGAGGAGAAGGCTTTTTTAAAGAGAGTTGTTGATGTATTGTGAGTCTCACCATTTCCCCATTTGGAAGTCTAAGGGATATCACCATCCTCAAGCATAGTGACAAGGGCTCCCAGCAAACCATTTGGGATTGACATATGTTCTCTGGATTTATAGAACACCAAAACTCATGCTAGATCTATGTTTGGAAATGGCTAAGAGGCTGTGACTGTATTGCTGCTGAAGGCAGGATAGCTGTCGCTACACTGGGAATGGCTTGCATGTGTAGAGTTTGTCAGGGCAAAAGGCAAATGAATGGTTTTATAGATGGATTAGACCAAGTGAGAGAAAGAGCCAGTCAGGAGACATCTCAGAGTGACTTTGATCAAAAGAGACATATGAGGGAGCCACAGAAAGCAACAGTAAGAATTACATGGGGTGAACCACCACAACTAGATACTTAAAGGAGAGGAAGCATTTGTTTCATTAAAGAACAGCAGGTAGGACATCACTGGTGAATGAGAGGATTGCCAAAGAACCTGGAAAAATACTCCAAGGAAAAGAACCAACATTTAATATGTGATACGATCAGCAGAAAATAAGAACCCCACTTCTTCCCTGTAGGAGGGCAAATCATAGTGGGGACATTGGAAGTTAAAGTCAAAATGCAGGCTGGGAAAACCAGAGAAGAAGCTGACGACATTACCCCTCCCGTACCAAGCCTGAAGCAGAAGAGAACTGGGAAAAGGAGGAGCTTTAATGTTAGTAAGTTTAAGAGTTTTGACTATTACATGGAACTGTTATTAATTAATAAAGGATACCTTATGTTCTGCTCTTTAACATAATGGCTATGTGATTGCAACTAAATTTGTTATTTAAAATTAGTAAAAATAACAGTATTTCATACCATAGTAATAGATATCACACAATTATCAACACAATAAAAGCTCTATAATTCTAACTCAGACCTTCAAACCTTGGACTGCTACTGAGAGGTAACAACACTATACAGATAATATTAACTCAAGCCTCCCCGGTTAAATAAGAAAACTGCTTCCAGAACAAAACTGACATATGGCAGCATAGCATACCATTTTTGTTCTACCAAGTATGGTCTCATATAGGCTGCCCTAAAGAATGTATATATAATCATTTTTAGAACAACCAATAAGCCTCTACTGGAATACAGCTGAAAATTAAAACCTTCATGCATTATGAGAAAAGGATAATGCACTGTTAAATAAAGTTGGGTTTCATTTTTCTTTTGTTCTAACATCAACTAGTTATTGGTTCAAAAAAACTTGTGATTTTTTAATTATAAAAATAAACAAAAACACATATAAACAGATAAAGAAGATTTGGCAACACTACCTCCGAATATGATGCTCTCGACTACAGAGATGTAGTCTTCGGGCCCCTGCTCGACTGAGATCTCCCATCCGCCTCTGGAGATATTTAATAGTTTGTAGAGCTGATCTGAACTCTCCACCCCACACAGCAGGGTAACCACACTTTCTGGTGAATGAAGTATCTTTTCCAGAAACAGACATTTCTTTGGAGTTAGGTCTTTAAGCAGGCTATTTGATAATATCAAAAGTTTACACGTGTAGGAATTTAAACTCAGCAACTCCAAATCCCGAAGAGAGTAATTCTCCAAGTGATACAACAGGATTGCTTCCCTTTTCACGACATGTAAAAAAACTTTCCTCAAGTACAGAGCCCATTCCTCAGCATCTTCTTCAAATAGCATTATGATGTCTTTTGGGTTTTCTGGAAAAAGAGAAAATAATATATTAATTTTCTTAAATTTTAAATGTTAACAGGGGTGATATTATTTCTCAGAAAGTTGAATGTACTCCTTAGGGAATATATTTGCATATATGAGAGACTAATAATATAATTCACATTGTCTGCATCACATGAGATTAAACAAATCCTTCACATTCGACATGGTTCATGCTTTGTGCAAGTCTACAATGTACTCACTGTACAAACGTGAATCTAGGAAGTGAAAGGCCTAGTGATAGAATGGAAAGAATATTCTGTGGGTTAGGGGCACTGGGCTACCAGGCATGGCTCTCCTAGTAACCACAATTTTACCTAGATTATGATATTTAACTCCTTTGAGCCATTGTTTCTCACACCAAATGAAGGTTTAAAAAAAATAAGACCTACCTAATGAATCGGGCTAATTTGAGGAGAAACGAGAGAATATACATGAGAGAACTTTAAGATCTTCCTTCCAGGTAAAGATGGGTATATAAAGATAGATTACAGAAATTTTCATGTCCAGAAAACCAACAAAATAAAACTTTCTAAAATAATAAATTTAATAGGAAAAAAAACAAATAAAGCAGATATTATTTCATGTCATAAACTAAAAAGTTGATTCTGATGAAACAAATAAAAGGTTCTGGTGGGGCAGTACTAATCCTAAACTTATCTCCCGCTCTCTAGAACTAGTACTGATGAAAAAATCTGAGTCACCAAAACTACCAGGATTTTTCACGATATAAACATTATCTCTAAGGACAGAAGTTTTCTTTCAATTCATAGATTCCTATACAATTCTTAATGCTATCGCTTGAACAGATATTTAACAAAAATTTAAAAATATATTTACATACAGAATGAGAAAACAAACATCTGGCAGAAAACATATGGGAATCATATACCAGCAATGTATGAATCATCAGTATAGTTGTTATTCCCCATGTAGTGGCTCACCCAGACAGAATTCTAAATACTTGTTGAACAAAGATAAACCTAGTGTTATAATTCAGTATTTTCATGTTTGATGAACAGTAGAGGAAGAGTTTCTTTATGACTAGCAAGAGTAACTTGTATAGTTACAAAATAACTGTGGTAAACATAAAACTAATAATAATTTAAATTATTGAGTACTTAAAATAAACTAGGACTCCTAGTGTTTTACATATGTTATTCACTTAATTCTCAAAAATACCCCATTAAGGTACTAATATTATTCCCACTTTACAGATGGGAAAATGAAATTGGTTTTGGAATTAGGATTCCAATGCAGGCAGTCTGACCCTATAGTCTGTACTTTTAACCTCTAACAGCAAAGAACAATATAACACTATTTAAAACATCAAAATATATTCTTTGTAGTGATAAGAGCTAGATTAGTCAATATTAAGCAGCCTATAAATTAATCTTAAGTATGCAAAGTATGTGACAGCTTACTGGGAATCTGGTTTCTTCTCAAGGAAAAAGAGGAAATAGACTATATGACACACTCCAAGGGTATTGTTATTTATGATGAGTTTATAAAACTTCCTTCTTGACTCTAAAATTTAAATCAATAAGGTTATAGAGTAAGACATGAGGATATATTAAAGTACAGAATGAATACTCTCATATTATATTGTTAGATATGACACTGCAATAGGAAGACAATAGGAAATTAATTCTAGTGACAATCACAAACTATCTTCCAAAACTACCCAAGAAAATTAGATGAGGTAGCCTTTCTCAATATGGCCATTTTTTTCTTATATTGCAATTGCGTTTTCCTTTTAAATTTGTATTTGACTTATACTCAGTCAATATCTCTATTTGACAGTTTTCAAAAACCTGAAGATTATCATTAAATGTCATCCCTTCCTTTTCTATAGATTAAAACACTTTTGTCTTTGAAATTTTCATTTTCTCAGTTATTATTTACCAAGACTTTCCATGTACCCAGTATGTTGTTAAGCACTTAACATGCATTACTTTATTTAATATTCATAAACCTGCATGAAGTTGGCCTTGTTCTTATTTTACTGATAATCACATTAAGCCTCAGATTAGTTAGGTAACTTGTCAGGGCCATGAAGATAGTAATTGGTATTTCTGCTGCCTTCTAACCCTTTTGAATGAAACTGTGTTGAGTCAAAATATAAAAGTTAATAGAAGTCCTTTTCATAGCCATGGTTTCATTCGTCCTTATCCTAGAAAATACAAGCTCATCCTTGAGTAACATCTGAACTGCAGACCCAACAATAGTTTTCTATGAATTCTCAAGAGGAACCTACTTGCCTTGCAATGTACTTTCTTTTATAAACTTGAACTACATCAAATGTAAATCATTATGCTGTCCATTTAAGGAGGAGTATTGCTATTAAATTTGGCCAATTTTTATAGGCTGTGAAATGAAACAATAAATGATGAACCTGAAACATAAAAACACAAAATTGTCATTCCTGAAAAAGCTTCATCAAAATTAAGAGAAATTGCTATTGAAGATGCAATTAAGGTCTGAAAGTATATCTACAATGTAAATATCCAGTCTGGCAACATAAAGTAAATGACAGCATTATACAATGGTAGGAACAAAATAGAGCCATTTAATTTTATAAATTTGCTATAAAATGTTCTTTCAGATTCCACAATGATCTTATTTATCTTGCAACAATGCTATAACAAGTTCTTAAACTTAAAGGTAATTTGTATCAATAATTGATATCAATAACTGCTTTTGCACTGAGAACAGATTATGTTACACATTGCCAAAAGAATGAGACTGATCATAAATCAAAATCCTTCCTGTTACATATTCACAGCTTCAAATGGAAATTTTTTTTCTTTTTGAATAAGGTCTTATCTCTTACCCATGTTGACTGTGCATAATGAAGAAATATTACATGATTCATCTTTTCAATATTCTATTTTTCTAACTGGTAACAGAAGTGCAGAAGAAAACAGAAAATTATAAAGAAATGATTTGTAGCCATAATGGACTTGGTAGTGATAAATGTGAACATTAATCTTGATATAATCATACATACACATTTCTCCTCCAGGAATGTTGGTTAATTTCACTTATTCATAGTGACGAAAGGTACTAGGTGTTTTCTGTATATATCCATGTATTGGAGCTGTGCACATTTCACATCTTCCTGAGCCACCAGTTATGGCTTGATGGTCAGTTGTTAGGCATAACATTTTCAACCTCTGCTTGCTACCTGAGGACTTTCTCGGGAGCCGAGGGCACTGCCTTGGCCTATGTGCTTGCCTCACAGCTCAAAGTTGCTGGGAATTTAGTGCATGGAGAGCTGGGCGGGGTTGGGGGGAGCAACTTTCAGTCAATGAAGGATGGAAATCAATGTGTAAATAACTCAGCTTCATCATCTTCAGTGGGACAATCCTGAGGTTTGTTCTAGACAGTATTAACTGCTATTAAATTATAATTGTTCACATTATTCTGCTTATTATACACATTATTGGCTTTTCTTTCTTTCTTATCTCACATTCCTCATTTTCTCACTCGCACTTCACGAGTTCATGCTCTAAATAAACTACCTGTATTCATGTCTATTTCTCAGAGTTTTCATCAAAGGAAATCTCTGTATATATATATATATGTTAATTAACTTAGTTATTTCTTTCAAATACGGATTTTAGATCTGTGAGGTTTTAATATGTTTCAAATGCTTAATTCAAGTTTGTGGAATTAAGTATTCAATTTCTGCAATGTCCATCTCCTTTTCTGCCTTTTATTGCCATTACTCTATAGATTAGTGGATCTAAGATAGCACTGACCACAAGATAGCCCATTGCCTGATATTCCTCTAAGAAAAAAGTACTAGGTCAAATAAATCATAATATACCACAAATTTTAAGATGAATTCTGATTTCAGAGAATTCGACTAGCCCCCCCCCAAAAAAAAAAAAAAAAACATTGTAAAAATCAATTAAGTATGGTAGCGGTATCTCTCTCAAGTGTTTCTCATTTCTCCAGTTCACACTCAGGAATGATCTCCTTAGGACTTGAATATTTTCCATAATTTCTCCAGACCGACTCACCCACTGTGGATTACATTACCCAGGCTCTCATGCTCACTCCAATAGAAAGCACCATCAGAACATCAGAAGGTGAGTAAAAGAAACGATAGGGTTGTTTACTGGCTCTCTAATTCACCCTGCTCACCCTGTTTCTAGTTTTGGCAGTAGCTGCTTTCTTTCATGGCCCTTATATGGCTTCTCTTCTATGACTCCAGTTTTCATGCAGCTCTAGCAACCGTCTTCCCTCCCATTCCCTCAAAGGCATAGTAAAGGCTTCTTGCTATTAGTCTTTGACCATTTGCTATCCCTCCTTGAGTTAATAAATAACTTCTTTGTTCAATTTTTTTCAGTTAAAAATCTTTGATGGTGGCATGTTTTCTTCCAGAGTCCTGATAAATACAGGTACTAGAGTGGCCACAGGAAACAGACTCTATGAGGTGTATTTTGGAAATAGGTCGTTCTTATAATTGTAGGGAACACAAGCAACCCCTTGCCAAGGGAAAATAGTACACTGGCAATTTATGGCATGCAGAAGCACCATAGTGACTCAGATTTGCACCAGTGATAATTTGGGACAGATTGTCAATGGAGGGTAAAGATTTAGGAGATCAAGTATCTGAAATTCAGTTAATATGATGACAAACAGGGATTACGGAGATTAGGGGTGAGGGTTGGAGAATGGCTTCTCTGACTGTCCTAAAGAGCATGCATATGACTAAGAGCTACACCTCCAGTAGCAGGCAAAACCCTTCCAACTCAAACTAAGATTCTCAAACTAAGGTAAAACCATCACTTAGGAAAGTATGGAATCACATGACTTGAGAGCGAATGATTAGGGCAGAGGTGAGGCTGAGAACTTTAAACTTTCAAATGTCTTGGCAATTTTTTTTTTTTTTTACCAAGGCAACCTGTATTTCCTTTAAAAGCACACAAACAAACAAAAGCAAAGCAAAATAAAAAATAAAAAGTTTTCAAGAACTTCACTTGAGGCAATTGCCTTACGAGTAATGTCAACTTTTCTCAGAATCCATGCCCTCAATGACTGCCTCTAAGATCAATACCTAGAGTTAGATCCCATAACTGAAAGAAATTATTTGAGGGAAACTATTTCATACATAGAAATTATTATAGGATTTTGCCAATGTGTAGCAGCATAAGTCTGGAAAGTATGTATGGCATGTATTTTAAGAGTTAATTACACCAAGGAGGGCAAAACAGAAGACCGAATCTGACTGAATCCATCAATATGGTTGTATTCACATAGAATTCAGAATTTAATGTGTTATTTCGAGTACCTGGAATGGTATTAACAGCCTATTAGAATGGATAATTAAAGTTTGGACTGTGTACTGGCCTACAGTCAATGTTATTACAATACCAGAACTTGCCTACCTTGGTAGAGAAAAAGGGTTAGCGGGAAAACTTTTTTGGTGACGGGCTAGGTAGCAAATATTTTAGGTTTTGGTGTTCACATAGGATATCTTCTATTTTCTTTTCTTTCTTCCCTTCCTTCCTTCCTTCCTTCCTTCCTTCCTTCCTTCCTTCCTTCCTTCCTCTTCCTTCCTTCCTTCCTTCCTTCCTTTTCTCTCTCCCCCTCTCTTCCTCCCTCCCTCTATCCCTCTCTCACTTTCTTTCCTTTCTCTTCCCCCTCTTCTTTCCTCCTCCTCCTCCTACTTCTCCTCTTCCCTTCCCTTCCCTTACTCTCCTCCCCCAGAGACCTACAGCTATGTGTACTGGGTAAAAAAAAACATATTTGAGAAAACATGAGTTATATGTTCCAGTGCTTATTAGTAACTGACACAAATTCCTGAAGACTGAAAATGCCACTGACACAAATTCCTGAAGACTGAAAATGTCACCATAGCATACTGGTAAGAGTGGGGACTTATGGAAGTACGGTGTGATGATAAATCATATTTTGTCTTAGGTATATCTAATAATAGTTTCAGTGAGCCCATATTAATACCCTGTGGGTATTTCTAAAGCCACAAATATATACCGGTAATACATGAACATAGGAAATGGTAGAATCCTTACAGAGAATGAAGATATTACTGTGGGAAGGAAAAAATATTAGTCTCTGGAACTGTTCAACCCCATTCTCTCACCACCACCAAAAGAGTAAATTAAAACAAATACTGGGATAATTGTAAAGATAAGTGCCACCAGCAAAATGTGAACAATTATAATGGTGGTTATTTCTTCACACCTCTGCTTAATTCAGCAGTTTGCCAATATAAAATAACGGTCAATTTTCACAAACATTATCAGGTGTTGATATCAATCAACTACTGTTGTATACATGATACTTTTACTGAATAGGAACAGGCATGAAAATATACTGGCACCAGTCCAAAATGAATGATTGCTGCATTAGAGCCCCATTCATGGTTATCCCTGAAAGAGAATGGTGAAAGGAAATTTTCCCAGTTGAATGAACTTTGAGCAGTATCTCTAATTGTCCACTTTGCTTTGAAGAAAAGGCCTACACTATGGTTCTACTTAGAGTAAAAGAAGAAAGAGCGGAAAAAGCTATGCTTATTTCAGAATTAAAAAATACAAACTAGATTAGTAATTAAGAAAACATATCTTTGAAACATGAGCCTACAAGTTACTTTCTTCTATGCAATAATATCCTTATATATTTTGTGGCTTTTACAAAGGCAGGTTAGATTTGAATTAATGTTTCTCTGTTTTCTTTATAAGTAACTGGACCTGTATAACAAGCCTATGGCCACACTGATGATCAACAAATGTTTGCTGAATATTTGATAGAATTACAATTGAGGCCCCAATAGGATCAAGGTTTGATTGTTTTTTACATGGCTGTAAGAAATTTCATACAGAAATAACTTCCCCTTTAACAAAGCACTTTCCACCAACAGAAAGTTAATTTCAAAACATATAATTAAACAAAGAGTAGTAAAGGTAGAGATCTTGAAGAAATGTAACAGAGATAAAATCCTTGAGTAATTATATCACTAGAGTAAATCTACATGACTATATGGGTTTGCCAAATGCATAGAAATGTACAAATTAAAAAAACAAATTTGATCTTACGTAGTAGATTATATCTCAATATTTATGACTGTAAAACTAATCCATAAGAAATAAATAAAATTATAAAAATTAAAAAAAAATATGTCCAGAGTGGCAACTCGCTAACAGAGTAACTAATGGATTTAAAATATCTTTTAAACTCTATTAATTTTTATGACCCCATGTTACCTAACACTAAAAATATATGAAGTCAGAATTTGATACAAATCTATATTAACTAGTCACTAATAAGTTTAGTACATCTCTAAACTAAAAGTTGTATCTTCTTTAAAAGACCTACTGAATATTAGTGGGAGCCAGGATTCAGGATAAGCTTGCAACCAGTATCCCTATTCTTATCTATTGTCTGCCATTAAGCTTCCTTGGTCTATGGTCCAAAATCTTCTGTGTTTGAGTGGATAACTCTGTCTAATTCTGAGATTTCACATGCAAATTCCACTTTCTAACAGATATACACTACATTAACCAATACAAATTTTATCAATAATAAAGGCAACATTTAATTTCCCCTCTGCCTTATTTTTTGGTCTTATTTCTCAATTGCTTAACAACAGAAGAATTGAAGCAGCATATTTATTGTTCCATCCTCATCCCCATCCCCAATACAAGCCTTTGTGTTTTCTTTTACTGAAAATGGCTTAACACTTGATTATGAACGTGACACATTTTCAAAGAAACATACACTGAAATTTCATTCAATAGGAATAATATGAAAAATGCATTCTTATGAACATTATGATGTGTTTGTATGCTGTATGCTATAATTTTAAGAAAAGTATTTTAACTCAATTTAACTCAAAAACAAATATTTAAACCAAAGAAACAAGTGAGAAAATTTGAGAGATTACCCAAGATCATATGGATAGTGAGTCAGGAAGCTGGGCTTAAATTCACACCATCTACTGACAACTCTACGTTGGCTATCAAGCCATACTACAGGAAATATTATTGAGAAAATGGAATAAAACCGCAGTCTCTTCCTTGAAGTTCCTGATGGACAAGAGCATATAATCAGTTGATTATATTAAAAAGAGAATTAACTTCGGTTCCACTGGCAAATCTAATTTTGCTGTCCTAATTCTGAGCAAGAGAAAAGTGTTCACATTCTCTCTCTTTTTTTTTTTTTTTTGTTCTCCCTCAAAACACGTCTTCTTCTCAAAACACAAGATGGTGGCAGTAATGGAAAGAAAAAAAAATACGCCTTATCATGGCTTGAGAGCAATGACCAGAGAGTTTATGTTTTTCTTTCTGAATTCCTTACATGGACTTTAAGCAGATCTAACTGTGCAAATGAATGCTTTTTAGCCTCTATTACTGAAGTATATAAACCAAGGATATGAATAATTCACTCCATGTCCTCAAACTCTAATGGAATCTTGCAATCTAATTACATTGGAAAGTATGTGATTATTATTTAGATGCATGTTTTTCAACATTTGTATTATGTATAGAATATGCTGTCACAATATAAGACTATAACTGAGTATAGACACACCTTCAGCAAAACCCTCTGAGGGAAGTTCATCTCACATCCTACAGTGGGGATTGTAAAATATCTTAGAAATGGCTATATACTGAAAATATGTACATACTGAAACTCATTTGTTGAAAGCAGTACCAGCTACCATGTAACCCCACACCCCTTCCTGATGTCTGCATCCTCTGCAGCCATTCTTGACCAGAAGAGAAATAGCAGACCTAGCAAAATGTGTTTCCTACCACTCCCAGAGGCAACTCTAAGCCTCCTGGGGCCTAGGCTCATGCTAAACATGACTTCTGGTTAGAACTCACACAATAGTGAGTGATCAAAACACTGGGTGTCTCTAGAAAAGTTAACTCTGTTAAGCACTTCATAGCAGCTACATTGCCCTATTGTGACTCCATTCTCTACTCATAGTGTGGTCCAGGGCCTACTTACATCAGAACCACTGGGTTTGGGGCTCAGGAAAGAATCATCCGTTATGTAACTAAGCACCTGGCTAATTCTTAAGTCCACTTGAGTTTGAGAATTACTGTAGAGTCTTCTTTATACTAATAGTATTTCTAGTACATATTGGATGATTACAGCTACAATTTCTATTTTTCGAATTTTGCTGATATATTAAAAAAATGAAGATTTTAGGCTTTCCTAATGAGAAAAAAAGAAAGAAATGGTTTATAATGTTATTAAGGAATAAATGCATGTGAATAATTCAATTCACTAAAATCATTAACTTACTCAAAATCTGCCTTATTTTACCACAATGATTTTGTCTGTCATGTGAGGGCCAAACTATTTTCAGACATAGAACACAATGTTTGAAATTATGTATCCAAAATTTAGATTTAAATTCTAAAATGAATACTGTATTTATGATGTTAGCCCAAATGATGAAAAAGCAATATAGATTATGATTTGGGGGAGAGGGAGGGAATTTTACAATAAAATATGTGGTTGAGTAAAAGCAATTTGAGTATTCCATTTTATGCTCATTTTAACAAAATTGATTTTTCACTATTATTAATTCCCATGCTCCAGGTGTTATATTAGAAAAATTAACAACACAGAACTCAGACACTAACCTGGTTACAAAAGCCAAAGTTAAAAAAAAATTAATGTTCAATTACGTTACCTTTGGCTAATATTTTGTACAAGATTGAATACTAAACTCTTCTAAACTGAAATAATGAAGCATTGGGAATTCCTGATGAGGTTGTTTTCATTAATAATTTGACATTTGGAAGCGTATAATATAATAAGATCTATGCATGAATTCTTATAAAAATGTGAACTTCCAGACAAAGAAATATGAATTTAGAATATGAAGAACCAGGAAGAATTATTACAATTGTTCCTATATTTCTTCTCTACTATTAAAATGTAAAAGGATACTGTCCATCAAAAACTTAATCTCTACACCATATAAAAGTTTTCAAGATAAAGCTATGCCAATATATATGAAAATAAATGTTTTAAATGTACTCTTAAATAATTTTAGTAATCCATTTAATTTATGGAATTTGATTGCTTAATTACTTACATTTAAACATCATGTAGAGAAATAGCAATCCAAATATTAAATTTTTGCCTATTTTTTCTCTGAGTTTGTAAATATAAGATACTAGTAGTATTTAAAAATTTTACCACTGGAATTTGAGGAATTCCTACAACTTAATGTAGTTTACAATTATAAGCAAAATTGAAAATCTGAAAGCAATGGAAACTTAAAAACATAGAAATGAATGATACAATTCACTCACTGGAAATTCTTAATACTTCTACTTAGTCATATTTAACGGATAATTGTGCTAATCTTCTATGATCCTGATCCTCGCTGCTCCCACATTTTATAATTCTTACTCATCACTTGGGCTCTCAGATCACGTATTTTAAAATTTAACAGGGTAATTACTATAATCATCCATATGTATCTTAACGTTGACAAAAATATCTCTATCAATTCCCTTTTTATATGTTTACTTAATACACTTAAGGATTACTGTAAAGAACAGTTGTGCACATTTTAAGAGATACAAATATTATGAAATACAATTCCTGCACTAAAAGGGACTCACATATTATTAAAAAAATTAGATTTTTACAAATTATCTTAACAAAAGGTAATTTATTTTAACACCTCGTTGAGGCCTGTGGTTGAAGAATCTTCTAATCTTATTTATCCTAGGGTTAATATAAAAGTATTATCCTGGAAATAAAGTATCAATAAATCTTTAAGTATCAGAAAAAACAGGATTAACAATTCACAAGTCAAAAAGGTATGAATTTTACAAAATGTTTTTTATGTCCCTGTTTGACATAAAAAGAAATCTGAAAATTTATCATAATGAATGCTCATACCACACTGAACATTATAAAACCATATACATGATGAGCTCTTTTATTTATGCATGCACATACTCACAATTCAAGACAAATATTATCAATACTTATTTCTGAGTAAAGGACTGTGGTATATTATAATTTTGTTATATTATTCTCTAGTTTTCAAATATTCTACAATGCACATATATTACTTATATAAGAAAATTCCCTTAAAAATTGTCCTATATGATTCTATTCACAGCAAATTAGCCTGACTCCAACTAAACTTTTATTTCCAAGAGAAAATGGTCTTAAGATAATTCCCTACCAGGGTTAAAAATGGTTTATGGTTTCAGATAGTAAAACAAAGTGGTACCATAAAATATTAGCAACCTTTTACAGGGAGTATACATGTAAAAGGGTCATCTCAGAATATCTGAGGGTTGGGATAGAATAGGGCTTTATGTTATAGAAGCAGACGGTGTCTAGCACTAGCTTAGCAGAAGTTTAGCCAAATATTTCTAAAACAGTCCACACTCCATCGTTTAAAAGCTCTTCAACCTGGTTAAGTCGTTTCAGTTTCTTTACTTGAAAATAAAGGAGATACTGACTCCTAACTCACAGAGACAAAATCTGAACCCCGTCTACTGGGTTAGGGCCCGACACTCAGCAGTCATTGACGTGTATGGCAGGGATGATGACAATGATAATGATAATAGACTACCAAAATGTAGTGAGTGCCTAATATATGCCAGTGATTGTTCTGGTGTTACACAAGCATTAACATGTTTTAAATTCATAACAACCCTGTGAAACAGGGGCTCTTCTTACCCCATTTTGCACTATGGCGACTGAGGCAGTGAGAGGGCAAATGCCTTGCCAAAGTTCACACATCTATACTAGTCAGAACTGTAATAGCAGCAGTAGCCAGTTGCATTAATGACAAGGATTATAAAACCGGTAAAACCACTGAATGTGGAAAAATGCCAAATGTGAAAGTCCCAAATAATGGGACTTTCTTTTTTATTTTGCTATTAAAATAACAGTAATTTCCGAGAGATGATCTAATAATGAATAAGTAAGATGATTACATAAGGGTAACATTGATATGCTCTTCATATGTTATAAAAGCTACTTCTATGTGGTTATATCCAGTGTTTTAACTAGACTGATGGTTAGGGTCCTATCTGTGACATTCATGCTATTCTTTGCCCGTGTTGAGTCCATGTGTGTTTCAAAATCTATATTAGTTTCCTATTGCTGCTATAAAATATTACTACAAACGTAGTGGCTTAAAAGCAACAGAAAATTGTTATCTTACATTTCTGAAAATTAGAAGTCTGAAATGAGTCTCATTAGGCTAAAATCAAGACTTTGGCAGGCATATGTTCCTTCTGGAAATCTTCGGGAAGAATCCATTCACTTGCGTTTTCCAACTTCTAGAATTTATCCACGGTTCTTGGCTCATGGCTCCGTTCCTCCATTTTCGAGTCAGCAGTTTTGGGCTAAGTCTCTTCATGCTGCCATGTCTCTGGTTCTCCCTCTTCTGCCTCTATCTTTCACTTATAAGGCCCCTTGTGATTACACTGGCCTCACATGCATAATCCATGATACTCTCCCCATCTCAAGGTAAACCGATTAGCAGTCTTAATTCTATCTGCAACCTTGCCATGTATCTTAGCATATTCACAAGTTTGGGGATTAGGATGTAAACACCTTTGGGGAGCCATTATTGTGTCTACCACAACATCTGAACACTGTTTTCAGCTCTAGTTCTTTCTCTTCCTTTCCAAAAGCCTTCTGAAGTAAAACAAATACATGCACAATATACTTTCTGCTTCTCCTCACGCAGTTTTTGTAGGATAACTCTGACTAAACAGCTTAAGTGATTATCGTTTAGATTTCTCATTGAGTCAAAGCAAATGATACATAGAAGAATTTTATAACAGTCAATTAGCAGGAGTTTGAAAATTCCTTTGAAGATGCAAAGCTTTAGGCACATGCAAATTATTACCCTTGCATTTTTAAGTACTCTTTGTTGCCGGCATTTTACAATATATTTTAATCACATCTACATAACAGCTTTGATGATTTTAAATATCCTAGTGGCCTTTATTAAAGACACTGTTTTTCTAGCATTTTATTGTAGATTTCACTTCCTGTTATTTCATTCACCTCTAAGGACTTGAAAGTAGCAAAACTTTCTAAAATTTTTATGATTATTAGTTGGAAACTGTGGTTGTCTATTCTATCCCTTAGAAAGAATGTTTCTAAGTTGATATTTTTGATAGGTAACTATATCATCTTTAATGTTGTAGACTTTTCTATTAAAATGACTTTCTATATACATGGCTACTTTATTGATTCAAAAAATGGAAATGTCCATTTGGGAGGAATGTTCATCTGATATGGATATATACGTGTGTTTGTGTAAGATTGAAATGAGTCATTTCAGAGTCATATAATGGTTATGAGGTCAAGCTTCAGAGTCAGGCTGTACTGGAGTCCAAATTCAGCTGACTTCAAGCAGATAGGTACCCTCTCTGAGCCTGAATTTCCCACTCATAACGTTTGGATAACAACACTTAAGAAGTCAGTTGTAGTGAGAATGAAAAGAGATAAAGTATTTCCCAGTGTTTGACACATGTCAACGCTAAATAAAACTTCGTTTCAACCTTCTGGAAAGTGAAACGTGCTTTTGACACAGTGTTTGCCAGTGGGTGGGATGCAAACTCCTGGAGACACAATGACATGGAATCATAGAGAGAGAAAGTCATTCCCTTTAGAAAACTCCGATCTTGATTATTTCAAGGACAATGTCTTGGTTTGGCGCTCTTGTGACTTCATGAACTCCAACACTATCAAAGACAGAGTAACCTATGTGCCCAGAGCTATAATTTTTTTCAACACTATTTTATTTTCAATCTGTTTATCTGCTCATCTTCTATTTATGGCAAGTGATAATAACTTTTCACTTATGGTAGAGATATAAATGTTCCTTTGATATATTATATTTAAGCTAAAAATTAGTTATTCTAAAGAAAATTTTTTTCTTAAACAAGAGGGTAGGTACTTTACCCAAAAATTGAGGAAGGTCTTGTGAGAAAGACTGAAATTTGCAAAACCCTGTCCCAGGGGACTGTACTTATAATTGCATTCTGAAATGAGTAATGACTTTCTGGAATAGCAGTTATGCATCAGGAGTCACCCCTAGTACTCAGAGAAAACACTCGTAGCTGTTACTTGCCCCTGCTAACTAAAAATGATTTAATCTTCTAGATATATGAGGAGGATATTAAATTTCATGTACTTTTAGACTTCGATCATATATTTTCTCTCTGTTTGCTCCAGGAGATATTTTAATGAGCTACATATTCTAAGTTATATTAAAAGCTTATAGAAATCTTAGTAAAAATAACAAAAGTACTTGATGTCAAATCAAAAGTTAATTTAATATAATATTGGAAAATATCTTAAAATCATCTTTGTATAAAAGGTGCGATGAATTTTTAAGATTATTTCATAATGAAAGGAAGGCCTTCTGCATATTAAATAACTGGAAAACAAATACCGAAACTAGGTGGTTATCTAAGGATAGATATAGGACTTTGAGGATATTCAGTAATGGATACATCTTAATCTATCCTTTTTCATAAACTTAATTGCATGCTCTAATGTCACTCTGTTCTAGTGAATCAGCACCTATTAATGTGCTTATCTCTGCTGGCTAATGCCAGGGGTTACTCCTTCCTTTAAAGAACATCCAATCTATTTGAATAATAAAAGTCATTGTCATATTAATGTTGTTTTCTACATAACTTGTTAAGTCTCCAAAACATAAAATTATTCTCTAACTAAATTACTTGCATTTATATCAGCTTCCGTTGTTTTAAGTAGAAAAATATTTCAGCAATAATTTATCTAGGTGACCCTTAATAGCCCATATGCTTTGCTTCAAACATGTGTTTCATTGACGAACATTTCTAACATTGAAACAATCTGTTTATGGCCATGTAGTCAAGTTGCTCTTAATTCTGGAATGTTTTTTAAATGAAATCCCAATATTTAAACAATGCGAGGCCATTTACATGACTATTGACACAGTGGTAGTTTTACATAGTCTAACATGAAAAAAAATCTGTAAAATCATTTGCTCAGTTGAGATGAACACATGCTATTTAAACATCAACTGCATAAACATGCACACTCCAAAATATTCTTATATTAAACTTCTCTACACTTTCCTGGCTCCATTTTACTCACACACTTTTCTTTCTTAACAGATAATCTGATTTTCCTTCCATTTTCTCTAGTACATCCCATAATCAAAGCTCCCACCAGAATGGTTAGATTAATCATAAGAGAATTAAAGAGATAGACAAATTGCAGGTGCCCTACTCAGCCTACCAATGCCATTTTCCCTACTATACAGCCCCTTTATTCTATTCCAATTACAAGCCTCCCTCCCTCTCATTTATACAAAGTAGTCATCAGTAAAGGATCAGAACTTTCTTTCCACTATAGTATGAAGAGCACTGAGGAAAACACAGCTGGAAGCAGTGCTGCCAATCTCTAGCTGTGAAAACAATCTTCAATGAAAACTTTGTGCAAAAGAACTTATTTCTCTATGAGTGTTGAGATCGCAGCACATCTCGTGGTTAAATATATTTGTTAACCAACTAATTCAAGGAAATTGAAGATGCATTTTAGTTGCAGAATTTCTCAGATCATTGAAATATAATAATATGCATATTCAAAACTTATTTCACCACATAACAATTTTCCCCAAGTTGTCCAGGTATTGGCCATCAGATAAGAGAAGTATGTCACCCATTGTAAGGTCCCATGTGGCCAGACACCTACTCACCTAGCAACAGCCATGATAACTATCAATTACAGAGGACCTACTATGTTGTAAATATTACTAAATAATCTTTCATCTTTTCATCGTAAGGTAACAAACAGAGAGAGCTTGAATAGAGTTACCTAAAGTCATACAACTAACTACTAAGCGATGCAGCTAGGCCTTAGACTCAGAATGAGGCACCTAAACCTAAATTTTCATATGTAGCAGGTCAAAGAATTATTCTAAGGAATCATATAATACATATAATACTACATATGAACATACATTTTAATGAATTTTCTACATTTTCCTAGAGAGAAGCAAAAGTGAAATGTGAGTTAATTAATAGTTTCTCAGTAAACTGACCCTAACAAAAGAAGCTGTTCCTTTCTTTCCACAGTTACAAATGCTTTCTAATGACCCATAGGTTACTCAGAACCAGAAATTTGCTTAGGGAGACCTTTCTGCTATTCTGCTGACTCTCAAAAATCTAAGTGAGGCACTGCATAGATTTATACCCTACAGGAAATAAATTGCTCAGACATAATTTAAACAATTCTGAATACATCACTAAAGCTTTAGCTATACAACTATTATTTTTATCTATCTAATGTTATTAGAAATGCCTTTATCACAAAAGTTAAGAGACTCTGAGTCAACTCCATGTGATCCAGTTTTTGTATGTGTTGCTTTTTGTGGCAGGGGCAGGAGGATAATATATGATATAGTTGCAGACTAAGTCTCCTTCAAGAATAAACAAATGAAAACTAACCACATATTTATTTTTTAAAATATGATGTCTAAGCGGAATTAAATTCTCAAAATGAGGAAAGTGTTCTTTACCCTTTCACTATTATCCCTGAAGACAATACACAATTTTTACATATAGTACCATATCATTTGCTTTCATAGCACATCATAGGTTTCATCAAGTTCAATTTGTAATGAATACCCAGAGAAACACATTGGTGATATTGTGCTTACTATAATGATGAGAAAAATTAAACAGAAAACTGGAAGAACTTTCACATCCAACTCTCAATCCTGAGATTTATATGTATGTGACACCAGAAGTGCAGAGAATGAGCCATGTAAACATACTTCTAGTAGAAATGAAAGCTGAATACTAGCTCATGATGAAAGTAATAATATTCGCCATTTGCTAAATACTTGCCATGAATGTTCCAGGTACTTTACACACAGAATTACACTTAATCATTATTACGTTCCTGTAAAATAGGTGTGTTACCCATTTCAGATATAAAGAAATTGAATCTTAGATAAGTACTCTGCTCAAAGTCACACAAGGAGTGATAGATTCCATATTTGAGTCAGTATAGATAGATAGAACTATCAGTATAGATAAGCAACTTGCAAATGCAAACACAACATGGAGCTTCAGGCATCTTTTGAAAATAAAATTTATCAATGTTAAATTGGAAAAAAAATGTAGAGGAAGACAAGCAAGTAGATTAGTTTGACTGGTCTACAATAAAAATAAAAATCTTGATATATTTTAAACTGCAATTTGATAGGTATATTCAAAGATCCATCTTAAATTTCTTTTTAAAAGGTATTACATATATTTTTTTCATTTTAATATTTTATAGTTTGATACTAACTAATAAAATATTAGATATTTTTTTCTTCCCATAATCTCAGTGCATAAGCCACATTTTCTAACTAATGATTCAAGAAACTAATTTTGTGACAAAATGTTATATAGAAAGACAATTTAAAAATAGAAAGCAATATCTTGTTATATTTGTTCACAGAACCACATCAGGAAAGTTCAACCTTCATGTGATTGTTACACCAGCAAGTGGAAAGTTTCCAACTTTGTCATTTGATTTAAATAAACCAAGTTACTATATATTTCTTCTGAAACCTAAGACCTTTTAAATACAGAATTTTCTACCCAAATTAATCCAATGGAAGATTTAATAGCATTTAAGAGTTGATTCTCCCCAAATCAGTGTATAATTATAATGCAATCCCAATGGAATAAAAGGCATATATTTTTGTTGGTGCAGATCTAACAAACAGAAGATAGTCCATGAGCCAGAAATCCTTACAATCCTGACACCAGCGTGTTACAGGTGCCAACAGCTGGTTCAGTGCCTTCCTGATTTCCTTACTTCCTTATGGTAATAACAGATCTCCCCACACCCGCCCAGGGGGCCAGTTAAGAAAATTGTTCCTGGTGGCCCAGCCTAGAGGTTGCTCCCAAGCCTCTTAGGTCAATTATGTAAAAACCTAATTCTCTATATTAAAGTTCTTTCTGCTTAAAACTGCTATATTGCTTTCTATTAAATCCCCTTAAATCATGTATGAAACAACATCCCAATTGTTCCAGAAGGAGAAGTAGATAAAACAATCTAAAATGCAAATAGAAGAATGAAATAATAAGTATCTAATAATGGCCAAGAAAATTATGGAAAAGAAGATTTCTTGGGAGAACTTTACTTAGCAGATATTGACTTGGAATTAAATACATTAGTGGAAAGAAGAGTGAATTCAGAATGCAAATTCCAAGATGCAAACTTTTCTATATGACGATGGTGGCATTTCAATTTAATAGGAAGAGAAGACTCATTTAATAAATGCTGATTTCTCAATTGTCTGCCCTTATTAAAAACACAGTTGGATTTCGGTCTCATGCTATACACAAATATAAATTACAGGCACACTACAAGCCACTATAAAAATTTAAAATCTCAGAAAAAAATGTAGAAAACTATACTGGTCTTGTAGGGGTTGGTAGGATTCCTTCAGCCAAGAGAGGAAACAGAAACTATGAAAGAAAACATAAATATATTCGATTCAACAAGCATTAAAATATATTCAATGGCAACAAATACCATAATCGAAATCATTTAAAAAATAATAAATTTTTAAAAATTTGTGATGAGTTTAAATCTTCTATATGTAATGTGATCTTACAAATTATTAAGACAAAAGATACAACAGAAATATGAGTGAATGATATTAAACATGCTAATTAAATTTTAATTCATATTTTATATTTCATAGTGAAATATCACTATGACAATATCTCCTGTGGTGGGTATGAATAAACACGGTTTCTCTCTAAATTGCTGGAGAAATTGTGAATTATGTTAGTATTTATGAGAGTTATCTGATAATATTTATTCAACAGTAGTTCATGAGGGAGAAATCAAATCTGTAATGGATTTCACCGGAACTTTTTTCTGAAAGCTTAGAGCAGTGCTATCCAACAGAAAATATAATGCAAATCACAAATGCAAGTCTCATATTTAATTTTATTTTTTAACAGCTACATTATAACGAATAAGAAATAGATAAAACTAAATATATTTTATTTATTCCAATAAATCCAATATGTTTTTGACATGTAATCAATATAAAATTACTAAGAGATTTTATAGTCTATTTTTTTGTACTAAGTCTTTGAAGAATAGTGTGTGTTTTACATTTATAGCATGCCTCAATTTGAACTAGCTACATTTTAAGCACTCAAGAGCCACATATCTAGTGGATACAGTGTTGGATAACACAGTATACTGGGGGTTTTTTTGCCCATAAGCAGATAGAAAGTATGTAAAATTTCACTAACCTGACATCACAGAAAAATCTGCATTCTACACCCTTGTCAGGGAATATACTTTTGAGTTCACTGTCATTGTTATCAAAATCATATGTGAAAGAACTAGTATGTAACAAGATTAATTTGTCAAAATTTATATTGTTATCAACCTGCTTAATGTGTATTTATTTAGCAACACTTAGTGTCCTGGATTAAGACAGAAAGAATACAGTTGGATAGATTTATTTATTTATCAAGTGGTATGACAGAAAAAGATATGAATGAGAATTGAAGCATATGCAAAGATGTTATTGTAATAACGATGCATGGATTCCAATATGGATAAAAAAGAAGAGAAGGTCAATAGAAAGTAAAGCTGAGGAATTATTTAGCATTGAAACAAAGTTTTTATAAAAAGAAATATGTTATTTTACATTGAGTATGCTGAGCATGAGAGCAAGCATGAGGGAAGGAAGGAGGAGGAGGGAGAGAAGGAAGAGAAGGAGGCACTCCTGAAACATAGAAGAAAAGAAGGAAAGAGGAAAGAAAATAAACAAGACAGAATACATAAACACGAGAAAACCTGTGCATTAAAATGTGTTCTTAACAGAATTTATGGAACTTGTTTCTGAAAGTTTTCATAGGAGAAAATTCCTTTTGGTGGTGTGGTGCAATCAGCTTTGAGTACAATTAAATTGCTGTGGAAGCACTGATTTCAAAACACAAATAAAAATAAAATCCTTTCATTGATGCCACATCTTCACCAGCTTCTGCTATTCTTCTACACTCTGGCTGCCATGCTTTCAGAAGTCGTCTACATGGAGACCATACCCTCGTCTACCTTCACCCTTCAACTCATTCCAATTTGGCTCTCATCCCCTCTACTAAAACTACTTATTTCTCTCCCTAAGGTCATCTGTAAGTTTCATAAGGCCAAATACACTGGTTAAATTTCAGTCCTCGATTCACCTGATCTACTCAAAGAATTTCAGCCAGTTCACCACTCTTGTCTTCCAAAAATGTTATTTTTGAATTCTTGCCATTATACTCTTTTGTTTTCCTTCTTTTCTTTTTAGCTTCTCCTCAATCATATTGGGCAACACTTTCTTCTCTAACAACATTTTAACATTTGTTTTCCATAGGTCTCTATCCTAGGTCATTTTTTCTTTCTACTCCAAACTCTTTTCTATGTTTCTTTATTTACTGATGCAGTTTTAAATACTATATTTTCCCCAATTTTATATCTCCAGCCTGAACTGCCTTTCTGAGCTCTAGATCATAATATCAAATTGCTTACTTGACATCGCTACTTGATTCTTTCTCAGGTACTTCAAATACAACCTAATCAAAGTTGAAATTTGGGTGTCCTCTCATGCATTCACCATTTCCTACTCTTCCTTCAATCTTTTCCATGCTAGTAAATGAGAACTTCATGATTCTCCCAGTTTTCCAAGTCAAGACCTAAGATTAATTCTTCACATCTCATTCCCCTTCAGAATCCATATCTACTATATCACAAAAGGTATGTAATAGTTCTTAATAAATATGTTCACTTTTCCCTGTATTTTATTGGTTGGTATACTCTTAATTTTTCAACAACTTCCATTGCTGACCTCTTCTAATTCCCTGTAGCAATAGCAGCTCATGTGCTCTTCTAAAAACGAAAATCTAATCATGTCATGCATCTGTTTTAAAACTCTGCAATAGCTACTCATTATACTTAAGGGACTTTTTTACACACATTTATGCAATTTAGTTTCAGTTACTTTTCCAGCTTCTTCTGCCACTCTACCACCCTTGCTCATTATAAGACTGTGAGTGTACAACACTGGTCAAATCTTGAAAAGTTTTTGCCACTCTGAGTCTCCTTCACCTACATCATTACACTTAATTGATTATACCTCACCTTCATTAATTTGTGCCTATCTCTCCAGTTTAGTAAGGGCACACTGAATTCTGATCTTGTTTTCCAAGGTGAACATCAATCCCATTATTAATATATCACCTGTAACTTAATGAAGATGCTATACCTATACGTTCTACTCTATTACTAAGAAATACGTTGGTCAAGGACCAGTCTCTGAAGTACAGTACTGATAACTTCAGACTGATATTAATCCACTGATACTGTGTATAAAGTTTTCATAATTGCCCATCAGTGAAGATATTTTTCTTCATATGCCAGGGAGATTGAGACAACAGCTAGTAAATTATGCTACTTTTATATCTCCTCTTCCTCTTTTATTAAGATAAATGTCATAAGTATTCTTTCACTTCATATGCCTCAATTTAAACATATATTTAAAATCTGTCAGAAGTGGCATGCTATAAATTTTTCAGATAAGTAAAAACATCCTATTAACAAAACATGAAAAATACTATTATTATTATAATTTTATAATATAATTTTAAAACTAAATAATTTAAAACTCTAAACTTCTTAACAGTGCTTAACTTTTATAATATTAACCTTTGAGTGAATTATTTCCTCACCAACTCAAGGAACTTAAAGTTTAGAGATAAAAATAACTATATGGACTTTAGTAACAAAGCCAAAAAAAACAAAACATGAAAAATACTATTATTATTATAATTTTATAATATAATTTTAAAACTAAATAATTTAAAACTCTAAACTTCTTAACAGTGCTTAACTTTTATAATATTAACCTTTGAGTGAATTATTTCCTCACCAACTCAAGGAACTTAAAGCTTAGAGATAAAAATAACTATATGGACTTCAGTAACAAAGCTAAAAAGCTCCAAATATTCTTACCTAAAGGACCACTAGACTTTCTCATAAGTCAACATATTCTCAGTGAATAAAATAAATAGAACTAATTATCAGATTGTTTAACTTTCAATGAAAGATGTATAGGAAACATCACTTTAACAATAAAAACTTTCTAAAAGAGAAGAAGCTTATGGGAATGGAAGTAGCAGTGTTTGAGAAATAAAGGTACTCAAGCCCAAACTTTTTTTTTCCCCCCCAGAAAAAGAAATTAAGTCAAATGAGCTCATGTAAAGAAAAGGTCATTGTAGGGCCACCACAGGCATTTCATGGGCAGACAGATCAGAAAAACAAGTGCATCTGTGTCTTACATGGCCTAGAAGTAGAAAGTCAGAAACTAAGACTATTCCCTCTGTCTTCCAATCCTCCTCAATTCTCTCATCTCATCTTCTTTCTAATTATCCATCTTGCACATGAGTCGACCTGGCTGACATGTTCTATTATATATCATCAAATATTGACCTCTCACTGACAAGTCTCATTATTTCTTGTTTGAAGGGGAAAAAAGGCTTTGTTGAGTCCAACATATCAGTAAAAGCCAGACAACAACCATTATTGGCCATTAAGCAGTAAACGGGCTGGCTGCCTTTGAATCAAGTGCCTATACTTGGCACTTGTGATTGCTTCTGGAAATCTGGGAGATACACAGTTCTACCCATTTTACTTGTGTATCCATGGACAGGACTTGATAAAGGAAGGGTCTTAGGTCTACAGACAAGTACCTGGAGCAGTGAAAATTCTAAACTTTTAATGAACAGCAATGAGAGAATTAAAGAAATTATCTCATTAATTAAAATCAAAGTAGATTTTTGCCTCAATTTTATCTCATTCACTTTCCCAATAGTGGCCTAGTAATTTACTAATTGTACTAAAAGTGTGGTTATCTCCTGAGAGTTTTAACTATATCAGTCTATGAAATATAAATAAAATGCGATCAACCAAAGTATAAAATGTGCAAATCTTAGGGACTCTTCATACAGTCGCAGAATTTTTTTACAATTTGTCATTTCAGTGACATGATTTAATAGAATCACACTACTTTGATATGAAATGTTTCTCCATTTCATTGGTATGGGTGTTTCTCACCCCACTACATCCTCTCCCTAAAAAAGACATGGTGACTTAGAACTTAAAATTTCAACAGTTTACAAAAGTCTTTGTAGGAAATAAAAAACTACAATGAATTATTAAATATTTTCATATGATTATACTGAACAATATAACCTCTTGTTCAAAGTAGGAGCTAATCTTCTGATACTCTCACTTATCAGTGTAATGTGATATCCATGTCATATGAATTCAAAGTAGAAACACAATAAATGGTAGTTATTAAAAGGTAGCCAAAATTTCAAGTGGTCTTGACACTATGTAATTCTTATGAAATTTATGACACAATCCAATGGCTAAATTGGAACAAAAAAGGAATGAGAGTATCGATCCTGACCAAAGGATAATGCTTAGTCCTTAATATGACCAAAAAAATGAGGCAAATAGTAAATGGAGTTCCAAGTCAGGAGCTATTCTTGTATTTTCCAGTATGTCTTCCTTATAAAATGAAACACATAAAAAATGAAGCAATGAGAGTTACTAATATGGAAAAATGGTACAGGAGCTTAAAAGAAAGGAAAATATGACACATCGTTAGTATGACAAAACATAACTTATTTTAATGAACTGAATTCAAAGGAAATCTTATAAAAGACCACAAGGCATTGATGAATTACTTCTCATGATTACAAGGGGATGTGGCCTTTCTGGATTATTTCAATGCAGAGCACTTGGAAGCAACGAAGAAATTTCTGTCCAGTGGTAAATGTCTAAAAGGCTCGTTATTTTTCTATGAATGAAAAATAAATACAGGAGGGATATAATTCTGTACAATATCTGATATTTTCACCACCTGGACTATTTCAATTTCAAGTAAAACTTATATACTATTTTTACATTTAAAACAGAAAAGAATTACAAAGCCATATAACTTATTTTTAAATAATAACTTCTGGAATGTTTGCCCTTCCTATTCTTATTTCAAAGCTGTCTTTAAAATTACTGTAAGATAATCTACTATATATAATGAAAGTAATAAAATAGAAACTAACTTAGGTGATCAGGTAACAGCCCTTTAAATTCTTAAAACATGATTTATATTTGGTAGGAATATTTTTTAGTTCACATTGAAATTTTTCTTATCCCGGCAATAATATTTTGTTAAAACAGATTTTTCATCTTCCTATAATTTTATGAGGTATCTCATAATTTTCTGTTTGATGCTTATTTTTATATACATGTATGATATAGAAAACAAAACATGCTCTCATTTTGTCCTATTAAATTTCTGTTCTATTTTTTTCTGTAACTGCCCTAGTGCAATACTGTTTTAATCAACCTATCCTTAGTTTTTTTCATTGCAGATTTCTTTTTTTCCTCTTCTCAACACTATTAATCACAATATTTCCCCAAGGGTACTTTCTATAGGAAGCCATACTCCCTATATTTTTTTTTTTTTTGATGTGGGATCTTGATGACTTCATTCAAGTTTCCTCCCAAGTCAACATGATCAGTTTCTCAATAAGAACTCAATCTTTTATATGTAAATATGACACTACTGACCAATGATCTAAAAATTCAAATAATAGCTAACATGTATTAAGCAATCATTATTTGCTATGGCACCCTAAAAAGCACTTCATATGCTGTTTAAGCTTGAAACCCTAAACAATTAGATAATATAGGTTTATTTCATATCAAAGTGAAAACGCCCTAAGAAACTACCTCTCATTAAAATCTCAGCAAAAGTAATTTTTTCAGAACCTTTCCAGCTAATCTGAAGAAAGTGATTTTTACCAGCCACCAGAGTAAAACTAAGGTATTTCCTTGGAAGGAAAAATCTAAATGGTTGACTATGTTGGAAGATTGTAGTCAGAATAAAAAGCTTCAAATCTTCAAGAACTTCAACAGAGGAGAGAGATTTGGGCAAACAATGTTCTTCAATAGCTATGTATAAACATGTAGCACATGGTAATACAGGAGAGATGTTTTCTATCTTTAAGCTAATACTTTATTTAACTCTTCATAAGAGGCATCAAATAATATTAATAAAAATGAAAAAACTATAGAGTAGAGAATAATCTGCACTTAACAATTGTTATTGAAGGTAGCAGTTAAAATTAAAGTTTAAAATCACTAGTTTTGTAATAAAGCAAAAAAAAATCTCATTGAGACATTCGTGAGTAGTATCTAGAACTTCATAAATCAGAAAATTCAATCCAAATGAAATTTTTATCTGCTGAACATCATTTTTACATTGTTTTAGTACTGGGTATTATTAAAAGACAAGTTGGATATTCATAGATATCTCTGATGGCAGCATACACAGATGTCACTACATGTATACCATACCCCTAATGCTAGAAATATAATATCTTCATAGGCATAAAACTGTGTTTACCATTTTAGATTGTTTACTATTTTACACTCGTATTACTAAAGAACTCTTATGGAGGGACAGAAGATTATTGATGAAGTGATGAATAGATGATCTTTAAATAATCATTAGTTTTGAAACTGTGGGCAAATCACTCCTAATGTCTCAGTTTTCTCTTTCCTAAAATAAAGTGGTTGGGCTGATCCCTAATGTACAACATAAAGCTAAAGTCTACAGTGCTATGGAGATGTCCAAAGAAGAAAGAGAGATCACACACAAAAAAGTTCTCTATTTAATAAAAGGATTAATCAGAACTAGTTCTCTTAGAAGACTACACATATGTAGGAATGAGCCTGGCTTAATATTAAAAGATAGCTCACTATGCATTACTTTGGCCAAATAGAAAGTAAATGAAGCAAGTGATAAATACCATATTGGGAAGGACCAAAGGATATGGGGGAAAATGCAAGGGAGGAACAGGAATAACCAGAATGAGATGAAAGCTGGTTGACTTCACTCTAGCATTATACATAATAACAAGTACCTCAAAGTAGTACTTGAGTATCAAGCAAAATAAAAGTCATTTTCTAGCTAAACTGCTCAGTCCAGAAGTTTGAAACAAATAGTAGCTCGTTCCATTTAACTACATTGTTAAACGGAAATTACAAAATAGTTAACCTTGTGAGGATTCAAAAGACATGGCCGGTTTATCTACAGACACTAACAAAGGCTGTTCTGCTGCCATCCATCAGAACTACAGTTTTCAATAATGTTAATATTCAATATTTAAAATGTTAACATATTAATATCATGGGCACTAATTCTTTTCTGATAATTTTCCATTTCACAAATGTTCTCATTTTAACTGAAAATCAGTCTTTTAAAACTTATATATTAAAAAATGCACCAGCCAAGAGAAGCAGTTGAAGCCAAAACTATATTACCTTAAAAAAATGCTAGTAAGTTATGAGGAATTCTCTTCAGCAAATTCATAGAATTTCACCCAGATTTTCTTGTTGCATTTCTCACTATGAACATCTCCGGTAATTCTAATACCCAAGTGAAGGCTTTTTAATTTTAAAACCGAATACTTTCTCTAATCATGATAAAGTTCACAAATGCATTTAAAATGCCTCAGAAAGAACTGACTACAAATGTGATGTGACTTATCAGATAAGCAGGTCACAATCTATCCTAGCAATTTCCCAGGTTGGATTTTGTAAGGCAGGACAGGTAAATGGGGGATACTATGAATACGAGGTTTTGCTGTACCATGTGGACAGAATTTTTAGGATTATACATAACTTTAAAATACCTGCATAACTTTAAAACATGTTCCAAGGTGATTTTAGAAACTAGAGTCCCTAGTCCCCAGAGCTCTGGAAAGTTCCAGCTATTGAGAAGTTGAGGACACTGGCATGCTGGCCAGAACCCAAAGAGCGCTCCCGGCTGGTCGCTCCAGATTCCCCAGAAAAGAGGCCAGGCTGCCGGGTAGAATGGCAGAGAGCGGCGGGAAGAAGGGGGCAGCTCTGGTGATCTGGTCCCCGAGACACAATGGCCTCAGTGGACCACACAGCCCTCAGTCTCCACCTGAGCCCCGGAGCCACGCGGGTCGCCTCTCCCTCAAATGCCCTGAACGTGCGCCCACCCACCTGGTGGCGCTGGGCCTCCGGGGGGCCACTCTTGGCTCCCGCCAGCCCCGCCTGGAGCTGCAGACAGCATTGTGGCTCTGAAGCCAAAGCGCCTGCAGACAGGTGCAGCTGAGCCCGGACTCTCCCGACCTGAGGTTCTTCGCGAGCTGTTTCCTCGGCTCCTGCCCTCCGCAGCCAGCTCGCCACCGCCCGCCGCTGGGGCCGAGGTCTCCGGAAACAGTGGCTGGGCCTCAGGCGAGAGGGCTGGGCTCCACTTTGCAGGGTGCCCTGAGGAAGTGAAACTACTCAGGAGCTAATCTTGCATTCCTTTTTAGGCTGGTTTGGTTTCTAACACTCTGGTCCTGTTCCCTTGTCACTTTTCCAACCAGGATATCTTTAGAGCTGTGTTACTTGTTACTATGGCTTTTCTTGTCCCATTCAAGGTCTTCCACCATGTCCCAACTTCCAGGCAGAAATTCCTATCAGAAGTAGACATTCATTGGAAAAGGAGGATAACATAAGGATATATAGATATGGATACACAAATAAAGATATAAAAATGTAGATGTTGATATAGAGTATATTTTTAAATATTTCACATTGCTCTGACTTTCTAGGCTAGACTCACAAATTATAAAGTGATTTCAAATGCCATCTAAAATTTATTTCTTACTCCTTCTCCAAGTAAGAATTGGGCCCAGTACCAAATTAGATATGGATCTAAATAGGTCTTCCAAACAAGTTTTCTCCGTTGGTTTGTTTGCTTTAAAGACTGAGAAATACAGTTGCCCCAGATCCTTAAAATAAATATCTCCACTTCTTTCAAAGATCTCTAAATTAGTAATTTGCCTTATGAAGTTAAAAAACATGTTGAAGATCAATTTGAAGATTTGGTAATAATCCATGGTTTAAATGTCCCTCTCCCCCCTTTTAGAAAAGAAACCTAAAAGGAAGTCTTGTTTAACAACTATTTATCTCACACGAAGACTTTTTCAGTAATAACATAAGTATCAAGTATTAAAGTATCAAAATGTTAACGTTTTTCACATAACCAGACTTGTTTTTATACTTTATAACGTAATGAAGAAAACGGAGACATAGGTGAAATGTCAGCAAATTTTGAAAACTATCATAGATGTTTATCTACTTTTTAAAACTTCCTTTAACCTCATTATTAATTTTAAGTTAATCTGTATTTGAAATAATGAAGGGAGCAATTTTATCTAATTTGAGAAATAATATATTGACAAGCTTCTAGTCTTCTGTTTACTAAGAGATCTCAGTATAATAAGGTAAAGACAGAGGGTTTGGATTGTAGTGTACATTTAAACTCTTGATCGATAGTTGTAGAAATTCAATTCTTAGGAATGCATGTCTTCTTAAACTAACTCCTTGAGGAGGCAACGTCTTAATTGATGCATTTGCTCATTTGGCTGAGATTATACAGGCTCAGAGTGTTAATTACCCCAGTTGTCCAGATAGCAAGGTGGAGAGTAAAGATGGCAACCTCCGCCTTCTGACTCCCACACTTCAGGGCAAGTGCATGTGCTCGCGCACACGCTCGCTCGCGCTCGCGCTCTCTCTCTCTCTCTCTCTCTCTCTCTCTCTCTCTCTCTCTCTCTCTCTCTCTCTCAGCAAAAGTGGCCCTTGTGTTGAAGGGCAGCTATGCAGAGTTCTTAGGCCTTCAGAACCCAGGTTATTAATCCTTTGTAAGCATGCTTGTAAAATGAGGACAAAGATTATCATTCCTCTGATTTCCATTTTTGAGCCTGCCCCCTCTGTGGACAGCAGAGAATCCTCGGCTTTGTAGCAAAGCTCTGGGGCAGCAGGGGCGG
>NW_006441953.1:1699881-1707320 GCF_000325575.1 Pteropus alecto | reverse complement strand
TCTCTCTCTCTATATATATATATATATATATATACTTCACAAAAGATTCTTTGATCAAGACTTTGAAGAGGAAAGAAGAGACATAAACACTTCGTTTTATGATTCCTGATCAAGCAACCAAATTTTCAAAGGCATCATAGTTTGTTCTATAGAAATATGCAATGCTCACTTCCTCCATGCACACAAAAATTGTTAATTGGAATAGTCTTCAGATAACAAATTGTACCTGAAACATATATGGAGCAGCCTTCCTGTGTGAAGAGCCCTGAACTAGGAGTCAGAAGGCAGAGGTTGCCATTCTGATTCTCCACCTTGCTATCTGGACAACTGGGGTAATTAGTACTCTGAGCCTTGTACAATCTCAGCTAAATAAGGGAATTAAAATAATTGTATTCAAGTCTTTTCCAGATATATAATTTCATAACTCCGTTTCCTATAGTACACTTAGAAAAAAACAAGATTTACAATACATAGGAAAATTAAGTACATTTACAGATGTTAACTTACTCTATGATCCTGGCAAATGGAAAGATGAAAGCAAAAATGTGTTTAAAATTATGGATTCTTTTTTTTTATTTTATAAAACTACTTTAATAAGATTTTTTAGAAAATCTTTAAAAATTTTCTGCTAAAACTATTCTAGCTTTATATTTGTTTCAGGTACTGAATGAAAATACAATTCTTGTTTAGAACTTATGAAGTAACATTTTAGCCCATTACTTATTTATTCTTTTGTTTCATTACTGTTTCTGTTAACAACTACTGTTTTTTTTCTGTTTTGGGTTTTGTTTTAAATATTCAAAATGCCAAGCACTATGTAAGTGTTTCACAATGTTCATGTTATTGGGTTTTCAAAACAATGTGGCTTTAACCATATTTTACAAATGAGGACTCTGGGTTTTAAAAGTTTAAAATGACAGGTCTGGAATTCAGTCCTCAATCTGACTCCATAGTCTGCCCTCTAAATTACAGTTCTCCCTTCCTTTTAAGGTCACATGAAGTCATTGCTAAAGATTTCATGGATATCATAGGCATCGATAGCCTTTAAAATAGGAGTGAACTGCACTCATAATTCATTACAATGCCGGTGCTTTTTGGTTGAGGATATGTAGACACTTTTCACAAAGAAAGAGATATGTGTGAAAATCACACAAACTCGAATGTGGCGACCTAAGTCTTACGTGTATTCTAAATTTTTCCACGCATTTATGAAAACATATTTTAGAAATATTTTTACACATTTTTGTCTTGTTTCTGTGTCAACTTTATCTTTAGTTTCAGTTGACTTTATTATCCCTCTGCTCTCTCCCTTAAGGAAATGGCTGAAATGCTGGGTTATTTTTTGATTCTTGATCTTAGGGAGGAGGCACTTAGTAATTCTCACACTGAGATGCTTTTCAGTCAGAAGGCCACAAGCAGCATGTAATCACAGGTTTCTGATTTTACCTCTGTTAACAGAGGTACAAAAAAAATGCTAGCCACAGTTGGTTTCCTGTTTCTCAATATATCAAACTCTTGGATCCATTGACTTCTTCCCTTGCATTCTTTATTCTAGCAGCATATTGATGACCTCAGTATTATTTCTTATAGTCTCTGTGGAGACTATAAGAGCCTCATGCTGAGTCTATGTTCCAATAAATGGATGGCTAAGGCTGTTCACTGTCGCCCTGCTGCAGTTGCCATGGCTGACTCCTTGGGTCTTTTGTTGACTGGATTCTTTTGTTAATGCCGTTGGCTTTCTAGGTTTAGATTCTGGATCTCTTTAAAGAACAAAACTGTTCTTTCCGAAAACATCAATCTATTGTAAAAGTAAAATTGTATTTTACTTCTCTGTGGCTATTTATTATTGGAGATTTTCCTCTTGAAGAAAATATCCATATCTTTGGACACTGAATTATATTGTTCTCATAAGGTATTATTGTGCTTTTTATTTACTAGCTTGAAACTAGACCGTATACTGGGAAGGTTTGAAAGAATTTCCTAGCAATGATCATTTTGTTGTTGTTATTTGGAGGCTTTCTTAATTTTCTTATCCTTCCTCACATTTAACTGAATTCTTTAATACTAATTTGAGTAATGATCCCTCTCAATATATCCACATCATAATCCCCAGAACCTGTGTTTATACTACCTCATATTACAGGGAAGATGAAATTAAGGAGATCGAGATGGGAAGGTCATTTTAGATTATCCAGGTAGGTCAATGTTATTATAAGAGTTCTTAATAAGAGGAAGGTAGGGAAGTCAGAGAAGAGACATGATTAGGAAGCAGAGATGGGGATGATTTGCTTTGAATATGGAGGAAGGGCCACAATCTAAGGAATGCAGGAAGCCTCTAGACACTGGGAAAGCAAGGAAATGGATTCCCCTGCACAGTTTCCAGAGGGAACCAGCCTGCTGAAATCTTGACTTTTAGCCAAGTAAGACTGATTTTAAATTTCTGACCTCCATAACTATAAGGCAATAAATTTATGTTGTTTTAGACCACATAACTTAGTGGTAATTTGTTACAGCAGCAGTAGAAAACTAACATATCAACTTACAGTGATAAATTAAGTGGGGAGATTCATTAATAAATACTTTTACATTCTTCTAAATAAACATATATGAGAGAACATTCAATTCCCTTTAGAATTAATTTTCTAAGTCTCTATGGAGCAATATTTTACTCCTAACTGGTGGTTATAGTAACTTTTTGATATTTCTTCCTGCACGGCTGTCTGCTTTGTATACTTGCTTCTGTTCTCCAGCGATTGTGTAGATGTACTGAATCTTCTCTCTTCTATTTTATTGAAGATGATTTGTCAAACTAACAAAGTTTTCTGTTTATAATGCAGCTGACCCCACCTTCTCCACACCCAGCCTGTGCTAACCAGTGAAGGAGAATTTGCTGGAAGGGAGTTTGCTCAGTAAACCTGAGTTTTAACAGCCAACCCTATAAAATATTTGAATATTAAGAAATCAAAAATTCTCTATTTCTTTTTTTGATTGTTGACTTTCTCTGTGAACTCTGATAGTTTACTTCCATTTTTACCCTATAATTATTGATTTGAATAAGATTTCAGCCCCACTCCCTATCTGATATATAGTGTTTTTCTTAGCACCTAATTCACCACAGGTCTCTCAATATCTGAATCTGTTAGCTTTACTCCTCTACAGGATTGATAAAAGGAAATATTGCTCTTCGTGTTTTTATTATCCATTTGTTAATTCATTCAAAAAGAGTTTAGTAAGTGCCTACCTATGTAAGACACAATGCTGGGCACTGGACATACAGCGATGAAAAGATATGGGCATTGTTTCCAAAAGGTCTGCCTATTAGACACTCTGCTTCAGTTTTGGTGGAGAACTGTACATGATAAATTAATACTAAATGGATCTGTGACAATTGAAATACACTTTTGGACCATCAAATAAATCAAGAATATTCTTATAAGTAATGTAATTGTTAGGGCAGTTTTCATTATAAATAAATCATACTAAAGAAACTTTGAAATTGAGAGTATTTGAAACCAGAAGACAACAACAGGAAGTGGTGGGAGAAAATTTTCAACAGGAAGAGAAGCAAAGATAATGTTTCAGCCAGTGGTGTAACTAGTTACTGTTGTGCTTAGGGCAGGTTTTAAGAATTATGCCCCCTGACACAATTTGAAAATTGAAAGAGAATATAAAAGGTAGGTTCCATACCTACTACACAATTTCACAGGGTGGTGAATAGCCTGTTAATAGTTCAGAAGGAAAGAAAATGCAGATATTAATTTTAGGTAAATATAGTTTCCTTCTAAAGTCCAGATCCTCTATGACTATGACCTGAAAAGCAAAAGTCATTGCAGTGAATGTCAGAAACACCCTTTTAGAAAAGAAAAAGGAGTTAGCATAATGGACTCTAAAAAACAAAAGAGTAAGAACAGAATATGGCAATCTATGTTGAGAATTCTCACTAAAAATATGTTTTTATTTTCTAAAAGCAAATAACTGAAATGTTTATAGAATAAAACCAAGGCCAAGAGAATAGTATCTCCTGACAATCTTCTGAGAGTTCATTTTGCTCCTTTCCTGTGTCTAGTTTAGTGTGCATGCCCCACCTTCTGAGAGACCAGCTATATGGCATCAACTCATGAGTCATCTGTGAGGTTTCAGGCTACAGGGCTCTCAGTGGCACAAGCTCCGTACTCCATTGAAGACTTCATGTAGAGTTCATGGAGCCTGAGATTTTGAGGAATACTGGGGGAAAGCACAGGCCATCCTTATGGAGACCAATGAAAAATATTTCATTATGAAGATCGCCTGGAATCAAAAACATCATGTATGATTTTAAAGGAAAGAGAAGGCATTATTCAGGGTGAGTTCTTTGTGAGTCTAGGTCAAATATACATAGGAGAGGGATGTTTAAAACTATTTTTAAGAGAAATGAGTTTAAATCATGGATATATCTACCTCCCAGGAGGTAGCTTGAATAGCCATAAAAACAGAGGAAGTAAGGGGGATAGTGAATGTGTCTAATAGCTGGAGATGGAAGTAGGAGAGCACTTTAAAAAATTTGGCTGAGAGATCTAAGAAATATATTTAATCCTGTGAGTGTCACTGAAAATATTTTGTATAAATTTTCTTACATTTGTTTCCTACTGAAAAAAAATCTGCCTTTTATTTTGCAAGATACTAAAAATAATATTGAAAAATAACCAAAATAAAAGAAAATAAATTTTTAAATGTAAGATTAAAAAACAATTATTTTTTACTCTGTAACTATTTATTGACCGTCTTCTATGTATATAATATTCTAATAATGGCATATAAAGAATGGGCATTTCATATGCTAAATATATAATTCATAAATAGACCTTAAAAGTATAATAATTAATAGACAGGGTTAATAAAAATTCAATTTAAAAATTAAATAATTTTGTTTTATAGACACAATAAGTACTTAATATAAATAGCACTAATGAATTTGAAAAAAGCGAATACACAAAAATCTATCATATTAGATTATTATCTAGTCATTTGGCAATTATATGTTGAATGCCTACTGTGTGTCACGGTTTCTACCCTTAAGGTGTTTCCTGTAAAAAATAAATTGAAGTTGTAATAAAATAATTCTAATGGAGTATTCCAATATTATAATAGAGAAGAAATAATATTATTATAGAGAAGGCACTGGATTATATGAGATATTTAGCAGGTTAGGGCAGAGTGTAGGAAGTTTCCTCTAGCCCTTGGAGTGAGGACAACCCTCCCTGAAGATCAATTATCCCTATTCCTGACTAATTTAAACTAATTGAAATACAATCTTTAACATAGTCTCAATTTAGGAAAAGGCAAGTGCCCCTGGGTAAACTGAAATTATTTTCACGAGTGAGTTCAACCTTACACACTAAAACAAACAAAACATTATAATAGATCGGGAAAGCTATTGTAGTCTAGAGTTGAATATGTCACTTTATTTTCTAAATCTTTACTATAATTTATTCATTATCGAAATACCCTTAGCAAGGTGATTTTTTTTTTTGTTTTCTTCCATTGAAACTCTGATAGAAGTGGCCAGATACCAACAGTACTGATAGTTTCCCCTTTTATATCTTTCATACTTAGCAAAAAGAAATTTGATTTCAGTGACCAGCTGATAGATTACAGTTTCTACTTTGCCAGCTACTTTTTTTTTTTTTTTAATCAGATATATTACCTTAAAGAAGAAAGAGAGAAGCTGCATGTAAGGGAAGCATGACATTTTTTCAACCTTTGCGAAAGTAGGTATTACAAAAGACTCAGGGTAGTTAGTTCTCTCCCACACAAGCATAACCAGTGAAAATGGTCTAACAAGAGTTGCTAGGGCCCTTTCTATTTTCGGGAGGGAGCCCAGCTATCTAACTCCTATACAGACACAAACGGGAGAAGACATTCACTATCTGACATGTGTTCCAATGAACTAGAAATCACAGTATAGATCAGTTTGAAACTTGTGCCCACTTTGTAAATCTGAAATGGACTAGTTAGGGAACTCACATGTAGTGCAGATTAACCTGGATTTAACCGTTGCATATGTTTGTCAGAAACTAAAGGGGATTTCCTCCTTGGGTTTAGGAGTGAATTTACCTATCAATCTTAGATTCAATGATCTGAGAAGAATTGACTATATCTTCTTGTGACCTTCTTGTCCCCTTAACTTATTCTTATTCTCACCATAACAACACATATATTTTATTCTTATTGATTTCAATATAGCCTTCTCATAATAAGATATAAGCCCCTCAGGGATCTTCTTTATTTTTCTATTCCCAGGCCTGTTTCTAGCATAGTTTCTAGCATAGAATAGATGACTAATATCTAAAAATTAATGTGCTGAATTAATTATTGTAAGAACTATTAGAAATACAAAGTTGAAAAAGAAAAATCCCAGGTCTCAAAGAACTTTCAGTCTAAGAGGCAGATTGCATAAACTAATGATAATTTAATCCACATAAAAGTAAACTGTAAATAAAAGTGCAGGAGAAACTGGGTAAGCCTAAATGGAAGAGGTGATTAAATCTCAACAGGGAGTCTTCTAAGTAAAGGAAGGTTTGGAGTTTGGTGCTTTAAAATTGGGGATTATTACTTCCATGAGCAGGTTATTTCCACCAAGAGATGAGGGAGGTGGAATCAGGGAAAGCTCTGAGTTATCGTTAAATTCCGAACTTTTATTATTTAAATAGCTTCACTTCTTGAACTTTTTTGCCTGCATGTGATAGAAAATAAGCTCAAAGCAGCTTATGTAAAATGGGGTATTTTAATGGGTCATGTCACTAAACTATGGGAAGAGGCTTGCGGAAAACTGAAATATAGGACCTTCTCTCTCTATCTCCACTTCTTATTTTCTTCTAGAATAACTCTCTCAGAAAGTTAAAAATATGCCCAGATGAAGCAAACTGAGTAGGACTGAGAGTTGCTCTCTCTGATAACAAGCTGAAAAAATCATGAGGCACAAATGTTCATAGCAGTATTATCAATAATAATCATAAAGTAGAAACAACCCAAATTCCCATGAACTGATGAATGGATAAAAAGTGTGGTATAATCATATATGAAATGTTAACCTGCAATAAAATGAAGTACAGGTACATGCTATAATATGGAAACGTTATGCCAAGTTAAAGAAGCCAGTCACAAAAGACCACATGTTGCATCATTCTACTTATATGAAATGTCCAGGATAGGCAAATCTTTAGGGACAGAAAGATTAGTGATTGCCAAGGATCAGGGGTTAGAGGCAGATGGAGAAAGACTGCTAATGAGTACAGGGTTTCTTTTTAAGGTGATGAAAATATTCTAAAATTAGATAGTGGGGTTGATTGTGGGACACTGTACTAATAATGACTGAATCACATATCTTAAAAGGGTGGATTTTTGGCATGTAAATTACACCACACTAAAACTATTACAAAAAATTCATAAAGAAAGTTTTC
>NW_006441953.1:1650403-1699832 GCF_000325575.1 Pteropus alecto | reverse complement strand
GCGCACGGATTCATCTTGCTGCGGTCAAGTGGTCATCTTTGGGACAATCAACAATAGTTGGAGGAGGAGTTAAGATACGCAGAAAGATGACCACAGAAATTCAGAGCACATGACTGGATTATAAGAAAACTATTTTGCAGGAAAAGATGGTTGTTTTTTCCCAGAAGGAGAAGAGAAGGGGTATGGTTAAATTAAAAAATAGATGTCTGCTATAAGAGATTGGCTTAAAAAGCCCAGACATGAATTTAGCAGTTGGTTCAAGTAGTGTGGGCTGTGGTATACTACACAGGCATTTCTTCGGTTCTTTGGCACTCACCTCTCAGCTGCTGAGAGTATTAGCTAGGGAAAGTTCATGACTGTGTTCTCTCTAGAAATTGCCCTTGGCAAAAAGAAGCTGCCTCGGTCAAGGTTACTCACTAACCCTACAAGACAACCCGCACCCAGGAGTACAACAGCTCCTATGGAAATGTAACGTGAGAGTACAAGGGCTGGACCCCTCACCCAATGGGACAACTTTGAAGGGTCATCTAGCATGAAAACTTCCCAAAATATGGCCTGAAGTCTCTGTTGCTACAGCTTTTTTGTTCAACTTCTTTCTTTGTCCCGTTCTAATTCCTTTGCCCCTTACATGTGTTGTTCCTAAGAATATTTCTCAACAAACCTCCTGCATATAAATATCAGAATGTATTTCTCACAGAATTTGTGACACTTGGTACTAGGAGTGGCTCTAGGGAGCAGACTCTAAAATGAATCTGGAGCTGGATCCCATACTAGCCCTGAGGATATCATCCCTGGCACTGATAGCTCCTGGCATGTGGTTTCAGTGTAATTGCTAAGAATATTTTCAGGGATGAACTGGGATGGAATGCCAATGGAAAAGATTAAATTGACAGGTGCAATATTTCAGGTATAAAAGGGGTTTGGGGAAAACAGTAATAATAAGAATTATGAAACTGAATGACTGTAGCAAGAGCCCTTGGTGCATTGAAAGAAGAAAATAAGTGGCTGAGGGTGATTAGTCACCAATGTAAAACAAATCGTAAAAGACAGAGGGCCTCCTAGGAAGCATATAGAGAATAAATTATCATCTCCTGTACCTGGAGGTCAGAGAAGGCTAAGGATCAGGGCCAAGACTTGATTTTATAAATAGCAGAACTCCAGAGAAGTTCAAATTCTCAATCCCAATGAGTCTGCTATGCCTAGATCAGGGCCTTGATTGGGATGGAATGAACCCTAAAACTCGTGATGGTAATATCTGAGTCTATAGGTGGAAGCACTTAAATCTCCAGATTCTTCTGAACTGTCTGTGCCCAGAGAAGTACATCACTTCCTTGTGATAAAGGCTAGCACTTCTTTCTTGCTTGACAAAAGTACACAAGGTTATGCCTTAGAAGATAAAATACACCATCCCTCTTTATGATTTATCTCCACCTCCTTTATTGGCCACCAGATTAATAATTAGGGTCCAGCCACAACATGACTAGGTAAAGGAAAATCAGGGATTTTTTTAAAAAGAAAGGGTCTATAAGTCAAAAGAGCTGGAAGACTTAGCCAACACATGCCAGCAAGATTTGGGACTGGATCCTAAAGGAAATGAATCAAGTCAAGTGATACATAAAACTGAATAATGAAGGGTTTTTCCACATGGGTTTCCTGTGATATAGTATTTAACATCTTGGCAAGCCTCAAGAGGTAGAGATGGTGCTAATACACTGCTTAGTTGGAACTTTGAAGCTTGAAAAAAATTGATGGCTCTTACTACATGAAGTAGAACTGCTATGGCAAATGGTAGAGTAAGGGGATTTAAACATTCAGATAGGCTTTCTAGAGAGGATATCATAGCAGAAGAAAACTCATGAAATGACTATGTTTTATGGTGAAACCCAGAGGATACTGTTTATCATCGTGATAAAGAACGCATTACTGAGAGGGGAACCAAAATTGTTAAGAAGTTTAGGATCAGTTGTCATCTGAAGGCCAGGACTTTTCCATAAGAAGGATCCCAGATAGTAAAGGGAATGATAGAATCCCAAAATAATCAAACTAGTATTTTAACCACCAGAAACAAAACGGGCACAATAATTGTGACTAGCAGCATGGTTGGCATAACAAACAGGGGAGTTTGATCTACAGAGATCTGTGGAGATGATTAATAGAACACAGAGCTCCAAGGGACAAAATAACTAGGCAGCCAACAAAGATATTTTTTGATCTATAGATTGCTCAAATTATATTAAAGAAAATTAGCTTTCAGATGTGAGCCATTTCACAGATTTGGAAACAGTGAATGAAAGATTAACAGGAGGAAAAACGCTGTATCACCATATCATATTTTCACGGTAGTGATTCCTCTAGTCTTTGCCCAAATTGTCCTACAGACATTTACTCAGGTATTTTATGCTGGAGAAATTTTCGGGTGTCCTATTGAACTCATGTACAGTGCAGACTAACCCTGATTTAAACACTACACGTGTTCATCAGAAGCTAAACGGGACTTTCTTCATGAATACAAGAAGTCTTAGAGGAGGGAAAACTGAAAATATTTGCCCAACTAGATTTCAGAATTGCTGTGAACCAGTGACCACTATGTTCCACACACACGTAGCATCAGTCCCTTGAACAGAAGTATTATTTTAAATTATCCTGCTCCTATCTCATCATTTTAAGTTGGGGTTGGGGGTGTTGGGAGCATATAAACTAATTTTTAGTTTACAATGCTTGGTACTCAAGACAATGTGCTTAAAAAGCTGCACCTGAAGAATTTTACTCTGGGTGCCTCAGCCACACTTGGTCTTGATTTAGGCAATGATATTCTGAACATAATGTCTAAGCTTCAAGTTTATGTCTGAGGCTGTAATGGAATGAGCTTATGAATCTTAGGAAGAGCTGAGTCTATTTTTCATGTTAGGGGGATATGAATCATTAGAGGCCAGAGGAAAGTTGGCAATGGCTGTTATATTGGTGGCCCACTAATGCACTGTACTCCTGATTTGCATGCCCTCATGTAGTCCCTTTCCACACAGACTCAGGGATTGACCATCTGACTAATTTTAACCAACGTTAAAAAGCTAAATATGAAGCAGAGGCTTAAGAAAAGCTTGCACATTGGAATTTTTATTGTAATGCTCTCTCTTGGAACCCTGACCCACAACTTAAAAAGATATACCTATCCTGATAGACCATGTAGATAAAGAGAGATATCCAGTCAGTCCCTAGTTACTCCAACCATCACAGCTGAGGCGTGAGACATGTGAGGAAAGAAGCCATTTTTGATACTCAAGCATAGTTGTCACCACATGAAACAAAACCACCCAGCTGAGCCAAGCTCAAATTGCAGAATAGTGAGAAATAACAAATTATAAGTCACTAAGATTAGGGGTAGTTTGTTTATACAGCAATAGATAAGTTAAACACTTATATAAAGATCCATAGAAAACACAGGCACTGAAAACAACATAACTGATTATCAACACACTAGAGTTATTTAAGCATGTACCTAATTCACAGTCTAATTTAAAATACTACGTAGGCTTCCAGGGGACTGAGATATAAAATGGGAAAGTCCTATGTTTAAGAAGATCTCAGCTATCATGTATTCAATGTCCTGAGTTAAAACTCCATTAAAAACATTTATATTGGCCTAGTAATTGTGATGATAGAGAAGAGAAACTGAATAAACAGGGTAAATATGATTATAGGTAATAATAAAGTATAGTCATAGAAAAAGAACTCATTTTATATTCAATAATTTAACCCACATAAACAAACACAATCATAAAAAAGTTAAAACATTTGATTTCAAGGTAGAAACAATAAGAAATGAAAGTTTATGCTACAAACTAAAGCAGTTGATGTATTAAGACATGAGGTCAAGGACTATGGCTGTGTTTTTATTTCTGTGGCCTTAGCAGAAGTGTAGTGCCTAAAGGAAAGTAAGTACTCAATAACTATTGCTAAATTAATGATTGAATATTGAAGAAGAGACCCTGTTGGGTTTTCTGATACATGTTTGGGCAAAGAATTGGCCTTGCCACCAAAAATCATCCTAACTACCACCTCACTCCCACTCTAGCTAGTAAAAAAAGAGCTGAGATTGAGAACATAGTTGTTTTCCTCCTGTACGTTTTCTTATGGGACGCATCTCCTATGAGAAATTAAGGGAAAACCCTAATGATTTTCATCCTCTAGTAGGTCAAGGCAAGTGTCTATCTTATCTCTGCAATTTGGCATGCCATTCCACCTACAGATCAGCTAATACTGCTGAGATATGCTATAGAAAAAGAGGCATCAGAATGATAACTGAGTTGAGAGGAGGTGGCAAGGGAGCATCCTGAACTCCCCTTGTTCTTTATACAAGCATATCTAAAATTTTGTAAAAGTTGAGTTTTCACCATGGACCTGGATAGAGCTGAATCACTGTTCCAGTACCCCTTATGAAAGCAGCCCACAAAATGATAGACTCCAGTAATAAAAGGCTATGTGGTGGAACACCTAGGGCAGGAGCTAAGGTTGGGATTCGTGGAAGAGTTCAAGAGAGAGCCAAATCTCCCTCATCAGGGAACTGTTTCCTTCAACTTCTAGAGAAATCTTCAGGTAAAAAACTTCTTAATTTAAAGTCATGGATACAACAACTAATCTGAAAAAAAACTGTATTATAAAATAATTGTTTCTCCCAAGTTTCTACACATTTTGAAATCTATGCATATTTTTAATATATCCACATTGTTCCATATGTATTGCTATCACATGAACATAAGCCTGGATCACAACAAAAACCTCGGTCTTTCTGCTTCCATCCTTGTCTCTTATAATTTATTCTCTACACAACAGCTAAAAATAAACCAATCCTGTGACTCTTTTGCTTAAAAACAAAACAAACAAACAAGCAAAAAACCACCAATATCTTCCTATTAGTCCTTTCATGCTTTTTAGGCCCTCTATGATTTAAATCCAACCCATCACTCCAATCTTACCTTTCAACAGTCTGCCTCCTTTTAAACACTCCTGCTACACTGTCTTCCTTTCTATGTCTCAAACATTCCAAGCTTGTTGCTCTTCTTATGCTCTATCCTGAGGTCTTTGCAAGCCTTCATTTTTTCATCAATTATGATTCAACTTAAACCTCACTACAGATGATTCTTTTTTCATTATATCTATTGTTGTTCTTACCACCATACTCTGTGATAGCTCATGAGAAGGCCTAGTGCACCAGTACCTCAATTGATCCAATGACACAGTGGCACATTATGAAATAAAATTCAAAATATGTAACCAGAGGACAAAATGAAGTTTATGTTTTGCTAATAAGGTAAACCCTTAAGTGCTAAAATACTACTAATTTCCAACTTGAAATAGTATATAGGTGGTGAGCCTGTGTTTCTACCTTAGACCTATTTCCATACTGCCTCCAGAGCTCTTCAAACATGGGACACCTGTAAGAGTAACAAGGGACATGAGGAAGCCACTTTCACTCATGACTTTATTTCATTTTTTATGGCAATAATCAATTTCTCCATATCTATCTATCATCTATCTATCTATGAATCTGAATATTGTCTCTCATACCAACACATTAGCTTCATAAAAGCAGAGATTTTGTCTTTTTTTTTTTTTTACCACTCTATACCCAGTGCATTAAACTGCATCTAGCACAAATGCAGACTGCTGAATTAATAAGTTAAAATTTGTATTTAGGGAGGAAAATGAGGTTTTATTCTAAGCCACAGAATAGTCCAGATGTCCCTAATAAGTCCATGGGTATCTCAAGCAAAGTCTCAGTTAACAATTGAGGGTTCTTGACTTTTGCTTCCCTCACATAACTCCTGGGTAAGAGTGATAGCAGGCAGCACAAAATCAGACATTCCTGGTCTACTGACCACCACAGTGTTTGTTCAAGAGCAATATAATCCCAGTATCACTTTCAAAAGCCAAGATCACCATACTCCCAAAAACTAAAGTAGTATTTAATTTGGACCTGCATCAAAATTTTTTTTAACTCTAGTAGAAATATTGAATGAAAGTTATCTCTTGATTATTGAGAAAAATTCATCCATATTTCTAATGTTTGCAAATATTCTTCTAACTGCTAACATGTCACTTCCTTTGAGACATGTCTCACTGGAAGTTCTGAAACTGAATAGTTGGTGTAGCTTAAATAGCGTTGAATTGAGAATCAAGAGATCTGGAATGAATTTTTATTTTGCTATTTATAATAGGTTTGGTATTGGCCTTGGGAATATCATTTTACTTTAGCCTGAATTTCACCTTCTGTAAAATGAGATGCTTAAACCAGAAGTTTTCTGTTTCTTTTATGTTCTTAAAATCTAAAATTAAAATGTAAATCAGACATCCAATCTAAAAGTGATGATGAAAAGTTAAGAGTTCTCCCTTCTCCCACTGGACATCAACCAACGCATCAAGAAAAGAAGAAACAGGCAAAACCCAATTTAAAATAAATTATGTGTCAGCAAAACCCTAAACCACAAATTGGTAGAAGTTGTGGAGAAAAATACAGGGAGAAAGAGTATTTATGGCAGTTGGTCACCAAAAAACCACCAGGTATTATTTTTAAATAAACAGTACGTACTCAATACAAACTACACTTGTTTCAAATGATCAAACATAGGAGTGAAGGTTGGCAACAAAAACTTCCCAGACATAAATGTGTTTAAAAATCAGAGGACACAAGCCTAAACGCAGCATTACTTAGAGAAGTCCCATTAAGAAGAAATAGTCTGTCCATATGGTAAATGGTAGAAGAGAGATGTGAGACTTACATTGTAAAGAGATCTGTCCAAATCATTTCTATCGATAAGGTAGGGAGCAATAAAGTTTACTGCTGTGTCACATGTAAAATCGTCATTGATCTGGATCAAATTGCAGCCCTTCCCAAGTGAAATTCTTCAAGTATCTGAACAAGAAAAGTCACTTAAGATATGTACATACAAAAATATTATGACTAAAAATACAGGAAAGGACTAGAATGTAAAACAGATGATAAAAACTCATCAGAAAAATATTGCGAGGGAAAAAGGAAATTTAAACCAAATGCCTTGCCGTTAATATTACAGAATCACAATCCAGCAACTTTCTCTATATAATAAGAATATAAAACATGGATACAAGGCCTCAGGAAAGAAATATTAAGATATAAGGAAAAGATTAAACAGGTTACTTATGCTAAGGAAAGATTTAAAAGGAAAAGATGAAACCATAATTGAAATAAAAGTAAAATGAGAAGGAATACAAAAAGATAAAAACTACTGAGAAGGACATATGTAAGGGACATAAAGAAAAAGAAATGAAGAGTGAAAATATAGAAGGGAATAGTTAACTAGGGAAGTCAGAAGAAAAATATTCAAAATGGCATGAGTGAAGTCCCAAAGAAATAAAATCAAAGCAAATAAACACTAAATATTTAAAGATTTAGTTTCAGAAAATTTACAGGTATCAAGGAAGTATTGGAGCTACATGTTGAAATGACATACCATATCTGAGAATAATCAAAACTAGATATTTTGTAATAAAATTTCTAAACTTCAAAGATAAAAATTATTTCTTTAAAGATTAATACATGTAAAAGGGAAGTAGGAATATCAGGCCAGCCTCACATTTTTCCTTAGCAGTATTAACATAAAAAGACAATGGTGCTATACATTTAATTTTGACCCAAGAATGTCATACACAGCCAAACTGGTTTTTAATACAAATGCAATAAATAAATATTTTTCCAAATAAAAGCACTCAGGGTTTAGCTCCATTAAGAACTTCTTAAAGAAACTAGTTATAGATTCAACTTTAGCTAGGTATGAAATAAGTTGAAATATTAAATCAGTAAGCATTGATTGCAATTACTGTAGGTCTAACAGCAAAAGTGAATAACATACCCAACAATGCAGAGATGATATAACTAATGGAAGTTTAAAAATGGAAGAAAGTATTTATTAAATTGAGTTCCCCAAGAAGCAGACTCTGAGGTAAATATTTGAGTACAAGCAGTTTTTTAAAAGGAGGTGATTCCAGTAAGCACCAGTAGAGAATGAGGAAGTGAAATAGGTAAGAAAATTACCATTAAAGATGTGTCATTGGGCAATGACAACGGGGGCTTGACCTAACTGAGCTGCTCTGGGATACAGTGCAGAGCAAGTATTGGAGTTATCCCAATTAGGGGCTAGAGGAGCTAGCATTTTTATCTATGTACTACCTAGGATGCCATGAAACTGATAATTAGTAACAAAACCAGAAAAATCTCTAGCATCTAGAAATTTAAAAACAATACAGTTGTTTCTTACACACGCTTAATTTAAATAAGAAATCTAAAGGGAAATTCCAAAACATTCAGGAAGGTGGGGGCAGGTGGGACTGAAACAAATCGGAAACCAGATCCTGTGGAATATAGCTAAAGTGAAGCCAAAAAGAAAATGCATAGCCATAAAAAGTACACAAGAAAGAAAGCAAGTCAATGAAGAGACTTTTCAAGTTTATGAGTAAGAAAAAAGAACAATAAAATAAACCTCAACAAAGCAGAAATGATGAAGTTCAAATTAAAGTAAAAATTATTGAGGTAGAAACACTACTTCTGGCTGTGTCTCAGCAGCTGGTATCAGACTAAGCCTCCTCATCAATTACAATGACAAATGTAAATAAATACTCTAAAGCTTTTTTATCAAGACATTTGAGAACAAAATCAACCACTTATGAAGAACCAAATCCTCAGGAGAATGGAAACACAGGAGAGCAATAAGCTCTATCTTAGATGTCACAGACCCCCTTAGGGAATTGCTGATTCTAACCGTAAAGAATGGGTATAGAACAGCAAGAAGTAGGTTAGCGCTTGCAGCAGCCTCACTGGGTTTGGAAAACAGAATTCAAAATTCAAGATTATCTAAAGTGCTGGGATTATGGCTAAAATTAGAGAAAAAAAATCACTAACAGAAAAATGAATTCAACAGACAGATAACAATTTTCCTAGACAATTTGCAAATTCATAAAATGTGAATACATAGAGCTTTATGTTCAGCAACCAAGCAGCAGGTGCTGCTAAATGGTAAAAAATTAAGCATGGTTTCTTGTAATTTTCAAGTGCTAAGGAGAAAAAACTTAGAGTTCATAGTCTGCCAAAGAGAAGAAGCCATGAGAAGCACCTCAGGCTTTTCATTGAGAATCCAGAAAAGCTATTCTATTTAACTCAATGCAAATTGGAAACAGATTAGCCTTATCTAGATCAAAGTAAGCTGACCTTTCTCAGTTCTGCTATTAAGAAAAAATTATATTCTACTCATTGGAAGATAATATCAACCAGAGCTGCCACAATTTTCATAGCAATGTCTAGCATTCATTAAACTATTAACAGTCTTGTCGAGAAATAGAAACAAATGTCCAAATGAAAACACACATGCACATGCACTCACGCACACACACACACATATATATGCACACTCCACAATAGGAAAACATGTGTGATTAATCTAGCTTCTTGAGTTATAGACTTGGACTTTAGTGTACCTGTAATTAATATGTTTAAAAAATAGAAAAATGGAAAATATCTTCAGAATAATGGACTCTATAAAATAAAATTTTAAGAATATTAATGCTGAAAAATACTAAATCCTAAAACTGAAAAAATATCTGAAATTAATTACTAAATAGATTTAACTACAGATTAAGTTTTCAACAATGGGAAGATAAGTTTATAGGAATTTGACTGAAACACAAACAGGAAACGTGTGGGGAGGGGACACTGTGATAAAACTTCCTAAAAATCAATGGGGTTCCAGGAACTGACGAAAGAGAGGAAAGAAAAGACATAATATTTAATGAGATGATGATGGTTGAGAAATGTACACAATAAATGAAAGATACCAAATCACAAATTCAAGAACTTCTATAATGACAATTATAAAAAATTAAGAAAAAATCACTCATAGACACATCATATGAAAATTGCTAGAAACAAAACACAAAGCAGCCAGAGGGGGGAAAAAAATGACACATGACTTTTAAAGGAACAACTATATTTTAACAACTGATTCTACAATAGCAAATATGAAAGCTGGAGATAATGAAATATTATCTTTTAAATGATAATAGAAGACTTTATTCAATTCACAATATAATCAGAAAAAATACCATTCAAAAAAAAGGCAAATAAAGACATTTTCAAGCCAAAAAAAAAAAAACCCAAAAACTGAAGGAATTTGTCACCAGTAGGTAGACCCATAATAAAATTAATACTAAAGGAAATTCTTTAGGGAGAAGAAAAGTTGTCTTAGATGAAACCACAGTAATGCAGAAAAGTAAAAGAAGATGATCGGACAGTATAATTATTTCTATAAATCTAATGGAGTATTTATATAAAATAGTAATTTGAAACCTTTTGAAGTTTCAAATATAGAGAGAAATAAAACATATGACAAAAACAATACAAGAAACAATAGAAGATAAAAAGGATTTAAATGTTCTGATAACTTTGCCATGTCCATAGAGTGGTAATAGTAATTTAAGACAGACTATAACAATTCAGGAATCATGTTGAAGTCTAGAGCAGGGGTCAGCAAACAGTTTCCGTAATGGGGCTGATAATAAATATTTCAATCTTTGTGTACCATGTAATGTTGGTCAAACTACTCAACTTTTTTTTTCTTTTTTTGTAGTGTGAAAACTACAAAAATAAATGAATTTATTATTAATGAGTAAAGGAAAAGACATGACCTATTCCAATAAAACATTATTTACAAAAGTAGACTTGGGCCACATAGGTAAAAGAAGAATTACAAAAGTAGTTAGAAAGTATTTCAAATGGAAAGAAAATGTACAATATAGCAAAACTTGTGGGATGAAGCTAAAACTTTACTTAGAGGAAAATTTATAGCCTTGAATGTATATACTAGAAATTAACCAAGGCTGAAATTCAATAATTCAAGCATTTATTTCAAGAAGCAAGTACTGTAAATTAAATCCAAATAATACATAAAACTAGAAATAATAATAAAAGCAGAAATCAATTAATGCATAAACAAATTACAAAAGGAAAACTTCTTAAACCAAATGTTAGTTCTTTAAAAAAATTTTGATAGATTCCTAGCATGAGAGATGATGAAAAAATTAGAGAACAGAAATGACCAATTTCAGGGATAAAAAAAAGGAATATCATTAGAGATTCTATTAATATTTACATGACAATAAAACATATTATAAAAAAACTTTTTGCCAAGAAATATAATTAGGTAGATAAAATGAACAAATTCCTTGATAAATGATGGAACATGGTCTCAGATTTGATACTAAGGTGATAGGATTCAGAACATAAAGGATGTTCATGTACAGAATAGAGAAATTTCTTCTGAGCAAGGAGGAAAAGCAAGAGTAATGGGCAAATATGTAAATAACTTTGTAGATGACAGAATGAAGTTGGGGAAGTTTTCCTAATGTCTTCTGTTTACTCTGTGAGCGAGAAGGCAGGATAATATTAAATGAATTGAGTAGGAAAAAGCTTGATGTAAGTTATGAAGGTTTAGAAAGACAATCGAAGGTCATAGATCTAGGAAGAGAGTGGGTAAAGGACTAGCTCTCTTTTTGGAGACTAATATGAGAAAATACACATGCACATGCACATATATATAACCTTTAAACCAAGTATACCATTTGTCCACAGCTCCTAATTTCAGTCATTTATCCTTAGAAAATACCTACAGTATTTCTATATATTTTAAAGCATTTTTATACTTATGAAAAAATCTAAATGCCATAAATAGATGAATACTTATCGACATAGGAACATGTTTAGGGTCGCTAAGGAAAACAATTGCAACTAGAAAGAGTTTGAAATTATATATGTTATATGACAAAACACATGAGAGAAAAAAGGACACACACCCAAATTCCTAACAGTGTTTATGAAAGCCATTAAGACTTTTCTCCTTTTCTCTGTTTTTCAGTATTTTCCAAATTTTCTGGTTTGAGCATATATTACTTCAGTAATTAAAGGTAAATGTTACTTTGAATAATTTAGATACAGGTTAAGATTTGCTCAAAGAAAGAAATGGTACAAATTTTAAACAATGTTGTTTTTCTTTTTTCTAAAAAAGAACTCTTTCATTATGAAACATCAGAGGACTCATTGTCTGATCATATGGGTAATAAATAAATAATAATTGCATTTAAAAAAAATTTATATTTTGTTCATTGTCATTTAGGGCTTCTTCAAGATCCCAAACAGTAATATACTGACTACTTCATTGTGATCTACAATAATTAAAAAAACTATTGTTCTTGTATTGGATTTAAATGTATAAGAAATGTCTGAATAACTGGATGAATGCTTCCATTTTGAATTTGATGCTTGGTGTTGCAGAGACAATGCTAAAAGAAAAGCTTACTCATTGGAAATATCTCAAAATAATGCTTCTTAATTTTGCAGGAGACATCAAGATATTTACTATCACATTTTCTTAAAGCCTCTGTTCAACAAGCTTTTAAAAAGTAATTGCAATGATTTTAAAAGACACTTCCTACTAGTCATATTAGAACTAAAGATGTCTTGAATTTCATTTAGTTCTTATTGTTGCTCTTAAAAATTCCAGCCATGTGGAGGTAGAAAGAAAGCCCTGAGACAGGCTGACTGGTGTTTGGTTCAAGGATGTATCCTGAACATGGCTGTAGTGGGATTAAATACATGTTTTTGAACGAATGAGATAGTTTCGGGTATTTAAAGATAAGTGCTAGCTAAGTTCTTTTCTCTTTTTTAAACATATTTTCCCCACTGTTTTACCACAATTTTCAGTTTTATGTTTCTTCCAAATTTAATTTACCTTATCTAAAGTTATTGAGAAGTTGTGATAACAAATTAATAATAATGCTACATGGTTATTGTTTAAAAGGTTATGTTATTGAAGAGCTTGGCAGATGCTTTCTTTGTGTATTGACAAAGCCAGGTGAGGTAGTTTACATTTTAAGTGCTAGTGAACACAGTTGAAATTGAATTTTTATATAATGTTTTGTTAAAACATTTTTTACATTGCACAGTACTTGGGTAGTAAAATTAGTTTTCACTGAAAAGTGAAAGTATACAAATAAGTTGGAAAAATAAGTTTCTAAAAATGTTTCATTCTTCCTTAATTTAATTCTTATTTATAGCTCTAAACTGACACATGGGTGAGCCTCATCTTTAAGTAAAAATCTTTAATGTTGAGAAAAAGCCACTGTGAAAAGTCAGTCTGGACCATTTACCTGCTGTTAACAGTATGCGCAGCATGCATATACCTGGGAGAACTGGGAATTTCACTGTACCTGTTTTCCTTTGCAAGGTATAAGATAACATCTTCATATATTTTCCATTGAAAATTAACCTCAAATAAAATAAGAAGAATTTTCTTTCTGAATATATTATACATAAATGACTCTTTGAAAGAGATATATAAATAATAGATCAGCTCTCAGATATTGCCGCCATGTATTATTAATTAAAAAATAAAGATCAGATCTACATTCAAAAATACATCATGGTATCGAGGCTGTAATGTGTCTAACAGTGGGGATTAAACTTTATGGGCAATAAAGTGGCCTTTTCTCACATTCATGATGGCTCAAGGCCTTTGAATAGTCCATTCTTCTTCATTATTACACATACTTCTTTGAAGACTAGTCTCAAAAGTCACCTTTTTTCTGGTAATAGTCAACTCATTCTTTCTGGTAGCATTTCTGGAATAAATCTTACCCAAACTTGTCTATCTTTTGCCTATTAATACAGTGACCTAGTTCCATGACATTTCTGAACATAAGCATAATTTTCACTGTGATTACTGTTGCCCTCGTTACCCTGAGTCTCATGATGTGCCATGCTCCCTATACATCTCCAGTATAAGCATGAATAACTCTTATATTCAGCACATCTGAAACATTCTGGAATATTCTAAGTAGTTCTACAAACTCCAAGGAATTACCAAAGGAAAATAAACACAATCAATAGAAATTAGATTTAACGAAGCACTAGTTGTGATACCAAAAAGATTTAATTTGCCTCCAAGACTCACATGCCTTTTCTTATTCTATATGAGCTGACAAGGTCTTTATCCCCAACTACTTAGAAGAACTTCACAAGACCAAATCTGTCTTGTTTACTGTTGTATTCTCAGTTGTTACTGTCAATTTCTTTTTCACATCTCATGAGGCAGGGCTCTGCTTAAATTCTGGAGACAGATTTACTATTTACTGTTGCACATTTTAATTGACTTCAATTTCCTGTTTGATATACAGTATGCAAAAAGCTTAAGAAAGAAAAACTTGATGATAGTCTTATGTCTTATTTGCTTACATAATTAATGAGAAAAAGAAATAACACATTTGGCAAAAAAAAAACAAACAAATTCATAGATACAGAGAAGAAATTGATAGTTGCTAAATGAGAAGGGTTTGGGAGAATGAGCACAAAAGGTGAAGGAATTAAGAAGTACAAATTGGCAATTATAAATAGTCACATGTATGTAAAGTACAGCATGGAGAATATAGTCAATAATATTGTAATAACTATGTATGGTGTCAGATGGGTACTGGACTTATCAGGGTGATCACTTTGTAAGTTATATAAATGTCTAATCACTATGTTGTACACCTGAAACTAATATAATATTGTACGTCAACTATAACTGAAAGTTTTTAAAAAATTAATTAACTTAAAAATACCATGTTTGGCTGCAGATCACAATTAATATTTGGGCTCACATAAAGAACTGGATTAATAAATTAGACTTACATGAATCAGAGATTGTACCCAATATTGATACATACATACTAGGCTGTTTTCTTCTCTCCCTTATCCCCTTATTACATAACATAAGATGTATTAATAGTAATTAACTTTATATCACAGTATTAAATTATGAGATATTAAAAAAAGAACATCACTAAAGGACTTTACATTCTCTTCTGCAGAAAAGTGTCTTTTGCCGCATGCAGGATAGTTGTGTCACGTTAGGCAGGGGTATGTTTTTGTTACTCTTTTTATTTGGAGATTTAATTGGTTTGAGGGTGTGTGTATGGGTGCCAGATTGACAAGAGTGGACTGTGATAGTTTTATGTACTAACTTAGGTGGGTTACAGCCCCCTGTTACCTAATCAAATGCTAATATAGGTGTTGCTGTGAAGGTATTTGTAGATGTGGTTAACATGTGCAATCAGTTGACTTTAAGGAAATTAACTCTTGACAGTGTGGGCGGGTCTCCTCCAATGAACCAAAAGGCTATACAGGCAAAACTGAGGTTTCCCAGAGAAGAAATCTGCTTCAAGACTGCACCATTAACTCCTGCCTGAGAGCGTCTACTGCCAGCCTGCCCCACAGATTCCAAACTTGCCAGCTCCCGTAATTGTATGAACCAATTCCTTGCAATAAATCAATCTGTGTGTGTGTGTGTGTGTGTGTCTGTCTGTTCTCTCGCTCTCTCTCCACACACACACACACACACACACAAGGAATTGACTAAAAATCATAGTTAGTGGTTACAACACACTTTGCCATTAGACATGAAAGCTTAGATTCAGAAAAGTGTCATTTTTAGCCCACTATGAACTGCAGGATTACTTAGCAATGCATTTTCTTCCATCTATTAACAAGGCCATGGACACTCTATAAATGGTTTCCTCTGTCAAAAGTTCCAGGAAATCTCTTCTAGCATAAATTCGTGTTTGAAGCCACTTGCTCCAAATTTCTCATCTCAACTGCAAACTCTGCTCTTCATTTCTCTTCTTGACTCTTTGCCTATCATTCTTAGACATGGATTTTTGCACCATTTCTCCTTTATCCCATAGCCTGCTGGTACAAATTAATCTCATTACTTTTTCAGAATCAAGCCAAATTTAAAAAAAGGATAGGGCTTCTTCTACATGGAAGCTTTTCTATGATGTATCCAGAGAATACTGTTACCCCCTCCCCTCCATAACTACCTCTCTTCCTATGTCTTTAGGAAACAATTACATCCAAATACAAAACAAGATTTCTGGTTAAGATGGCTAAGGAGACAAACTCTGTGCTTGCCTCTTCTCACGACCACATCAAAATTACAACTAAACTACAGTACAAACATCATTGAGAATAACCTGAAGTGTAGCTGAACAGAAGTCCTATAACTAAGGACATATAGAAGAAGCCACCAGACTGGTAGGAGGGGCAGAGATGTGGAATATGGCGGTTAAAAATCAGGAGAGAGATCTCAGCTGCAAGGTCTGCCAGAGGAGAGAGGGGACCCAGCCCCATACCAGGCTCCACACCCCAGGGTTTAGCACCGGTGAGAGAGGGCCCCACAACTTCTGGCTGGGAAAATCAGCAGGAGCTGTGGCTGAGTAAGATGGAGGGTGGCTAGAGTTACAGGCATTCCTCCTAAAGGGCCTGCCCACAGACTTACTCTCTGATGCACTTTCTCTCTCTGAGCTCCAGCACTAGGGCAGCGGCTTGACAGGTGCCAGGGCATATAGGGAGGAACTGAATTTTCTGGCTTCAGGGTGAGGGCTGGAGGGGCGGCTTTCTCCCAGACAGAAGTGATGATAGAATCCATTATTTCCTTGTTGAGCCCTCCCCCTTCCCAGCATTCAAATCCAGGTGGCTACCATATATGAGTCTCCATCAATTTAGCTAATACTGATCGTTCTATCCTGGTGATTCCCTGAGACCCTGCCCCAATAACTTTCAGGCCCACCCAAATTACTTCCAGTGGTTTTCCATACAAATGTGCTATCTTAACTCATGCTGCAGACCTTCCTAAAAATCTGTCAAAGGTTTACAAATGACAAACAAGTAGCATCTGGCCTTGGCGTGCCTTGTACATCTTGCTGAGCTGCCCTAAGCCTGGCACTAGCAGCAGCTTGTCTTGGTTTGTGGCTTGACCTCTCAAGGCATGTCCAAGCCCAGAGTACAGGCGGTGGCCATCTGTAGATTGTTTGGTGGCTCATTCCAGGTGGCCCCAGGCAAGGCACAGGCTGTGGCTAAACTTGGCCTAAGGCAGGGCCCCTCTCAGGAAAACGCGGGTCAGCATGCCTGGTGGCAGGCTTCTGATCAAACCGGAGCACCACCCAGGGCCTCATCTGGGAACAACACACCTAAGGGCAAATTGGGCAGGCAGCGGAGCCCTGCTAAAGCAAATTATGCTCCACAGGGTCAGTCCCTGAACAACTACTGTAGTCACTGGCCAGTCCTTACAACCAATTAGCCTGTGGGTCAATCTCTCCCACTGATGTGCAAACAGCAACCAAGGTTTAACTACAATAGGAGGGCACACGGAACACATGCAAGGGACACACTTGGAGCACCTCGCTCAGATGACCAGAAAGACTGTGCCCTGGGCCCCACAGAACACCAACTACATAAGGCCACTCTACTAAGACTGGGAGACATGGTGGCTCTACAAATACAAAGAAACGAACACAGAGAGTCAGCCCAAATGAGGAGACGAACATGTACTAAATGAGAGAACAGAATGACTCTCCAGCAAAAGAACTAAACAAATAGAGGCAAGAAATTTACCAGGCACAGAGTTCAAAATGCTGGTTATAAGAATGCCAACGATCTCATTGAGCACTTCAACAAAGAGATGGAAAACATAAAAATGGAGATAGAAAACATACCAAAAAAATCAGAAATGAAGAAATGCAGTAACTGAAGTGAAGAGTACCTTACAGGGAATCAATATTAGATTAGATAAAACAGATAAGGTAGCAGAAAACACTCAATCAGAATAGCAACAAGAGTACCAACATTTATATCATCAGAGTACCAAAAGGAGAAAAAGAGCAATTGAAAACATATTTAAAGAAATAATGACAAAAAACTTCCCTAACCTGGCAAAGGAACTAGACATACAAGCCCAGGAAGCTCAGAGTCTCAAACAATATGAACTCAAAGATGCCCACACCAAGACACATTATAATTCAAATGCCAAAGGTTAAAAACAATGAGAAAATCTTAAAAACCGCAAGAGAAAAGCAGTTAATTACCTACAAGGAAGCTCCCATTAGACTGTCAGCTGATTTCTCAACAGAAACTTTGCAGGCCAGAAGGGATTGGCATGAAATATTCAGTGATGAAAGGCAAGGACCAAAATTACTTCTAGCAAATCTATCATTTAGAATTGAAAGACAAATAAAGAGCACCCCAGACAAGAAAAAGCTAAAGGAGTCTATCAACACCAAACCAGTGTTACAAGAAATGTTAAAGAGACTTCTTTAAAAAGTAGAAAAAGAAAAAAAGATCAAAAACATGAATAATAAAGTGGCAATAACTACATATCTATCAACAACTACTTTCAATGTAAATTGATTAAATGCTCCAAATCAAAAGACATAGGGTGGCTGAATGGATAAGAAAACAAAACTGGTACATATGCTGCCTATAAAAGACTCATTTCAGATAGAAAGATACACAGAGACTGAAGGTAAAGGAATGGAAAAAGATTTCATTAAAATAGAAACAAATAAAAAATCTGAGGTAGCGATACTCATGCCAGACAAAATAGCCTTTAAAATAAAAGCTATGTAACAGGAGACAAAGGAAGACCCAGTATTCCCACTTATTGGTATTTATCCAAAGAAACCCAAAACATTACTTCGAAGAGACATGTGAGTCCGTATATTCATTGTAGCATTATTTACAATTGCCAAGATATGGAGGAAAACTGGGTGTCCATCAATGGATAAATGGATGAAGAAGAGGTGGTACACATTCATACAATGAATTATTACTCAGCCATAAAAAATGAAATCTTGCCATCTGAACAACATGGATGAACCTAGAGGGTATTATGCTGAGTTGTGTAAGTCAGACAAATGCCTTATGATTTTACTCACATGTAGAATCTAAAGAACAAAATAAACAAATAAAACAAAACAGAAACAAACTAATAGAGAACATTCTGATAATTGCCAGATGGGAGGGAGGCTGAAGGGGTGAAAAGGGGGAAGGGATTAAGAAGTACACATTAGTAGTTACAAAATAGTTATGGCAATGTAAAGTATAGCATAAGGAATATAGTAAATAATATTGTAATAACTACATATGGTGTTAGATGGATACTACATTTATCAGGGTTATCATTAGTTATATAAATGTCTAATTACTATGTTGTACACCTGAAATTAATATGATATTGTATGCCAAATGTAATAAAAAAATTAAAACAGCAAAGTACAACAGAATAGGCCAATAAATAATACTGTACCTTTTGTTATTATAATAAATATGTTAATATATTTAACATATATAATTCATTAACATAAATGAATTTTCAAAACTTTTGAACCAGTTATTTAATTATGTAGTTGAATAATGAGTAAAATGTAGTACCTGATTAGTGGACCTAAAAACTGTCTACAATCTCCTTTTTAGAATAAGATTAGAAATTAATTACATTGATTATATTACATTCTAATGGTGGAGAAATGAAAGTAAATAATCGTGATGCAATGTCAGAAGACCAATAATGAAGTTATACATATAGTAATATTAGAGCATAATAGAGACTCCACTTCTACATAGCAGGTGATACTCCAACTAGACCTTTAAAGATGATCAGGATTTTCTAGGCAGTGATAGCAGAACGAACATTTCAGACAGAGGGAATGCCACCTTGAAAGGCACAGAGATATGAAAGTGTACACTCAGCAGATAATTGGTCAGAGTATGATGATGTGTGTGGAACAGGACATTAAGTTTATGACTGGATTGTGGGAAAAATCGTTTGCTACAAAAAATTTAACTTCATATTTGAAGTTATCAAAGGTTTCAGTGCAGGGGTGAGACATAAAATACGTGATTTAGAAAGAGAATACAAGGCTAGAACAGGGCAGGACTAACTAGGAAGTCATTGCAACAGTCTAGATGAAAGATGATGAGGCAGTATCCACCCAGTTCTCCAAACCAGAAACCTGAGTCATCCCCAGCTTCTCCCTCTCCCTCATAGAAACAATCAGCACATTCTGTCAAATGAACATACTAAACAGAAGCTAAATTCATCCTCCCTTTTTCACCCTCACTACCACATCACCGAAATATGATGAAAGCCAGACTCAGCTCCTGTCTGAGAATCCTGAGCATGTTGTAAAACTGAGAGGGTGACTGGTTTGAATTCTATATTCCCTCCTGGGTGAAGCCTGGTGTGCTCTCATGGCTGTGGGCTGAATCCAGGGTGACCTGAGGGCCCTAGTGTGTGCTTTAGCAATGTAGTTGGGAAGGGAGTTGTAGCAGGGCAAGAGATATCAATGAGGAAGGAAGGTGTTTGTAGAGTCTTGGTGGAGATGATGTGCGACTATCTAAGCAGTCATCGAAGCAGTGACAAATGGAACATGTGACAGCAAAGAGAAAGCTCAGGAAGTGTCTGGAGAAAGGCGTATAGGAGCAAATTTTGACAATAGGCTACAAGAAGGTTAAGGTCTAGAATCATGCAGAGGGGAAATAAAGTAGGAAATCAATCCACAGAGCTGAGATATTTGAAGGAATAATCACAGAATTAAAGTAGGAACCCCACTGTTGAATTAGAGAATAAAGTCATAATAAGAAATAGTAAAATTGGCTTAATAGTGAATCGCTGGACTATTGATAAAGGCACTTTTAAGTGCCCACTGATGAAGACAGTAGCTCAGACATGCACTGAATATTTAGATAAAAGCTGTAAGCGGGGAGGCGGCAACCAGTAACTCCCAATATCTAAGGGAACAATAAGAGATAAAGTTTATGAAGAGTATATGTAGGCTTCGGGAAAATAAACCTTACATTTTGTAGAAAGCAAAAACTGGTAAGTGGAAAGTAATTTGCAGTTTTTGTTATCTGATATGTATAAAATATCATCAAAGTTACATTTGCACACAAAATTGATATTGTGTGCTATCATTTTAATGAATATGAATAACACTTTAACACTCTAAAACTTTTCATTTATGATGCCTAATCTATTACTGTTAATTTTTCCCCATAAATTCTTATTTTTATCAACTATGTGTTTTGCTACCTTTGGGTATTATCAGGAACCTGGCCTTTCAAGCTGGGAAAGAAATGACAAAATTTCAATCAGCATCTTTGTCATCCAAAGTTTTAAACAGTGCCTTTACCCAAACTAGACTTCCTTTATCTGTGATAACCTTTACTTTCACCTTTCTTTTTTCCCATTAAATCTTTTGCTAGCATTTCTCCAAAAATGTGATTTTTAAGAACAAAAAGACAAGAGGTGATCCCAGAGAGTAATGGCAAAGAAAACATCTAGGGAAGGGCATAGGCAGGGAAGAGCCAGGTCCATAACCGGGAAGTTCAATGACCAAAGCAGAAGCAAAGATTCAGATACTTTTTGATCAAGCACAGAGACTATGGGCAGAGCAACACAGAATCAGAAGCATCTATGTAGTCAGGAACTATGAGGACTCAGCAAAAGAGGGGAAAGCAAGGAGTGAAGACAAGCTGTAAACTGACAGGAAATAGGAATCAAAAGAAAGAGTAAACCCAGGCCGAGGCCACAGAGTAAACCCAGGCCGAGGCCACTGCGTCAGAAGGAAAGCATACAGTCTGAGCAGACAAAAGCAAAAAGCCAAGGTGATAAGACTTTGGTGAAGGTAAAGTATTTTCTCTGAGTACTTAATCCAGAGTTTACAGATAAAAACAGGCAAGTGGCTACCCATGGCTGAAAAAGACAATGAAATGATAAGAAAAAGAAAATCCTAGAAAAGGAAGAAGAGATTTGAATTTCATCTCATTTATTAGCTCCTGGACAGAGGTTGGTAAAGGAGAGAGAGGAAGCTTGAGTCTAAGGCTCTTAAGAATTCAGAAATTGAACAGTTCCTAAATGATTAAAATAATACGGATACCATTTTCTAGTTATTCTGACACCTTAATTATCAATTTTTCATACATCTTATTTGATATCTATGCCATAGGAAAATATTAGTGAAGCCAATGTGACTCTTAGTGAAGCCATAAGAAATACAAAATTTCATTTTAAGAATGATTAGAAATAGTAAGAGTTGAGAGAAAAGTAATTTTCATAAGGAAAAACACCATTTTTTAAATGAAAGATTTTTAAATAAAATATTTCATTATATCTGAACTGAAAATATTATTGAAATTGTTCTTTTTTCAAATTAAAAAAACAGTAAAATATTATTTACAGATTAAATAATGTACAAGTGTGAGTGCAGCAATCAAGGTTTTGATGAATCCTAATAAAATCTATATGTTAAGCACTGCAAAATATTTTTAAAATTCAACTTGGACAGAATGTTACCAAATCTCTAGTTTACTAGGAATTTATTCTCAGTAGTGATTCTTCTTTTCATTATCAGTTTGGACAAAAATATATAAATATATTAAATCTTCATTAGTATTAGAATGAATTGCTATGTACTTTCGGACCTTTTGTTTTGTGGACTACAATATATCATAAAATTATGGTTAATAGACAATTATAAGCCAGAACAATCAAAGACAGTTGAAATAGACCTTGAATAAAATGTGTTTAATTTACACACATGAAAAATTAGAAATTCAATACTAAATTTTATTTTAGTAATTTGATAAAGTTAATTGGTTATATACCTTTGGAGATAGGGATTCATCTAGAAATATCAGTTAGTTAACATTTTTAGCCAAGGACAATTTAGAGAAAATACCGGATCAAGAATATTAAAAAGAAAAACCAAACAACCCTGAATACAACAATTTCCTGAAACATTTGATGTGTGATGTGAAGCCTATGGTCATTATTTTCTTTGTGCTTCTATATGTAATGTACTCTTGTTTTTCTAGATGCTTTCAATATTTTATTTTTATCACTAAAAGATAAAATGATAAAGAATTTATCAGAAATTCGATTACAGTGTATGTTTGTGTGATTTTTGTTCTGTTTGTTTTTCTTGATATTTATTATATTTCTTAGATCTGTGGGTTTATAGATTTAATAAAGTTTGGAAAATTTTAAGCTGTTCATTATTTCTACAAATACATTTTCTGACTACCTTTCTCCCACTCCTTCTGGGATTCAAATTACTTATATGGTAGATCACTTGATATTGTCCTACAGGTCACTGAGATGCTCTTTTCAATATTCTTGTTATATTTCTGTTTTGCTTGATTTTTGATAGTTTCTACTACAAAGATTTCAGAAGCTGCAGTTTTCCACTTCCTCTTGGTAGTATCAGGAAATGACAACTACTATGTATTGAGATTTGTCTCTTTTCCATACTTACCTACCATAAAAAAGAGAATTATGGTTAGATGTATGAAAGACAAATAGATGGTGAGGAAAAAATAATTTTTATATTATCGAGAAAATTGGAAAGGGTCTTTATTCTAATAAGGGGGCAATTTTAAACATGGATAAATAGTCTATGTGCTGCTTTGATTGACAGCATTATGATTTAATACTTATTTTAATTTCTTTGTACTATGTTTATTGGTAATAGTGGAAGAAAAGAAATGTCTATTCTGCTTCTATTTCAGATACTTTTTCTTTACCAGAATTATAGAAGAATTTGCTTCGATAATTCGTTTTTTCCATTTTATAACATTAGAGGAGTACATTTCGCTATGTTCAAATAAAGGAATCATAAGAAATTTCTAACTTATTTTTGAAGCAAAGTTTCATAATCTTATCTTGCTTCATAAATATCAGCATATTCTTCACAAATTTGAGGTATTGAGGCTATCATTGATTAAATTAGTTTAAACCAAAAAATGAAATTTTCTGAAGAAAAATATTTCAAAGGTATGAAAAGGTAGCCTGTTGTATTTTTATATTTTAAATACAATTGTTGAAATATTTCTTAAGCTCTAGAACCTATTGTAACTCTTGTAATCACAACATCCTAGAGAAAGAAATTGATAACTATTTTTAGTTAAGAAGCAAATATCTGAAAATTAAGGTGTCTAAAGCTTAACAAAATACTAAATAAAGATTACTTGATAAGATCATTCAGTTTAAGGTAAAGAATTATAACTTTTAAGAAAAGTCATCTTTATTCTACCACTAAATTAGTAAACTATTTAGTGAGTTTGGGACCACTCAATATACTTTCTAAAAGCAAAGTTTTTGAAATTCCTTTTTTTAGTATGGCAACATGAATCATAAGTAATTGATAACATAAATCAAAGTAGTCCAAAATTTCCTGAAAAAGTAACAGAAATAAGAGATCCAGTTACTATACACTACTGAAGCAGGAGAGCGGACCAAGTCCTTGTGAAGTTAGAATAATTACATCTTGGGAAATGTGAACATTGGCCTCCAAGGGCTGTCCTTATCACTTCCCACAGCAGGAAGTACATGAGAATTCAAAACAAGCCTCAGTGAATTGCCAGTGGTTATATATTCTGTATAGTAATCTTATATCTCTAATACTCACTTGGAAAATCAGATTATGATTTAAGAACAATGGAACACCATGTAATCATTATTGAAAGCCACATCTTCATCATTTGCATAACTTCAATTAAGTAGCATTTTAGTATTTTATATTATTATTTAGTGCTTTCAATGATCTTGGTAATTATAGGCCAAGCACCACGTATATTTTTGAAGAATTAAACTCTTAGTGCATAATTTTTGTCTCTAAATTTTTCTGTGTAAGACAGAGGTATAGAATCTCCTAGTAAGGGTATGCTGCTGACTTTCCAAAGCTCTATTAATAAGGTATTGCAAAAGATATAGTCATGGGCATACGATGGCAGGTAATCTTTCATATAAGCTATGTTTGAGATAATTCATCTGAGGAGCATAAAGAGCCATTGTCTCTAGAACATCTTCCAAGAGATAAGCACTTTGTATATATTGTCATTTATTCCTACTAATTGCCTAGAATACAGATTACAGGTAAAGAAGTTCAGATTCATGGAAGCTAACTCCTTCAGGATTATTCAGGTAGGAAGTAGAAAAGCTGGATATTAAACCCAGGTTTTTCTGAGTCCAAAGCCAGTGTGCTTCTTGTTACATCATTACTTCTTACTAAAGAAAAATGCCACACTATAAGGTGATGTGGTCCTAGTTCACATATTTGAGGAAACAGGTTTTGGAGTCATTGTCAATTATTTCTAACATTTACTTAGATATCAGATTAATTATTTGCTTGTTTCCAGCATAACACTGATTTCATTGTATATTATTTTGTCTATCATTTATCATTTCCACAAGATCGGGAATTCTTTCAATGCTGAGACTGCGTTTTTCTGTTTGTTTGTTTTTTATCTCTTTAAACATATGATACAGCACATTTATTCATTCATTCACAAATATTTATAGAGAACCTACTGTGTGCCAGTAATTATATCAGCACATGGTCTTTAGGAGAAAGAAAGAAACATTAATTTTCCATGGGGCAGTATACAGTCTGTTTTAGTAAGCACTTTAAAAATATTTTAGGAGGAAAGCATCTTCAAAGTGTAATTATTTTTGCATTTCCTTATTGAATTTCTAAGGACCTCATTTCAGAAAAGGCAATGATGAAGGTGAATTTAAGACAAAACTCCAAAACTGGCATCAGAAAACCTAACATCTAGTTAGGATTTTGCCACTTGGCCCTAAGATTCATCAATTAACCTCTTTAAGCTTTACTTTATTGTTTTATATAAGTCAAAGATGTCATTAGCAATATGTATAAAGCAGAGATTTTACTATTGCTAAAATGTAAATAACTCCTGTAACCAATCAGGAAAACACTGAATTAATAGAAAAGAAAAAAAGCTGAAGAAATTTGGCGATGATTAGGAAATTAATTTTTTTAAATTTTACAAAGATTGCCTGTAAAAAATAAATGATTCTCAACATTATTAGTAATAAAAATACAAAGGAAGAAATATGACTTTCTTATCAATTGCCAAATAATAAAATGATTAATTTCTTATTCCCTTCCTAGTATTAGAAAACAAATAATATACCAAACACTATTAAGACTTCTGATTAATGCCTTTCTAAATGGCATTTTGGCATCATGGCAATAGACAACACAATTTTAAACTTATGATCTGACCCAATGATATAGTGATAGACCAAAGAAACTATAGACAAGTATATGTATAAATGGTTATAATTATATTTCTCTAAATGAAAGAAAAGTTATACGAAAAATCAAATGTCTTTCATTAAGGGATTAGTTATCTAAATTCAAGTAAATCTCAATGAAAATACTAAGCATACATTCAATAAATTGAATAAAAAATTAATATTAATATGAGAAATATATTGCTAAGTAATGGTAGCTATGTTGCAATTACATGCATTTGGCTTCATTTTGTCAACAATGCAGTCAAACATATTGCATAAAATGTAATGAGTTGCTAATGTGATATCTCTGATTGGTGGTAGATTTCACCTCTTAGATTTTTGAATTGTTTAAATATTTTTTATAATGAACGTATATTAAAATATAGGTGATAATCCATCCCTATCTTTGGAGATTATGGTTGAAACCAAATAAAATAGAATTTATGAAATATGAGTACTATGCAAATGTAAGTCCCTGCTACTGTAAACTGGTATGTAAGCCCAACATCCTTGACACTTGAGTTATACTAGAACATATTGCATAATAAGTTTGGGTAACATACTTGTATTTAGTACAGAAAGCTAAGCAGCTTTAATCAATGGAACTCATACTTTGGCAGCTAAATGGAGGTGGGGGAAACTTTCTATTTCTTTCTCATGTCACAGTTTTGTGTTAGAGGCAGAGGTCCCCAATTCATCATGGCTCTGCCTTATGCTGGAGGCTCTGCCATTTTCAACAAATGGTTTTAAAACATACCCTGGGATGTCTCTATTTAAGTCAATCAGAAGAGAAAAAGATCATTTACAACCGCATGTGGGAAATTATTATATGCTAGGCCAGCAGGTGGTATGCATAGCTTCTGTTCACATCCCATAGGTATAGTCACATGGCCACATGGCCAAGGATGGAAAGAAAGGTCAACTAGCTATATGCTCAAGAAGATGGGTGAAAGATTTTAGTGAACAGCCAGCAATCTTTGCCATAGCTTTAGCCAGCATAATCCATTCATGCTCTTCTTTCCTCATTTAGAACATATTCACGCTGTCCTGAGGGGGGACAATTCAAAGTCCCATCTTGCCAAACGTTCAGATTTCCTTATAGTTTTTACTGCTCTCCATCCACACATGGATCCTTATGGTCTGATAATGGCGTAGTACGGAAGAGATAAACACAATGAAGAATTGTGAAGGAAAAATAGATTGCACAAATCAGTCACACCCTCATTGCAATGCAGGATTTCTGCTGAGCAGTATAGTGAAGATTCCCTACTCTAACTTGCATGGTCATTTGGCAGGAAACTTGAGATGGAAACTCTATCATCTGGATTTGATGGCTTTTAATGGCACTTGGTTGCTAGCCCTACTGACTATCAGAGGGGAGAAAGAACATGGAGGTGGACCTATGGAAAATTTTTACTGGTCAGGTCTAGATGTTCTATATATTGCTTTCACTCATGCTACAGAGGCCAGAACTCAGTTAACATGGCCATAACTACTGTGAAGGAGGCTGGAAACTTAGGCCTAGGTATGTGCAGAAGAGTAAAAACGAAAAAGAATTTTAGTGCTACAAAGCATCTCTGCTACAATGAATATTAGAAAAAAAAGTGGTGTCTAACTTTCTTGTGTTTTTTCTTCCTTTTTTTTTTTTTCTGAACTCAGAGTTATTTGTTCTTAATCTGTGGAAATCTCTAGAGTTGACATTAGAGATTTCCTCCTAGACAATTTGACTTTGCTGTTATTGATAGCAGGACACTGCTGGCCTTTCCTGGCAGATCCTGGCTCAGTGGGCATCTCAGAGAAGTTCCTAGCCTTGCTGTGCTTAGTGCTCAGCCAGAAACCCGGGTTTGCTCTCAGATCAACCCTGCTTCTTCTATTCATTCATTGGTCAAGATCACAGCTCTGGTTTAAGCTCACATGAATATTTGGGGGGCAAGCCTAGAGACTGCCTTTCCGTTTTGTAATCTGAACAACACTCTAAGAAGAATGTTTTATTCAGGAGGTAGTGTTTCTGCAGTGGGAGGAATTTACAGTTAAACCAAGCCAACATACAGATTAAAGTACAGCTCCAAGGCAAAATTTTGTTCTAACTCTCATATTTAAAGATTCTTTTTGGCTTACTTTCTTCTTTATCTTCTTAAATAATTTTTAAGTTACTTTTATCTTAAATAATAAAACTCAAAGCATATCTTCAGCTTTTAAAGACAAATAATATATAGTTTATGTGCTTAAATACGTTTTTGCAAAACTCAGTACTTGATAAAAAAAATTTATACAGTGAATTCGAATTTGAAAACTGGTGTTAACAAAATATTTAATTCACCAGTCACCTCTTTGTGCAACTTCCAGAAATTTCTGATGACATATGATTCAATCTTTTAAAAATGCACTACTTAGAGTTCTGCATGTTATACTTTTCCTTAGTTTACAAATGTTTTGAACTTTTTAAAGACTATTTCAGATGGAAGATTGTTGTATAAGGTATTGACAGTAATGAGACTGTCCCAGGATTTTTTCATTTTTTACCAAATTTTAATGATTTTCAAGCTGTGTCCTAGAAACCGCAGTGTCCTACTGAGCACATTAATGGGTATTCTATGGCAAAATGGTTCTATGGTCAAATAAATCTGAAAAGATAAAGTGCATTAGCATAATGAAGTCTATTTCTATAGTCTCAGTCAAAACACGCATTTTGAAATCTTTTTGGAGAGCAATTTGGCACAACCTCTTGATTCGCAAAATTTTATGCATTTTGGTGACGAATTATCACCTAGACTTTTTTGTCTATGTGATAAAATAATGGTGTTTTAAAAGAAGGCAATCATGATTAAGCATGGCTACAATATCAAACAACGGAAGTAGAGAAATGCATTTGTGTACCAAACTATGATGCGAAGGCTGGGTAGGTGTCGACTTGAACCAACAAGAACTTGCCGTCTCGAGGGGCAAGCGGGAGCATGGTACAGGTCACACCAGTGAAATATACTAGGTTGGTGAATGTTTCTGAAATGCTCCTTAGTGCACTTTGTTTTGTTTTCTATCCTGATGAATAAAAAAAAAAAATGTGATTCTGGCCTATGAAAAAATAAATCTCTTGCTTAAATTACATCATACATGTAGATGAATTCATATTTGTAGGTGATTTTGATAGTTTTAATATTAGAGTTGCAAATAACTTTGGGAGGGAATGAAGGGGCACACCATTGTTTTATCATACGCAATGAAATAAATAGATTATATTGGGAATTAACCAAACATGAAAAAAAACACAAGTCAGAATAACAAATTTGGAGTGCACATTTAAGCACCGTGCAAATAACAAAGTACCCTGGCACAGAGCTCCTCAAGTGTGCCCTAACAGGACACAGATCTGCACTTTGGAGGTGGATGCAGCTCTCACTGCCTTATACCAGGCTTCTCAGCCCCAGGACTACTCACATTTTAAACTGGATAATTCTTTGTTGTTGGGTATTTCCTATGCATTGTAGATGTTTAAGAGCATTCCAGGTCTCTACTTTCTGGATGCTAGTAGTTTGTTACAAACTAAAATGTCTCCATATGTTGTCAAATGTCCTCTGGGGGCAAAAATCTCTCCTGCTTGAGAACCAGCTGGGTTTGGTTCCTTGTACAAATCACTAAAGAGTTAAATCAGCTGTCTAAACATTGGTTCTGCATCTGTGCTTACCAAGCCATCTACTGAGGCACTATTAGAGAGTAAGTAAAGCCAGATTACTAAATTCACAACCCAAATATCCCATTTATAAGCTGTACAGTTATGGTCAAGTTTCTTGACTTCTCAGTGCTCTAGCTTCCTTATTTCTAAAACAGGTGGAATTATAGTATCTACCTCACAGGAGTGTTGAGATTAGATGACAACTTTTGTAAAGCACATCGATCACTGCCTGGCACATAATGTTTTACTAATAATTTTAATTAATTATTATTTCTTTCATTTATACTTTGTAAATGATCAATGATTCTTTCTAGTCTACTTGACACTTACATTTCTCTTTATTTAATTAATACATTGACATTTAGCTTTCTACTTCAGTCTTCTGTAATTTTGGTATGTGTAAAGCAGAAGCTCTGAATTTAGTCAACTGTTTGATGCACTTACAGCACTGAGATTCTGCAAGCTGAGAAGACTGTTTCTCGCCAAAAAGTAATTAAAGAAAATAAAGAGAGGTCTCTGGGTAGCCATTCCATCGAACTTCGCTGATGACAACTCTCTCTCACTACCTGCCATCTTTCAATTTCAACAAGTTATTATTTAATTACATATATCTTATTATATTAATTATACTAAAAATAACTCATTGCTCTCCCATGTAATTAGGTGGACACGTACATACCTCTTCATCTTATCTATGAAATGAAGCTTCTGTAGAGCTAAAGAGCCTCTAAGTTCACTTTTAGCACTAACATAACCATGAATATAAATACTCATTAATAATTTCCTTAACAGGTTAACGAGCCTTATGTAGCGAAGAGGGGTTCTTGGGCAATTGAGAAATGGCAAAGGTCATTTTCAATCGGGTGGAAAATAAGCCTGAGGAACACCGGAACATGCAGCATTAGAAACACCAGGAAACTGTCCTGAAGATAAACTTCTGCTTCACAACTCTGCATAGGTTTACCCCTGTCGTAGGCATCCCTCCATAGTTGTGTCATAACTGTGCTGTGTAGAGATAGTGCCAAGCCCACGTTACTGGCATCACACCCTACTGATAAGAGTTTGAAGAAATCACTGCTCCTGCACAAAAATCAAGAGTTAAGCTTTCATTTTCTAAAGGAAAGGTTATAGTTTTTGAACCAAAGCCTGAAATGACAGCTTAATTTTATTGACACCACAGCATGGATGCTCATTCCTCCAACATGTAAACAGTGAGTTGACTTTGATCGCTCCATTGTCATTCTCTGCAGCTTCAGAAAAGGAGTAGAAGGATGGGCATACACTATCCATTCCAGTTGTTCTGCCACAACTCAGCACACTCCCACCCCAAACGTTCTGATGTCTGTAGCCCAGACTGTGTCACATCACCCACAGTCCTATCTACAATGTGCAGTGCACTCTTAACCCAGGCTGCCATAAAACTCTTCATGGGAAAAGGTAGCTTAATAATAAATAACATTATTATGAAGAAAAATATTTTCCTATGCAACTGTGAATGCATTCTTTCACTACACCAAAAAGAATCATATGGGTTGAATCTAGCTTTGTGAGGGGGGCGGGGTGCAAAAGACATTTAAAAACACAAAAAAGAAATACAAAAATTTTTGGAAATGCTGATTCAATTTGGGCAGGGTAAAGTTAGCTTTAAGGAGAATATTTATTTTCTGTATATACAATATTCCTTCAGAAAAAATAAAAATAATCATGAGCCTGCTCTGATATGTGTAATGGAATCAATTTTTCTTCTTGGACCAGGAGGCCTTGTTTGATCTGAAATTAAAGTGGTACTCAAAAGATTTGATCTTTTTAATTTTTAACTATGGCTATCTTTTAAATTTGTCCTTACAATCTACTTTAACATAAAAACTTGGCTTTAAGTTTATGAAATTCAATATTAAACTCATTTGTTGAGAAAAATTATATATTTTTTGCTTTTATATCTCAGCATAAGAGGGAGGTATAATTTTTTCCATGGATGTCTATCACTTTAGAAATTCAAGATATTCATTAGTACTGTTAGTCTATAAATGTGGAAAGTTTTTCTTTTTTTTTTTGTCTCTAGATTATGAAGAGACTCTAAGCAGGAACTGCAGTGTCAGGGAGGGGTTACTCTAAAATAACTTTAATACTTAGTTACACTCACCTGGATTTTATATATGTTTAACCATATTTAAAGTAATATGATAAAGTAAAGTAATGTAGTCTAACTTGCTCTGAAATGAAAAAGAGATGGTTTTATAAAAGTTTAGCATATTCTTGGCACATAATATATGCTCAGTGAATATATGGTCAAAAATTCATTGAACATCTAAAGTTTCTTCTTTATTAAATTCTTTTTCATTTTATTTAGAAAGGGAAACCATGATTCTGAAACGCTAAGTTCAGAACACAATTATGACCAAAAATAGAGAAATCTTAATAATCAACTTAAGTTGATTTAAATAAATAAAATTTGCTTTATAATTATGAAAGAATCTCCTTTGGCTGCCTAATAATGGCAATTCTTTCAACACTGTTTCTAGTGCCCCTAAACTCTCTATATAATTTTTCATACAGAAATCAGTTATAACTTGTATTTTTTAAAAACACAGTTGAATAAGTGGTTCATCTTTCATTAGGAACAACTTTCATCTGTGTAAATGATGACAGGGCAGCAGGGGCATGGCAGGGAGGTGTGTTTAAAGTGTGACAAGATTATGAAATAGGACAGCAGAGTTATCGATTTTGCCTAATGTAACATGTAACTCTGATTTCCTGATGCAGCCCTTAACCTCAAGTAAGACTTAAACAAAGACTTAAAACTCATCATTACCTCTGAAAAGTCCATGTGCATTGACAATCTCAGAGAGAGAGAGAAGTCCAAATTTCAACATTAAAACAAAAAAATTTTTGATAATCAAATCTTCCTTGTCTTCATTTGTTCAAAATTGCCTTTCTTTCCTGGATAAAATGCTTGAGTTTATATTTATTAACAATGCTTTTCAGACCCATGAATGTTTCAGTATGCCAGATTCAAAAAAGTTCATGAATAGTTTATGCTAATTTTCAAAACCCGTCCAATATCTTATTTTTTCAGGCCTTATATTTTGGTTTTCCCTCCAGAAAGTATAAGACGCAGAGTTATTTTGTTATTTTTGCATTATTTAAAATGCAGTTGGCTTCAAATTACAAAAGACTCAAGAAAATACTTAAGCATAAAAGCATAAACATAACGAGAAATCCAGAGGTAAGGCAATTGAAGGATTCACTAACGTAATGACACAGTCTCATCATTTGACCTCTGTGCTCTGCTGTATTAAACATAATTCCTTGGTGGTTGCAAGAAGACTGAAGCAATCTGAAGTATCAGTTCCTTGCATAGTAATGCTTCAAGGCAAGAATTATTTTTCTCTAATTCTTTTTTTAGGAGTTAAGAAAAACTTACAGAAAACTCTTTACATTTCACTAGACAGAATTGCATTCTATTCCCTTGTCTACTCCTAAATCAGTCACTGGAAAGGAAAAAAGGATTACTATGGAACTGCTGTGATTGTTAGATCTAGTGTCGACCTACATTGAGGACTGGTCTTTATCCCAGCCTCCCCTGAAATACATGAACAAAATTGGAATTCTGTGTGTGAAGAAGATGGGGTCTAAAGGAAGAAGGAGTAGATTCTGTACAATGCAGGTGTTAGAAAATGACAAGATACCCATCCATGCATACATTTTTTTACATCTACTGGAGCATTTTCCAAAATGATTAAGATTTTTCTACTGAAATAGGATGAATTTGGGCCCTAGCAATAAGGATCCAAAGTTTGGACTGTTTGCATGAATTTAACATTATGTGCTTGTAAGAAACCTGGGTTTTATGCTATTAACCCTCCTGCTCCCCGCTTTGTTTAAAATCTGACTTTCAAGGAAAGTTTTCTTTTGTTTCTCCAGCAGTTCAGCAATCTATAATATCTCACTTGAACTCCAAATGTCACTAAAAATACCAGTCTTACTTTCCTAGAGCCTGATTTGACAAGATTTTTGTGTCATTTAAAATAAAAACACAAACAAATCAAAACGAGTAGGATTCCATTTGAAACAAACATCAGTAGTAGTTGCTTAAGACTTCATACATTTTAAGGTATATTATTATAAATGTCTCTATCACTCAAAAGAGAAAAGTAAAAACAGCTACAATTATATCATGTGGAAACAGGAATACAGCCAATTGATTAGACAAGAAGAGCAGATTTGGGGTCACAGTAACAGAGCATAAATCTGGTGAGTGAAATGGTAGTCTAGAGGCCATTGATGTTGATAGGCCTAGCACTCCAAGCTCTGTAAACCAAGGTAATTTTGTAAAACTCCCTATGTTTTCAGTAAGAGTTTCTCACACTATGCAACTGATAAAAGAAAAAAAATCATTTAAATAAACAACCAAGAAAAGCTTTCTCTTCTCAGAATTGATTTAGAATCATTTTAAATATTAAAATCTGCCAAATGCTGATATATGTTAACTTCTGCTTACTTTTTAGACATGGGCCTGCCTAACTAGACTCCAAGCGTAATTGATTACAAATATCTAGTTATTAATATTTTGTTATTCCAATAAGTAATATTTTCTCAGTAGTTAGATTTCATAGAAAAGATCTCCTGAGCAATAAAAATTTCTACAAGATAAAACAGGGTGTGTTCTGTTCTCTCTACTTTAAAATTCTTCTTTAATGATCACTTTAAGATTAGCCAGATATATATCCATAAACCAAAAAGAATTGAAAAGCATACATTGTAGTAAGCAATGACGTCCTATTACTACTAAATAGGAGCCTATATATTCACCAAATAATCTCGCTCATTTATTACTCCTAGAATGAATAATAGTAATCAACTATTCTAAAAGCAAAATTATTTTTACAGGTGCTTCTCAATTTATAATCCATCTATAACTTACATAATACTTTCTATGTGCTATGCACACTTGATACATTTTCCATATATTTACTCATCTTCTTTTCACAGCAAGTTTCCAAGGCTGGCATTATTATTCTGTTTTTCAAATGAGAAACTGGGATACAGAGGGTATTTAAATTACCAAAGTCAAAATGTTAGTGACAGAGCCAGGGAAATGTCATAACCAAGTTTTCTCATTTATATATCATGATGTCTTTTCACAAATAGTTTATCTTGATGCACAATCCAGACATAGTAACATTCAAATCTAGTTATAGAAATGCTTTTTAGAAATCTTTTTTTCCCCTTAAAGTAAATGCATTGAAATGCATTGTAATAATGTCTTACCATATTATCAAGGTAAAGTATTTTAACAAATTTTTTAACAATTCCTCAGTGATATATAGGTAATATTTTGTGGTCTAATAAACATTGAACTAGAATCCCAGAAAAAATCAGGGAAAACAAGAAAGAAAAATTATCAAAGAAATAATGATCTAAATTCCCCAAATTTAGTCCAAAGAAACATAATCGTAAATATCCAAGAAACAAAGTGAACTCCAAGAAGAATAAATATAAAAATAATTATACATGAGTGCATCACAATAAAACTACTAAAAACAAAACAAAAAGGTAATTTTAACAACAGTCAGCAAATAATGACATATTACAAAATGAGAATAGTGATAATAGGAAATTTTAGCATGCTTAAAGAAAAATAAAACCTGTTGGTCCAGAATCATATATCTAGCAAAATATACTTCAAAAATAATGACAAAATAAAGATTTTTAGATAAAAACTGAGGTAATTTATTGTCAGTATATTTAAAAAAAAAAAAAAACTCTAAGAAAAAATTTCCAGGCTGAAAAAAAAATGACTCAAGACAGCAAGTTGTGTTTACAGAAAGTGGTATCTGAGAAAAACGACCCTTTAAAATAAAATTCATGGCATTGAATCGAGGGCTTAAAACGTAAAGATGTAATATATATGACAACATATACATAGCACAAAGGACAGAGGTAATGAGATATTATTGTTCAAAGAGTCTCACATGTCATGTGAACCGGCATATTGACTCTAAGTAGACTGTGACTTAGTAAATTTATAATCATTAAAATTTTATGATGATACTGGCATAAGACCAGACAAATTGATTCATGAAACCAAAGAGAGTATCCAGAGATAGACCCTCACTTATATGGTCATTTAATGTTTGACAGATAACAAAGCAATTTAAAGAATTTTCAATAAATGTTGGTGGTACAAATGAATATCCATATGGGGGAAAAAAGTGAATTTCAATGTCTACCTCACACTATAAAAAAAATAATTTGAAATGGATTATGGATTTAAGCATAAAAATCTAAACGTAAAAGTGAAACTATAAACCTACTAGAAGAGAGACTTCAGAAAATATTTTCATGACCTGAGTATAGAAAAATTCTTAAAAGAAACACAGAAAGTAGTAATAATAAGAGAAGGAAATGATAAATTAAAATCAAAATTAAAAACATCTACCAACCCATAGACACTATTAAGAAAAAAAACACCCACAATTCTACAGTAAAAAGAAACAATGAAACTAAATGTGAGCAAGACATGTCAACAGAGTTCACAAAAGAAGATATTAAAAAGTCAGTAATAAGTACATGAAAAAGTATACAGTTATAAAAAAGTGCAAATTAAAAATGCAATGAAAGATTAATATATATTTATTGGAATGCTTAAAATTAAAGACTGACAATTCCAAATATTGGTGAGAATATAGGGCAATAGAAACTCTCATACATTGATAGGAGTGTAAAATGGTACAATCTCTTTGGGAAAAGTTTTGACAGTTTGTTTTTTCAATGTTAAACATGCATCTGTACTAGAAAACATCAATTCTACTACTAGGTGATGACACAAGAGAAATGAAAACATATCCATAAAAAGACTTACATGAGAATGTTCATAAAAATTTTATTCATATTAGCTAGACACTAAAACCAACTCAGATGCCTATCAGCATGAGAATGAACAAAAAAATTGTACCATATTCTCGCTGTGAGATACTATTCATTGATAAAAACAAATTATTGATGAATACAGTAAGGTAGATGAATCTTACAATATTAAACTAAATTAAAGAAGCCAGGTTGTATACATTTTTTTTATATGGAAAACAGGACACATCAGACATCTTGAAAGAATATATATATTTACATTCAATGAAACTGTCTTGTATAACTTTTCCTTAGAATTGTATACTGAGTAAAACTATTTCATCATTTAAGAATGGGAGCATTATAATGACATTTTTAGAAAAATAGTATCAACTCTGTGAATTTGGGGAGGAATAAATGAATTTCGAAAGGTAAAATGCTTACCGTAGTGCCTGGCACATGCTAGCCAGCATAATCAACTTCACTATAATTATAATTATAGTTATAATTATAATTATTATTATTATTATTATGAGTATTTATCTCCCTTAGAAATTTTTATTCCCTAAAAGAAATTAGTTTACCTCTTTAATTCTTAGCAAAATAAGTAGCAAAGCTGAAAGTTAATAAGAAAATCTTGCAATTATGATTATGATAAGACTTAATTTATCCAAATGTCCTTTAACCACTATATTCAGCTATTCATATGAAGCCCATCAAGTGAGAAGATATGGAATTTCTTTGAGCAGCCTATATTGATGTAATTAAATCTAGGCATTAAACCCATGTAGTTGTCATAGGAAAGCTTTCCACACTCTTTTTTTGACTCTCTTAACCCATTTTTGTATTGTTTGTAAAAGGTTGTATTGATTTCCCAACTAATAGGGACTACAGTCAGACTCACAATAGGAGTGAAAAGTGGGACAGCAGCCTTATGATAGAAAAAGTACACAAAAATTCAGCATCCTAGGACAACAAAGGTGGGTAAAAAATGTCAACTCATCTCAGTAGTCTTGGCAGATATTACTAAATCACATTACAGATTTTTTATAATATTTAGTGTTGTCTATATGTCTATTGAATTTTACAAAGCTTTATATCTAAGGGGATTTTTCAAATTGTCATTTAAAGGAATAAGCCTCACTTAATAGAAAATCACTTCTTAGAATATTGCATGTTTAACTTAAATAGAATATCATCTGTTTAACTTAAAGTGATGGAGTTGAATTTTGATAATATGACATGGGAAAGATGAACTAATCATCTCTCTTCTTTGCACAATAAATAATGGCCTTTTATTTAAGTATGAATCTTGTCAAGCTATCCACATGTCCTTAAAAGGATGATGATGCAGCTTTCAGATTAAGTATTGCATAAGATTTATGTGACTGAACTACCATTGCCTCTTTCCTTGTCTGTATCAAATTCTGATGACAGACATCAGCACCTGATGTTTGCAGATATCTGTGGAGGTGGGATGTATAGATATAGAAATAGATATAGGAATAGATATAGATATAGAGATAGAAATGCACACTTACATTAATATAGTTTTTATTTTTATTATTTTTTTCATACAGTTTTTAAAGCACAATACTGTGCTATATATCCCCAGCATGGTACTTAGCTCATAGTCAGTGCTCAAACATTTGTTAAGTGAGCAGAACAAGCAACATAGAATAATTTTCTCCTTTGTATTTTCCAAGGATTACTGTTCTTTTTATCTGTTTTAAAATTTCTTTGTGAGAGAAACAGTGTTCAAGACGACTTACATGAAGGGCACAAACCCTCCTAAACTGTCTCCCTACGTTAAGCCAGTTACCCAGACGGCAACTACCTCTTTTGCCCCCATAGTTCACAGAAACTTTTAGCAAATAAGCAAGACTTAACATTCACAGAAGCATGTTTACCAAGCTACTCCTTGAAATAGTGCAAGAAACCTATTTAGAAACAGTTCTTTAAAGTTGTTGTCACTGCATCTATTTTAAGAATCCCACTGAGAATGCTATTTATTACTTCTAACAATGTCCTCTTTATGAAGAACCTCAAGAGAAATCTTTGTCAGCTCTTAGTACCAAGAACAGATATTCAGTACTGCCTCTGAACAAGTGTGTTGTATAACAAACAAGGTCTCTTTTGCATGTGAGTTCCAGAAAGTTAGAGCAAAATTTGAAGCCTATATTTAAGTTGCGTATAGGCACTTCGAGCTTTCATTATAGTCTTGGCATATTTTTCCCCATCCTGTTTATTATTTTAATCACTTTCACTGCAGTTTAATGTATGCTTTTTTGTGTCATATTTTATGCATCACTGTACAGCATAATTTTGTTTTGAAATAAAGTTGATAACTATTCTCTTATTTTAAACAATATTGCTATTTCAACAAATATTTGATAGGCATCCAGTTTGTTCTAGGAAGAATGATATATACTATCCTATTTTATCCACTAATATAATGCTGTAGCTTAGATATCATATATTTTAAAGTGAAGAAATTGAGTGTCAGAGATGTTAAATAACTTGCCTACACAGCAGATTTGTATCTTTGATGAGTAGAAACTCATAGTCCATTAAATCCATAGTTGCGTTTAGAATAAATTCAGATTCATTTTACTATTACATAATAAAATCAGGCTTATTACAGGATGTGTTGCTTTGTATATTCACCACACAAAGTCAAATCTCCTTCTGTCACCATATATTTGACCCCCTTACCCTTGCCTATCTCTGCCTCTCCCCGCTTTGCCTCTGGTAACCACTAAACTGTTGTCTGTGTCTTTAAGATTTTTTTTTTTGTCTTGTTTGTTGCTTTCAGTTTTATATCCAACATGTATGTGAAATCATATGGTTTTAAACTTTTTCTGTCTGACTTACTTTGTTTAACTCAAGATCCATCTAAATTGTTACAAATGGCAGTATTCCATCTCTTCCTAAGGCTGAGTAATATTCCATTGTGTATACGTACCACAGCTTCTTTAGCCAATCATCTGTTAAAGGGCACTTCGGTTGTTTCCATGTCATGGTCACCATGAATAATGCTGCAGTAAACACCAGGGTGCATGTATCTTTATGGATAAATGTTTTCAAATTTTGGGGGTAGACACCCAGAGGAGGGATTGCTGGGTCATATGGTAATTCTATTCTTAATTTTTTGAGGAATCTCCATATGGTTTTTCATAGTAGCTGTACAAACTTATTTTCCCACCAGCAGAGTAAGAAGGTTCCTTTTTTTCCCACAATTTCTCCAACACTTGTTGTGTTGTTGATAATAGCCTTTCTAGCAGGTGTGAGGTAGTGTCTCATTGTGTTTTTGATTTGCATTTTCCTAATAGCTAGTAAAGTTGAGTGTATTTTCATATATCTGTTGGCTATTCATATGTCTTCTTTGGAGAACTGTGTGTTCAGGTCCTCGGCCCATTTTTTAATTGGATTATTTAGATTTTTCATTGTTGAATTATATGAATTCTTTATTATTTTGGATATTAGTCTCTTATCAAAGGCGTTGTTTGTAAATGTCTTCTTCCATTCTGTTGGTTGCCTCTTTGGCTTGTGGATGGTTTCTTTTGCTGTGCAGAAGGTTTTTATTTTGATAGAGTTCCATTCATTTATTTTTGCTTTTACTTCTCTTGTCTTTGAGGTCAAATCCATAAAATCCTCTCTAAAATCAAGGTCCATGAGTTTAGTACCTATGTTTCCTTCTATGCAGTTGTTGTTTTAGGTCTTATATTTAGGTATTGATACATTTTGAGTTAATTTTGGTGTATGGTGAACAGATGGCAGTCTGGTTTCATTTTTTTGCATGTGGCTTTCCAATTTCCTAGCACCATTTATTGAAGAGATTTTCCTTTTCCATTATAGGCCTTTGGCTCCCTTGTTGAAAATTATTTGCCCATATATGTGTGGGTTTACTTCTGGGCCCTTAATTCTGTTCCACAGGTCTGTGTGTTTGTTTTTCTGCCAGAATCAAGCTGTTTTGATTTTTGTAGCTTTGTAGCATAATTTGAAGTCAGGCAGATAAGCTCCTGCCTTTTATTTTGAAAAATCTTTTAGATTATGGATAATTTAGCATTCATTACTCTGCCATCTTAGTTATAATGATCACCTCTGTTGCTTGACCAAGCAATATGACGAAAATAATATTTAATTTACCTTTTAGTTTTTAATATACTTTTATGCCTATTCTTCTATATTTTCTTAAAATTTCCTTGAATAAAGTCAAGCAGGTATTATTCCATCAGGTAGCTCTTATGTCAAAAAGATGAGAGCTATAAATATCCATGTTTAATCTATACTGACTGTCCCTCAATCACTAGGCTACAAAATAACAACTCAAGGAACTCACTAATGTAGTGAATTTTGAACTTTGCCACTCTTTTAATTATCAAACCTGTCATTTATTTATTCATTTATGGTTATTCTGCAGATTAGAAGTAGAAAATAGGGACAATCTCTAGTTTCCTAACTGAAGGCATTACTGAACATGATTTATATTTAACAAAATCAGCAGGTGGCCACTGTCTTTTATTATTGTAAACCAAATTATTTCATTTTGTATACTTACTGATTTGCCTTTGTAAATCTGTGTAAATAATGTTAAACATAAAAATGAACTTAATTTTTATATAACCTCTTCAACATCTGGAAATTTTATATTGAATTATATTAATTTTTGTTCATGTTGTAAGATCATCAAGTCTAAAGGAAGAATTTATGTCAAATTAAACTAAAGAACAGTAAATTATGTATTTTAAAGACTCCACTCAAGTGCTAAAATAGATGTAAACCATTATGAGCATAGTATAAAACTGTGTTCAGACTGAGGACAACCTGAATATTGAGTTTGGCTTCTCCAGGAGCATATACTGAGTTACTAAGATCTGTGTTCAGAGAGATTTTGTGGAGTGCTATGGGAAAGCAACGGAAGTAAGATTGGATAGAGGGAGAAATGGGACTGAGATGTAGGTGCAACAGCAGTTCAGTCAATGCCACGCAGAGCTCAGGAGCCAAGATAATTTTTCAGAGATGTCTCAAGTTTAAAGTCTCAAAATCTTATTGCTAAGGTCTTTGCCTCATTCAGGAAAAGGATAAAGATATTTATAAACATTTTATCTGGGTGGGAAATATAAATTTAAATATATATGTTGTAAAAGTTAGTGGTAACTATTAAAAGAATAAAAGCATTATGTATAATTTCTCAACCAGAAGAGGAGAAATAAAGAGAATAAAGAAAAATACAAGAGAACATAGCAAATATAAAGCACAAAATAAAATGGCAGAGATAAACCTCGATATATCAATAACATGAAATTCACATGGACTAAAATCTTCAATTAAAAGATGGCAACTCTAAGTTTAAATAAAAATATCGAATTTTTTGCAGCAGTGGCTATTTGTAAGAGACAAACATAAAGCAAGGACTAACAAAAAATTGGGAGCTATAGATAGATATAGATAGAGAGAAATAATATAAGTTGTTATATATTACATAGATATTTTATAGATTATATAATAGCTATATTATGTAATAGGTATATAATAGATATATAATACTAATTAATAAATACAAACAATGTAAATAGCCTTAAAGAGAGGGCTATTTCATATAAATAAGATAATCCATCAAGATTTTTTTTCGAACTTTATTAAGATATAATTGACATATAACATTGTGTAAGTTTAAAGTGGGCAATATGATGGTTTAACCCTTCAAAAATTTGTAGTAAACATGAAGTTATATAATTCTAATAATATAGTCCAGGAATCCATGAAGGGAAAATAAACAGAAGGCATGGACAAATCTACAATTATAGTATAACAATTTAACACTCGTTGTATAAAAAGTGTAGTTTTAGTAAGAGGGGGAAAAAGACAATGAATAACAAAAGTGGATGGAGGTGTTTGACCTAATATATCCAACAGCTTTTGACTATTTCCAAAAATCATATTATTTATACATTCTAAAGCGATAAATTAACCCTACTAAAAATATTCACAATATGACAAAGGTCTGAAAAAAAGTCCAAAACAAGAGATCTCAAAATGCTTTCAGCAATAGCTACCTCTTAGAAATAAGTTTGAAATTTCTCCTCTTGATGGGAACGGTACTCATTGAACTGTATCGGCTTTGTATGTGTGTTAGAATCATACTGCTTTATTTTTGTGCACTAATTTCCTCAACCATGTTAGACGGTAAGTTGTTTTACAGCAAAGATTGTGTCATTGTGCACTTTATTTTCTGTCTGATTAATAGTAAGCATTCATGTAACGTTTATCTGCTGATTAAATGAATAAATGCCCAAGGTTCTCCTTTTCGTAGCATACTATTTTTTAAAGATTTTTTAAAGACCTGCTTTAGGTTCACAGCAAAAGAGGAAGGTGCAGAGATTTCCTGTATCTCCTCTGCTACCATATATTTATAACCTCTCCCATTATTAACATACTCCACCAAAGTGGTACATTTGTTACAACCAATGAACCTACACTGACACATAGTTTTGCCTTTTCCAAAATGTTACGCAGTTGAAATCATATAATATGTAGGCTTTTCAGATTGGCTTCTTTCACTTAGCAATATGCACTTAAGTTTCTCCCATGTCTTTTTATGACTTAATGGCTCATTTCTTGTTAGCGCTGTATAATCCTCCGTTGTCTGGATGGACGAGAGTGTATTTATCCATTTACCTACTGAAGGACATCTTGGTTGCTTCCAAGTTTGGGTGATTATGACTCAAGCTGCTATAAACATCCGTGTGCAGGTTTTTGTGTGGGCATAAAGTTTTCAATACCTTTGGGTAACTACCAAGGAATATGATTGCTGGATTGACTGGTAAGAGTGTTTTGTTTTGTTAAGAAACTACCAAACTGTCTTCTAAAGTGATTGTTTTAAATTTTAATGAAATCCAGCTTATCAATTATTTCTTTAATGCCTGGATGTCATATCTAAGAAGTTATTGCCCTACTCAAAGTCATCTAGGTTTTCCCCTATGTTACTGTCTAGGAATTTTATAATTCTGCATTTCACAACTAGTTCTATGATCCATTTCAAATTAATTTTTGTGAAGGGTATAAGATATGTGTCTAGACTCATTTTTGCACATGTAGATGTCCAATTGTTCCAGAACCATTTGTAGACATCTTATGCTGTTTTAAAAACAAAATACTTGTACTATGTAAGAAAATTAAAATCCAGATACATTAAAAATATAAATTAGAAAATAAAAAGTATTTGAATAAAATATAGGAGGATAGTTACATATACTCTGAGTAAAGGGGACTTCCTAAATAAAACAAAATATCTATATGACATAAATGGGAAAAAAACAGAGAAATTTGACTGTGTCAGTCATAGAAAATACCTGTGAAAAACATAATGTTAAGAGGCAATAAAAACGCTATGGGAATTTTATTTTACAAAAGATAGAAAAGGGTTGATATTTGTATTTCACAGCATATCCCTACAAATTAATAAAAGGAAATAAAAAGGGAACTCCCTGGGAAAAAAAAAAACCCAAAACAGAAATTCAAGAAGAAGGAAGAAGAGGAACAAGAGGAGGAGCATAAAAAATATACGGTCTGCCAGAGCAGGATGCTTTTGCAGGATGTGTTCAGAGCCCTCAGCCCATAAGAATCTGGCCTCAATCTTCTTCCTCTGGGAGCATCTCCACTTTCCAAGACAAGCAGTGAGAATGGTCACGACGCTGGTGACAGCTGTGGGCTCATGGAATATGCAAATATAAATAAGAATGAGACATCTTTTTCCACTTATCAGATTGGCAAGAGATAAAAAGTTTCAGAACATGAAGTTCTGGCAAGGTGGCAGGCCCTCTAATATGTTATTTGTAAGAATGCAAATTGATTTAATTTTTTGAAATATAATTTTCAATTAACATTTAATTAACATTTAAAAATTACATATATTTGACTAAGCAGTTTTATCATTTTAAATCTATCCTAATCTGTTGAAGAGAAATGTTTAAGGGTGTTTATTCAGTGTATTTTGTTCATCTGGGGGAGAACAGTAAAATAAATTATCTACAACTGCAATATTGGAATACTTTACAGTCACTAAGAAGAATTCAGCAGACCTATTGGTACTAAGCTGAGACAGTGATCATAATAGAATGTCAAGTCTAAAAGATAAATAGCAAAGTTGTAAATTTTCATAAATATTTGTATGTAGGAGAGTATATTAATGCATAGACATATTTATGTAAATACAGAAAAAATAGAATGCTACACCTAAAACCCTTATAGTATTTATTCTGGTGAATAACACTGAATAGTAGGGATGAGAAGTTTCAACCTTTCCCTTGCTAATTTGTTAAAAGGTTGTAGGATTACGGGTGGTTTTCCCTTTATGTGTGTGGGAAACTATTATTAATTTTTAAATATAAAAATTTTTGAAAAGAAAGTACAAAGCGCTTTTTGATATGGACGTTTGGATAAAAATGTTACATGCTAGTTGAAAGCCATGGAAGGTTTAGAAAAAGGAGTAATAATAATAAAAGCTGTACAGATCCAAATCTATCATCCAAAATGTCTTTTAGAACTCAGATTTTTTTCCAGATTTTATAAAGATAATACAGTGTGTTTATCTATTAGGGAAGAGAGGAGCGGGGAAAAGAGAGTAGGAGAGTTGAGGAGAGGAGAGGACAGGACAGGACAGACAGGACAGGACAAGAGAGGGAACAAATAGTAAAGATGAAAAAAATAGAGTGAATGAGGAGGAAGGCGGGGCGGGGGGGGGGTTGGCACAAAAAAGAGCCCTTTTTGTGATGCATCCAGCATTCTTGGGAAGTAAAGGGTGGCCCTGAATTGTAAAGCCACTCTCATAAATGTAGAATAACCTAACAGACCCTTTCAATTATGAGCTAGTAATACCAGAAACTGCAATTAGGCACAACCACTAGGATGTTTGTAGTGACGGACATGTGGAATTATCAGAAACTGAACTGAACTAAGATGGAAGCACTAAAAGTTGAGAGAAATCTACACTGTCATCACATGCTTCAAGATATTACTGAATCAAAGTGATATTGCCATGTTCCATAACAATCTGATTTATGATGAAACTAATATTTTCTGGTCTTGCAATGGCTCCATCTCAATATTGCATGGCAGTTTCTCATCTTTATTTAGCTGAGGACAGCTCGGCACTTACTGGCCCAGGAGGCTCATGTTCCACCCACCCACACCTACACATCCCAGCACATGTCACTCACAGATGGCCTATTTCCCCCACAAATGTTATTGTGTCAATCAGCAGTGGATTAAACCCAGAGATTTTTCTCTTGAAACCTTTGTCCTAAATTGACTTGTTCAGGAACACATAGTAAAGTGCAAGATCTATCGATTGAAACTAGCTCTTAGCTTGGTAGAGGCTTTCTCTAACCAAAGACAACATTTTTATTCTAAATAAGAATATAACAAGGGGAATGTTCTCTAACTTAACTCACTGAGTTTTAAAAGTCTTCTATTTTTCACTTTTAATTCCTTGTTTTAAATATTTTAATTTGGCTTGGCATATAATTTCACCTGAAACCACCAAAAGGAGGTTTCTTTTGAGTCAATAATAGAAAAGCAAGTCAATTCTGGGCAGATATCATTCACCAAGAAGTCACTGGCTAAAGACCTGGAAGATTACTGTTTGCAGAGATAAGTACTTATTGTTCATTAAGGAAACAGAGCATGAAACAGGAGCTATACAAATAAATCCTTTTCAAACCAAAACAAAAGAGAAAGGAAACAGAACTGACACTTCACTACAAAGGGTCCAAACTCAGCCTTTGGCTTAGTATTGTTCTGAGGTGACTGGGTATCTACAGTGTCTTGGAATAAGATAAGAAGCTGACTAAACAATTCAAATGGAAGAAGTGGTAACACAGACAACACTAAATCTATTATTCATTCTTTTATAGTCTAAGTATTTCCAGATTCCCAAAACATTCTGTGATTTTGTTTTCTTCATTACATAAAGCTGAAAAGCTTTTACAAAAGCATGGCTACAAAAAAAGTTTGCACTCAACCATAATCATATTATTTTGTTAGTTTAAGCCAATGTTTAAGAACCTGGTGTTACATTTTGGTATTTTTATTTTGTTTCCAGTATTTGAGTAAACAAATGTGTTGCCATAAATAAGAGATTTCTAGACAGAAGCCATTATTCTTTAGATGTGCCTTGAGATAATTCTCACCATTCAGACTCCTGCTTATTTAGTTCCACAGGGGGTCTTATAAACCTATTCCTACTTGAGATACTTTCTTTCAAAATCTTATAAAGACTGACATGGTGAAATAATAACCACTTTGCCAAAAATTTAAAATGTGCTGTCATTTGGAAGAAGGCTCAAGGTCTTCCATCCTTCTCTTCAAGTTTTCCCTATGTCTATTAGAAAATGTCACATTCATTGTCATGGTAACAAAGGTACATGGAAAGTCTTCATAAAGAGGTAATTAGCAGTAAGAACTCTGGTTGCAAGTTGCAAAACCAACTTGACCTTGCTTTAGTTAAAAAGAAAGTGAGACTTTGTAACAATACAGGAGAGTCTCATGAAAAAATTATTATAGAAATGTCTGGAAATGTGAATAGGAAATCCATCAGACACTCTACTTTTTGTCTCTATAGTTCTCTAAACATCTCTGTCCTTTCTTCTCTGCGGATCTTTTTTCTGGCTTCTCATTCCATGTGATAGAAGATGATCAAGTCACAGGTCCTAAGATGATAGCATCTCTCAAAACAACCCTGATGGAGTTTGTTAATCCAAAATAAAAAATTATCAGGTCAATTTAACTGGCCTGATTTGAGTCAAGTATGTATCCCTTATCCAATCAGTTGTGGACAGAAAGAATTACTATTTGAAACCCACCACTATGAATGGAAGTGAAAGAGAGGAGGCTCACTTACTATCATTTAATATACACTCTGGGATGTATCTACTAAAGCATCTTCCTTAGATCCTCCACAGGCAAACACACCCTTCTTCTCATACATGCAGTTGTAAAGATGGCTTTACATAATGATGTAGACAGGTCAGTGAGTCCCTCCTCCCAATATGTTAACTTATTAGTAGTTATGGTAAATTTCAATAAACATCCTCCTTCTTGAATGAAGGCTAAGCCAAGTGACTTGCTTCTAACCAATAGAATATGGCAAAGATGATATGTCACTTCTGTGATTATATTATAAAATATTTTGACTTTTGACTTTTGTATGGCCAGGAGATTCACTCTATTGCCTTCTTGATTTACAAACGTTGATGATGCAAATTGCCATATTGGAAAGACCCACATGACAAGAAACTGAGGATAAGTTCTGGCCAATAGCCAGCAAGTAATAGAAGCCCTCAGTCCAATGACCCATGAGAAACTGAATCCCGCCAATAATCACATGATTATCTACTTGGAAGTCAAACTTTGAGATAACAACAACCAAGCAATACCTTAATTGCAGCCTGTCAGAAATCTGGAGACAGAGGGCATAACTAAGCTGTGCCCACATTACTAATTCACAGAAGTTATGAAATGAAAAATGCACGTTGTCTTGAGTTACTAAGTTTTGAGGCAACTTGGTATGCAGCAATAACTAATGCACATAACATAATCTACATATCTCATCTACAACTGCAAATACGTTCAGTCCCAACTTTGTAAGGTGACCATCCAAAGTCATGAACTGTTTCTTCATCCAGAGGTAATATCTTTCAGCCATTTTGCTCCCAGTTTAAAATCTCTGGATGACATTCATTCTTCTTCTTTTTCACTTAGTCCAGGGTTACTTCTCTCTACATGATAAATTAACTATTGATTTAACAAACATTTATTGAGAACCAATATATTACTTGCCAAAAACTATTCTGTGCACCTGGAGTATATCAGTAAGCAAAACATATAAAGAAACTTGCCATTATAAACTTACATCTGGCACAAGAAAATGGAGAAAAAAACTAAACATAATAAATATGTGTTTTATTAAGTCTGAGTTAGAAATTTTTTTCACATTTCATCATCTATAAAATCTGGGTACATCTAACAATTGATGGTATATCATAATTTGATTGGCAGCTTTTCTTCTTTCTTAGTTGTGCATAAAATAATGATACATCATAAAGTTGTTGATTTTGAGGTTTGCTGAAATACTATATGTAAATTATATCATGTATAAGAAGATAAAAATAGTATGAATAAGAAGGTTGAGTGAGGCAAGGGAGATCAGGGCTGGAGATCTATGGGAGGGAGCTAGTAGTATTAGAGTGGTCTGGTGCACCTTGCTCTGACTTATAAAAAGGTAACATTTGAGCAAAGACTTGAAGATGTGAGGGAGGTAGTTAAGCAGGTACTTGAGAAAGAGCTCTGCAGCCAGAGAGGACAGCTAAGGGAGTGGCCCTAAGGGAGAAACACTCCTGGCATTTTCATTGGTAGCCTACTGGCCCCAAGGTGGCTGGCACATACCTAGCAGAAGGAGAGAAAGAGAGGAAAGCAGTGGACAAATGGGAGTCTGTTCAGGTGGGGCCTTAGAGGTACATGTAAAGACTTTGGTTTTTTCTGGATAAAGCCAGAAGAGTCACTAATGAATTTAAGATGAGTGAGAAAATCCAACTTAAGTTTTAAAGAGTCACTCTGTCTGTAAGTGTTGAGATTAGGGTAAACTCGAGCAAAAGGTTCTGCTAGTAGTTTATCATTTGCATTTAACACTAAAAATATTGTAAGATAGGTTCCTCTTTCTTTTGCTTCATCTCACTCCAGTATTGGTGGGAAATTTAAAAAAAATCATGTTTCCTGTTCATGGTTGATGTAACTAGACTTAAGTTTTTACTTTGATTATATACATTTATAGTTGCAAAGGAATTAAAGATATTGAGGTTTTATCCTTTTATGTTTTATTGAATATTAGATATGAGAATAAAAATTACCTTTTCTT
>NW_006441953.1:1622651-1650389 GCF_000325575.1 Pteropus alecto | reverse complement strand
TTTTATTGTGAATAAAAGAATTACGTACCATATTTGTGTAGCATGAATTGCATACTGTAACAAACTTCTCTTTGCACACTAGCTATATTCAGCATTACCTGTCAATTTTTTATGAAAGTATAAAATCTAATGTGTTCTTTCTTGTTAGAGTCTGATCTTCATTCCTCTTTCCTCGCTTCTTGTGGTGCTATTGAACATATGGTTCTAACCACCATCTATATGCTGAGCTCTCCTCAAGCAACCTCTAAAGACAGATTCACATCTTATATGCCCACCAAATATCTCTACCAATAAATTTCATAGAAAACACAAACACACTTTACTGAGAACTAAATTTAGCACCTTTCACTCTCAAACCTACTCTATATGCTGTTTTCACACACACACACACACACACACACTTCTCTCCATACCCTTATTACTTGGTTTAAGTAAACAAAGTTCTCCCAAAGAGATCTGGGTTTGATTCCCAGCTGTTCCTCTTAATATTCTTAAAAACAAAATTTTTGGCCTGTTACCTCATCCAGAAAACAGAGATAAAATATCAGATACATAGATATTTTCTAAAAGCAGCTTTTATTGTGCTTTGAGCCTAGTAAAAGTTTAATAATAATTGCTATATAATTATATGTATGTGTATTATTGCTACAATAATTATTATGTTTTAAATAGAAGTAGATTTGAAAGAGTTTTTTTAAATCACAAAAGTAGAAATGGTTTATTTTTTAACTTTAACAAACTTGTATTACTTTTTTATCAAAAAATAAAATAATCTTCTAAATATTACAATTAAATCAGTACTTGCCTCCACTTTTATTAAAATTAAAAGTTCTTAATCATAAGAGTAGTCTACTAGTGAAATGTTTGCTTCCTTAAATAATCATTACATTACATGTTCTCCTTTTAATGTTTACTATAACTTTTGTTGTCTTCTGAAAATATAATTAATAACATAATTTATGTCCATAATTGTCAGCTGCTTGATAAAATATTAAATAATAAGTATCTATCACATATCACTGCTAGCTTACATTGATATTATTGAATACATTGGTATTTCTTATCTTTCAAGATTTTATCTGGACCTGCACTGGGCACTGGCACTATCATAAGAGTAGTCCCCTCATCATGCTTATGGTAAATAAGCTAACAACACATAGAATGCCATAGGGAGGACAAGTATAGTGTAGTGGCTAAGAGGTCAGATTGCTGAGTCATGCTCTTTTGATTCAAAATCACAGCCTTACCATTACTAACTGGCGACTCCATGCAAGTTAATCAACCACTGTTTCTGCACGTGTGAAATGGAGTTAACACTACCTGGTGACAGGGCTGCCAGGAATGTTAAAGAGTCAATAAATGCTAAATATTTTTATCACATTTGGGAGAAACACAGAAGACATCAACATGTTAAAGACTGAACTCTTGTCATAAAAAGAGTATGTTAAAATTGTTCACCTTAGTGTTTCCCAAAATTGCTTCATTGTTCTTTTCAATCATATCTTTAAACACGCCAAGTAATTGAAGTTTCATGGTTTAAAACGTAAAGCTGCTGTTTAAAACGGGTGATATATTTGAGTCCAGAGATACTGGCTATCTAATCCTAGCATGACTACTTATACATACGCCTTTTGGCAAGTGGAGCTTTTCTTTCATGTTGATTCTTGTTGAACATAATAATAACTTACAGAATTGATGTAAATTTTAAATGGTAAAATATGTACAGCATTCACCACAGAGCCTGCTACATAGTGCCAATTAATAAATGTTCTTTTCCTTCCATCTTCCGTGTCTTCATTCACTCTTCGAGAAGTATTCAAAAAGGATTGATAACCAACTTGCAAGAATGAAGTAAAAAGAGTCCAAGCATTTCATAAATTAGATTACCTTCTAGGGGCCCTTCCAAAACTGACATACTGGGAACATGTAGTTCTAATTCCATATGTACTGGGAAGGACTGGTCCACAGGCTCCCCACACCAGATGCTAAGCCATGCGAGAGTTTTTATACCAAATTAAATCACAGCGATTTTGATAACCACTAATTCCCATCTAAATGATCACACCTTGTCCTCCAATAGTCTTGAAAGGAGAGAGACAAAGGATTCTGATCCTTGCTCTGCGGGTGATCATGGTCAGAGGCTAAGGACACTTTGTTGACCAAGTACTGCAGATATAAGCAAGCCTGTTAGAGGCTAAATGTTTCTTTCTGGCTCTTTGATTGTTCTTTGTTCCAGAAGGGTAGAGCCCAAGTATCTTACAAGAAAGTAACACTTGAGACAAGTCCTAGCACCTCTGTCACAGCTCCTTTGCCCTTCTTAGGGCCTATCTGTTGCTATTGCTTTTATCTTTCTAGGCCAGCTTTTCTTCACTGTTGAAATGGGAAGAGCCAAGATTCAGAATAAGCTTAAGAGAGATACAAAGAAATTCCTTAGAAGAAATTTGATTTTAGGAAAGAAAGAAAGAAAAAGAAAGAAAGAAACAAACAAACAAACAAACAAATAAACAAACAAAGAAACAAAAAAAGAAAGAAAGAAACAAAGAAATAAAGAAAGAAACAAAGAGAGAGAGAGGGAGGGAAGGAGGGAGGGATGGAGAGAGAGAGAGAGAGAGAAAAAAAAGAAAAGAAGGACGAAAGAAAGAAAGAAAGAAAGAAAGAAAGAAAGAAAGAAAGAAAGAAAGAAAGAAAGAAAGAAAGAAAAGAAAGAAAGGAAACTATCTCTATCAAAGCAATGAGAAGTTTCCATATGGTTCAGCCTAGGTTGTCAGGAAACTGAGTTAGGGTTTGGGGTAATGTCCCATTTAATGATGAAGCATTAAATATTACTCTTATCTTGCTTCATTTTGTGCACATATCTTTCAACTGTGGGTTTGCACAGTATGGTATGTGGTTAGTCAAGGATAGAGACCTGATACTCAAATATTCTGTATCTCAGGATTTGTGCCCCTTTCTCTAGATTTCCAATATTCTTTTACTGAGAAAAAAGAATTTCAAGAATACATAATATTGTTCACTAATGACACAATGTGTGACTCTTTTTAAAATATACTGTCTTGCTTCCTCAATTCAGGAAATTGAAGTGAGAAATTTTTTAAAAAGGGAAGAAATGATTATCAAGTTTTAGAATTCTTTGATTTAATTCCAGTGCTGGATTTGCATTTTCCTGAAACTGTTTGGATGCCAGCTTTGCAGGAGATATCTGTCTAACACAAGGCTTTAGAGAACAGATGCAATAGAGATTAGACTTTGCCTTAAAACAACTTGCTGTTTGCATTTGGGAATTGGTAAAGGGGAGGATTAATTTGTGGTATTGGCCCATATAATACCCAATTGGTTTCTCTTGAGATTTATTTCCATTTGTTCTGCTCCAGTGCAATCCTCACTTTTTCAATAAATGGTTAATTTTCTTCTCTATCAGGGTGAGTCCTATTTGAAGTACATTGTAGTCCATCTGACAACAACAGCATTTAAATAATTCAAATACTGGCTTTTTGCATTACAAATGGACTGATTAATTTCAAAATAGCATTTTATGGATTCTCGCTATTCTATACTAGTACAGATTCATTTTGATAACTCATTGTCCACATTCTCACTGCAAACTTAGTGGAGTTATTTCAGCTATACAAATTCAAATGTAAAACACTGAAAAGGAACAACACTAAACAAAATAGGTCCTATGGTTGATCATTATTTTATAATCATGGTACTGAAAACTTTGATTGAAGAAAAGAGTTGAGAGTAAACAAGTAACTGTGCCCAAGGATAACCACTTCTTGAAAATAAGTGTAAATGTAGAATTTATAATTGTAATAAAATTGCACTACAACTAAGTTAATAGAGCACATTTTTATTAATCTGACATCTTTGCTCTGCTCCAGTGGGCTGACTTTGAAACCATCAGTTAAGATAATTAAGCTTCATTTTCTTCATCTGTAAAATGAGGAATTAACTTAAAGGATCCACAAGGTTCCTTTCAGATCTGTAAGTGTGATTCTCAATGTACATGTTCTGCTATACTATAACTAGACACGAGTTATAAAGAGCTATTATGAGTAGCTATAATTAGTATTACTTTTGTATAACTGAAGTTTTTCCTTAATGTTTACTTTTCCAACATCAGCAATTACTATCAACATTAATAATGAATTATCATTACCATCCTCATATTCACATTCACTCATGGTGAAAAGTAAAATCCTGGCCTTAGTGAAATAGCTCCAGCTCCTACCAATTTGTCCACTGGCTCCCAGTGACTCAACTCTGGGCCGTCACGTGTGTTATTCCCTCTTGACAGATCACTCTTGTTTAGAATTCTCCTGACCAAGCCCCCAATTTCCTTGGCTAGCTCTAACTCATGCTCTAGACTCATTTCAAGTCGCCCCTATAGCCCACTGCCCCTAACCCTGTTGCTATACAACACATTGTAAATACTTGTTTATGCCCCTTTCATCTATTATACTGTTAATTTCAATTTCAAAAGGACTGGGACCAAACTGTGGCTTTTGTCTTTACACCTGCCAATGCTTCCCATTGCACCTGCAGCAAGATCCTAGTAAGTGCAGCTAGATCTAGCAGAGAAAGATGGAAGAATTGGGTGCCTATCAGGTAGATAAAGAGGTAACAGAAAGGCAACTTCGGTTAAAACATTATGCACTAGATGGTGAGATATATTTCCTGTGTACCTTTAGCTCTGGGAAATGGGCCATACACAACTGGTCATTCCCTGGAAAGTAGTTGGGGATTAGGAGTGAGAAGGAGCTCAGAGTATATCAGCCACTCCTGTACAGCTTCAAAGAAAACTAAAGCAAAAGAAATTAGAAGCTGCCTTTTCTCACAAACTACACAAATATTTAGTTGCTCAAATATCAGAGGGGGGGAGGGGGAGGGAGAAAACTGTTTATTTGGGAGCATACAGTTTGCTAGCCTCTGAAACAGATTTCAGAAATGGTATCTTTTTAAAAAGGAGATAAACCATTTTGTCATAATCTCACTGATATGCTAATGGATGTGAAAGAATCTAGTACAGAATTAAGTACAAAGCAGCAAATTAAACAGAATTTTTCTAGAATTGAAAAGTAAAAGTTTAAATTAAGGCAAATAAATACCCTAGAGTGATCGTATTGCAGGTGTGAATGTATGACAACCAAAGTGTGACTGTTCCTGTTTGATTAGAGGAAAGAAGTTGGAAGCAGGTGGTCTAAAGGGGGTGAATGGGTGTACCACAGACAAGACAAAGCATGGATAAAACAGACACATATCAACTTCTCTGCAGTTTAAATAAGGGCCTGCCGTTTCTCTAAATATTCATCTGTGCAAAAACAAATAGATGCTTGTGAGCAGAATAATTAACAGGAATAATAGAGAATGGGATGTGTGATGTGGATGCTAGAATGGGACTTCCACCTTGCAACTAGCCACCTGCCCATGGAGAACAGCTTCTCATGCTTAGTGACAACTGAAGAGGCTTATTTCATTTGTTTTTAATCTTATCTGCCTCTGGCTATTTGAGGCAGATATATTAAAAATCTGAGCTGCTGAACACTGAAAATACCAATTTGTTTCATAAGAAGGCACTGCAATAGACAAATATCTATTCTTTTCAGATTTTAGATATATCTTAGATTTCTCAAGTAGTCTCCTGAAGAATTTGACAGAAGAAACATTATCAGCAGGTTGGCTAACTGAATTGACTGAAAACCAAGCACGGTAAATTTTAAATGAATGTGCGCAGTATGTAAATATAAATATTCAAATACATAATTGCATTTCATTTTTGCAATTCTATAACACTACTAAAATACAGTAAAAGCAAGCATGACTTTATGGAGAAAATATTTCGCTATCTAGCCAAAGAATGAGGTACCCTTATGAAAAATAATTTGGTGAGGTAGGCCACACTAAAAATTAAAACTTAGATAATATCGCAAAGGTTAAATGCTTACAGGCTCACTCAAAAATTCAGTGACATAAATGAGTTCACCAGCTCTTACTCTAAATATCTTACCAGCAAGTGTCGCAGCCTACCTCTGGGTGTTCAAAGTTAATGCTTGGGGCAGTTACTGTTTTCTTGAACTTCTTCCTGATACTGATACCCAATTTTCCAACAGAAAAAAAAATATATGGAGACAAAGAAATCTAGCAGTGGTTCTTCAAAAACTAGCCTGTAATGAACTCCACGTGCTAAATAAAACTGAGATACAATGGAAGTGTTTTCCTTGGCAACAACAGCTACAAAAGTAATTTTCAAACTTGAAAATTCTTTGTGCATTTTTTACTGTAGATATTCAAGTGACACAAGTAACAAAACCAAGAGTAAAATGAGGAGGGAAATAAGGGAAGATTTGAGCCCCTAAATGTGGACAGTTTGGTTAAAGCAGAGCAAACTGGGAGTAGAAAAACAGGTTATGTGTTATAAAAAGCTGAAATGGGGAAGAAATGAATTATTTAGCTTGGTCCAAGGAAATAGAGATAGATATAAAATTCAGAAAAGAAAATTTAGTCAGTCAGGAGAAATATCCCAAAGAGAGAAAAAATAAGTTAGTAGTTCAGTTTCAGTATTCCAGAATAGTCTCTGAAGTCAGGCAAAACTCTATCCTCCATGACAATGGAATAGTGAATCATTTCAAAATGTTGAAGGTAATATTAGAGCAATCCACACTATTCCAAAAGTGAAAATGTGCTCTCTTCCAGCCTCTAACTATTATAACTTGTTGGTTCACATGGTCTGTAATAATTATTTTTTAATAGAAAAGTGTAACTATAATCTGTTGCATAAGATCTCTCTGAAGAAAAAGCAAATAATAATGATCTGGTTTTTATTCTTAAGAGCAAAATGAATAGGATTAGAAAATTTCTCAAAACAGGACGTATTTTCCGAGCTTGTAAAAGTGGTGAGGAGCCTAATTACTGTAACAGAAGTGTTCCTTACCAGGGCCTGTTAGTGTTCCCTAGCAGGGATCTAGCACCCTATATGGAAAGATGGCTGAGGCAGATGTGGTTTACCACTGCAGATGAAGCATTTCCACAAACCCTTAAGCACCTCTGTGAATATGTCGAGAGTCACAGGACCACTTGCTCCATTGAGAGAGTCTCCATTTATACTAATGCCTGGTTCAACAGTAGACACAGAAGTTCTCAAAGCAGATCTCTATATGCTCTCAGGGGAGGGAAAAATCTGTTCTTATGCACCTTTTAGTTCAATTGTCTCTCACTCTCACTAAATAGAGAAATAGCATTTCTGATAATGGAGGAATAGCTTATAGTAATAGGTTATATGTTTTGAGCAGCTACAATGCATTATTGTCAATCTTCTCAACAATGCTACCTGCCCACCTTTACCAATCAGGAAACTGATTGCAGCTCAGGAAAGTTCCTTTCTCTGTGTGTGTCTCTATCTATCTTTCTGTCTGCCAGTCTGCCTCTCTTTTTCCAGTAGCGGAGTTTGCTTTGTCTAAGTTTAAATAGTAAGAGCCTAAACCATGATTCAAACTCAGCTATGCATATCTCCAGAGCTCTATTTTATTTTGCTACACTTCTAAAGATTATTGCCTGGTATTCAAGGCCTTTCACAATCTAATCCCAACATATATTATTACTTTTTTTTCTTATCACTCTGTATTATATTGCTCTAGATGTAAGATGAAATTAACCTCTTACTGTTGTACATATATTTTCTGTACTTCCCTGTATGCTATTTATATAACTGCACATACTAATCATCCCCAACCCATTTCCGTATGTCAAATCCTAATGGTTCTTCAAAATCTCACTCAAATACTTCTCCATATAATTGTTCTTAATCCTATATCGGGAAGTTGATGTCTTTTAATAGCATATTTCGTCTTGTTTAAATGACACCACTCTTTTTAAATTTTAATGCCTTTTATTTCTTTTTCTTTTTAAAATTTATTTTCAATTATAGTTGACATACAATATCATATTGGTTTCAGGTGTGATGCTTATCACACTTATCCTGGCTTAAGCTATTTGTAACTCTCTTATCTGTGTGATTAGCCTCTATTTAATGGTAGTATCTATATCTGATTTAATGTAGTTTTCTATAAATTATCTTAAACATAACCAGTCATAAAAACTTTTAATTTTTTTAATTCATGAACAAATTCCAAATGATCCATTTAGAAGCCAAACTCAGGTCCTCATTACTATCCACATTATGGCAGAGGTGGCATGTGTAATATAAACCCCTTGAGTACTATATGAAAATATGCTTTATAGATGGTTATATGTGGCTTTGGGGAAATTTATGAAAAGTTCCATAGTATCAAAATATCTTCTCTTCCAAAATATTACACACATCTCTCCTTTGAAATAGCACAGTATCTTAAGATGGTCAAGAAATTGGAAACTGTCAGAAACAGTGACATCTGGTGGTCTGATGAAGGGTTCGTCCTTTGAAGGCATATGGAAAGAGATCACAGATGTCGTAAGACACTGTTATCTTGAAAAATCCCCTTAACTGAAAGTTAAGTAAACATGAACGTAATTAAATAATGACAAGGTAATACTAGAATAACCGATAACACTTATTGATTTCATATCTCACAGTAGACACTGTTTTAATAACTTTGCATGCATTAATGTATTAATGTTCACAAAAAGCTATGTTAGTTACTATTGTTATTTCAATTCGTGGATGAGAAAATTGAGATTTGCCCAAAATCACAGTGAGTAATTGGATAAGCAGCAATTTGTGTCTTACTCCCAAGTTGCTGTTTTATGCTACATTTGCTGTAACTTTTAAGTAAAGACGCAAAGCTTGTAATATTGCTACTAATATACTACTAATAGTATAAGACCAGATTGTTATGGTTATTCTAGAATGGCCTATAGTCTCATCTGGAATGGTCTTTACTGATCTTTAAATTGCAAGTGCTCGAAAATATCTAGAATTAGACAATTCTCCAGCATTCAGGATCTAAAAAGGCAGCATTTGTTATTCAGTCAAAAGGCAACTATCCTTCTGGATTTTTATTTAATGGGTTTGTTTCATGATAATACCTGGAGTTTTTAACTGGGAAATCTATACAATGAAAATCTATACAAAGAAAATAATACAATGTTAGAACTGATTAGGCTTATGGATACAGTGTTTTTCATAGAACCTCTTTATGTTACAGATTAGGCAACTGAGAAACAGTAATTTGTCACAATATATAATATTAATTAAGATGTGCTCCTTTGGGGGGGAGTGTATTGTTAGAAAATACATTTAAATTTCAAGTGGATTTTGCTGCCCATTCATATCTTTTTGACAAATGTTTCTTAAATACTTACTATATGCTGGGTGCTGCACTAGTTTCTAGAGAGATAATAAAAAGCAACATATAATCTTTGTACTAAAGATAGCTTACAGGCTACTGAGAGAGACAAAGTATCTTGGCAATCACTAGGCAATGTGGTAGAGCTGCAACATACACTCTAGATGCCTACAGCTAGAATATTTCATTCAGAGTTTGAGTAAAGCCGAATGGCTTTCCAGCGGAAATAACATCTGAGTAAAAGCTAATAGATGAGAAGGAATCAACCAAATGAAGGGTGTAGGAAAAGGAAGCAACTTTCCAGGCAGAGGGAAAAGAATATACAAAGCCCTGAGCTAAACTAAGAAAGGAACATCTTGAGGGAACTTAAAGTAGTTTAATGAGGCTGGACTATAGTGTGCAAGCAAAAAGTGGTGAGAGATGAATCTAGGGTCAAATTGTGATAAGTTTGCTGTGACATAGAGAATGGATCAAATGCATTTTACCAGAGAAAGAGAAACCAATTAGGAAACTACTGCCATCCTAAAATGTCAGTGACACAGAGTGAAGCACAGCAGACAAATTCCAAAATATTAAAAGGACAGAATTGAACAATTATTAATTGAACGTGGATGAGAGTCATTATTTTTTAAATATATTTTTTATTTTTAAATTACAGTTGACACATAATATTAGTTTCAGGAGTACAACATAGTGAATAGTTATTTATATTACTTATGAAGTGGTCACCTTGATAAATCTAGTACCCACCTGACACCATTCATAGTTATTACAATATTATTGACTATATTTTATGCTGTACATCCCCATGACTCTTTTGTAACAACCAATTTGTACTTCTTAATCTCTTCCCCTTTTTCACCCTCCCCCTGAACTCCCTTCCCATCAAGAAAGGAGTTTTGTTGTTCATTTACTTTGTTCTTTAGATTTCACATGTAAGCGAAATCATATGGCACTTGTCTTTCTCTGTCTGACTTACTCTACTCAGTACAATGCCCTCTAGGTCCATTCGTATTGTTGCAGATGGCAAGATTTCATTCTGTTTTTTATGACTGAGTAGAATTCCACTGTATATATATACCACTTCTTCACCTATTCATCCATTGGTGGACACCCAGGTTGCCTCCATATCTTGGCTATTGTAAATAATGCTGCAATGAACATATGGATTCACATGTCCCTTTGAAGTAGTACTTTGTGTTTCTTTGGATACATACCCTATAGCTTTTGTTTTAGTTTATTTTGTCTGATGTAAGTATTATTACTCCAGGCTTTTTTATCTGTTTGTTTCCTTTTCATGAAATATCTTTTTTCATCCCTTTACTTTCATTCTGTGTGTGTCTTTCAATCTGAAGTGAGTCTCTTGTAGGCAGCATATGTAAGAGTTTTGTTTTCTTATCCATTTAGCCACCCTATGTCTTTTGATTGGAGCATTTAATCCATTTACATTTAAAGTGGTTGTTGATAGATACATAGTTGTTGCCATTTTGTTATTCATATTTTTGATATTTTTTTCTTCTTTTTAAAAAAGTCCTGCTAACATTTCTTTTAAAACTGATTTGGTGCTGATAAACTCCTTTAGCTTTTTCTTGCCTGGAAAGCTCCTTTTTTGACCTTCAATTCTATGTGATAGCTTTGCTGGGTAGAGTAACCTTGGTTGTAGGTCCTTGTTTTTCATCACTGAATATTTCATGCTAATCTCTCTGGCTTGCAAAATTTCTGTTGAAATATTGGCTGACAGTCTAATGGGAGCTCCCTTTTAGGTAACTAACTGCTTTTCTCTTGCTGCTTTTGAGAGTCTCTCTTTGTCTTGAGCCTTTGGCATTTTAATTATGATGTGTCTTGGTGTGGGTCTCTTTGGATTCATCTTGTTTGGGACTCTATGAGCTTCCTAGGGTTGTATGTCTATTTCCTTTGCCAGGTTAGAGAAGTTTTTTGTCATTATTTCTTCAGATACATTTTCAATTCCTTGCTCTCTCTTTTCCTTCTGGTTTCCTTATAATGTGAATGTTGGTACGCTTGATGTTGTCCCAGAGGCGCCTTAAACTGTCCTCATTTTTTTGGATTCTTTTTTCTTGTTGATGTTCTGATTAGGTGTTTTTCACTACCATATCTTCTAAGTCACTGATTCAATCCTCTGCTTTATCTAATCTACTGTTGGTTCCCTTTATTGTATTCTTCATTTGTTATTATATTCTTAACTTCTGACTGTCTCTTTTTTTATGTTTTCTATCTCCATTTTTATGCTTCCTATCTCTTTATTGCAAGTTCTCACTTAGATTGTTCAGCATCCTTATAACCAGTGTTGTGAACTCTCTGTCTGGCAGATTGCTTGTCTCCATTTTGTTTAGTTCTTTTTCTAGAGCTTTGTTCTGTTCTTTCATTTGGGACACGTCCTTTGTCTCTCCATTTTGGCTGACTCGCTGTGTTTGTTTCTATGTATTAGGTAGTGTTGATCTGTCTCCTGGTCTTGGTAGAGTAGCCTTATGTAATAGGTCCTGTGGTGCCTAGTGGCACAGTCCCCCTAGTCACCTGAGCTGTATGATTGAGGTGCGTCTTTTGTGCGGGTTGTGTGTGCTCTACTGTTGTAGTTGAAACTTGGTTGTTGTCTGCACATCAATGGGAGGGATTGACCCTTAGGCTAATTGGCTGTGAGGACTGGCTGGTGACTACAGTGTAGAAGCTATTGTGCAGGAGCTGACCCTGTGGAGCAGGATTCACTTTAACAGGGCTCTGGTGACTGCTCTGTCTGCCCTATAGGTGTGTCATCTGCAGAGGCAGCCAGGTGGTGCTCCAGCTCCATCTGAAGCCAGGCACTGTGCGTACTGGCCCTGGGGCTTCCTGAGAGGGGCTCTGACACTGGCCAAGTTTAGCCACAGACTGTGCCCCTCCCAGGGTCACCTAGCATGAGCAACAAAGTGGATACAGATGGCCGCTACCTACATTGGGATTGAAGGTGCCTGGGTAAGGCCAAGCCTCGAACCTAGGCCAATTGCCACCAATTCTGGACTTGGGGCTGCTCAGCAAGAGTATGAGGTACACTGAAGCCAGATGCTGCTTGTCAGGATTTGTGAACCTTTGAGAGATTTTAGAAAAGTCACAGCGTGAGCCAAGACAGGCCATTTGTATGGAAAATCCACTGGAAGTGTCTTGGGTGGGACTGCAAGTCAGGTGTGGCAGGGAGAACAGTGTTAGCCAGGTTAATGGAGATTCAGACATGGTGGCTGACAAAGGATGGAGGAGAGTTATTAATGATACCAGTTTTTGGCTTGGGCCACTGACAGATATTGTCATTTCTGAGATGGGGAAAATAAAATAAGTAGTAATTACAGTCATGGTTTTGAAGCTCAGTAGAGTTATGGCCTGGAGTTACGGATCTGAGAAAAACCAACAAGTAGCTATAGTTGAAATGGTGAGTGGAGAATATATTGCTTATGGCCTATTACTCAGGAAGAGCCTCCAAATACTAATTTTTCAAAAATTGGTAAAGAAGAATTGCTGTAAGTGAGACACAGAAAGTATCCAGGAGAGAAGAATTAAAGTCCAGAAAGAAGCTTGTTCCATAAACCACAAAAAAGAGCATTTCCAGAAAAAGAAAAAAGTCAACAACAAAAACATTATAACAGTAGCAATTATGAGTTGAAAACTAATTGCATGACATGTGAAGCTCACACTAACCCTATGAACCCTACACTCATGATACAGATGAGGATAACAATATTATCTGAATCATAGAATCACCATGATTTAATATTGTAAATGCTACCATTCCTAAAAGAATGGTTCCAGTAGAATGATTAGGGATAGAAGCCAAGTTACAGTAAGTTGAGAAGTATAAGAGAGGCAAGCAGCCAATTAAGGCAGGAGATAGAAGAAGTATCAGTGAAGTGTTTTAGGATATAGGAACATTAGTTTACCATGAAAGGAGAACTCAGAAAAGGGTAATGGAAAGGCTTAGAAGAGAGAGGGAAGTCAGATGGGGTCAAATCAGGAAGGAGAAACTGTAGAACTCAAAGGGACTATTTGAGTGGGAGTAACAGATTCATAAAGATGTGTCAAGGATACGGATGTGAGATACAGTGGTTTAAGGTCACAGTGGGTTATCAAAAACATTAGTTTTAAGTTAGAATGAAAGTTGAGAACCACCTGGATCAACTGTACTTCTGTAAGAGTCCCAGAACTGGTGAGCCAGTTAACAAAGGATCAATTCACTTCATCGGCAAGACTCTCCTTACTTATTAGAAATAGTGTAGGAATGGATTCAACCATCATGTAGAGGTTGCCCTTTTACTATCTCGCTAACTCCCTTCCCCTTTTTTCAGCTTTGCTCTTCTTTCTTCCAGTATAGTTAGTAAACCACTCCCCTGAGCTCAAGCAAAAGAGTTCAGTCTATATTAAAACCCTGCAGGTTCAGCTTCTGCCCTGAGGTGGGCTTAGCAAAGCATCTTCTCAGCAATGCTGTGGTCTTAGCAACACTCTCATACTTTCTACTGAGAAATGCTGTGGTCTTAGCAACACTCTCTCATACTTTCTACTGAGAAAATATCTTTTCTCTATATCCTTATAACTAGGAAGTTTAACATTAAATATTAAGAATGTTAAATTATCTTCAAATACAATTCTACCTTTAGAAAGGCTAGGTCTCTACACATTCCTCATGAATCATAATTATCTTTACTAATACTAGCCACATAGGACCTAGCTTTCTGTACTTTATGTTATTCTTCTTATATCCGATAGGACTTAGCTTTCTGTACTTTATGTTATTCCTCTTATATCCCTACCCTGAGACTGCCTTACCACTGTGACATTCAGTAGGCTATTTGAATGGACAAGTTCTTAATTCCCAGTTAGAAAGATTAATTTGGGTTGTCCTAAGGAGGAAAGAAAATATGTTATTTGAGTTAAAGTGTCAGAGTGGACAATCCTGAGAGTCCAAAGTGTACCTAAAAATACTAGTATTACAGGGTAGACAAACTCAAAAGAAAAAGGGATTGAAGGCACTGGTCATAAACTTCATTAATCTTAACAGAGCTCCTGAAGTTGACCTTGTCGTCAAATAAATACAATATTATTAAAACTAAATAAAAATGGAAAATAGAGAAAACTCCAAATGGATAGCAGATTGCTCACTGGGCTTACTTTTTCAATTCTGATTGTAAGAGTATCCTGATCAAACAAAAGACTAATTGAGTCTTTTTCTTTCACTTTATTCTAGCAACATAGACAATTTCTTATTTTCATAACAACAAAAACTAACATCTATGTAGTAATCTATAAATTATAAAGTTCTGACATACATTATTTTGCTTAAAATAATTTTGTGAGTTCTGAATACACAGAGCAAGAAAATGAAGTTCAGAGAAGGCTAAAACATACATCTCCTTTCCTTTGGCTATTAATTACAAAAGAATAACTGATTAAAATGAGGTGTCCTTTCTCAGGGAGAATGCACCTTTTCACTGTCACCTATATTTGCCAACCATGATCAGGTGTCAAGGAATAAAGAGTTAAAGTGTTACCAAAATATAGATTTTTGTCTTTGAATATTTGGCCTTTAAAACCATGAAAATGAATCATAGAAAAGAGTGCAAAAAAAAAAAAAAAAAAAAGATGGTAAAGAAATAATATCCAAAGAAGCAGAATGTTATTCCAAGGGAATTGAGACAGAGTCTATTTTTAAATAATAAGCCTCCTACTTATGAGCCTTAAGAGCTTCATAATCACAATGTGGAAGTCTGGAAATTTATTTCATGGTGAATTTATCAAAATTTTTGACAAAAATGAATGCCATATTTATATATTACATATATGAATTGATATATTAGTAAGAGACAAAGAAAGCAAAAACATAGTTGCACATTTACTATGTGTTAGAACTGTCGTTTTGAATTACTATCTCATTTAATCCTTATGACACTCAGAGGGTGAAAATTGTTAGTCCCTTTCTGCGGATAAGGCAACTGAGGCTCCTAGCAGATACCCTTTAAATCATGTCCTCTCACTACTCATTCTGCCACCCAACACTGCCTCTAAAGATATAAAATAAAATTAAAAATTCAACATGCACATGGAAGACATTAATAACCTTTAGAACACCAAAGTTATGTCAATAGGTAAAGAATTTGGCTACTGACACTGAAAACCCAGCTGCCTCCTCTTCACTAGATACAAGAGTAAAATCGGTGTACAGACATCATTATAGGTCTAGAGGTAAGACTAGCAGTGGTGTGCAGAGACAGAACAAACATAAGGAGCAGCATCTGAACAGGGTCTGAGATTGGACATAATATAGCGCATTTAAGAATCTAAAAGGACCGATACATTTCTGCATGTCTATCTTGTTTGCTATTTTGCTCTCAATAAAAACATATGTAGCTGACATTTAACATATAGTTTTTAATGAACACATGAATGAATGAATAAATGAATGAACTAGAAAATGTGTGACTGAAAAAATAAGCAACATCTATAGCCAACGTTTCCTATGGTAGCTGAAAAACGAGAGATTATTGGTCCTATTGCCATAGCATAGTAATGGTGTCCAGCAACTAAAGATGTTCCCTAGATGTGACATGTCTATGCTAATACCATCACTTTATATTATAGATCTTTGTTCAGATGTACATTTCATCTTCTAGTCTGTATGGTCTTTGGGAGATGATACTTTTTTATTCTTTATCTTTGTATTTTTATTAACTAGTACCTAGAATACATAAGGCTCAATCACTTATTAAATGGAATAATATACTCCTTGAGGGCAGGGATCATCCCTTTTATTACCTATAGCACTCAGAACAGTACTTTACACTTAGAAAGCTCAACAAATATTAGATGAATTAAACTGAAGCACTAGATTTTACTGTGCCTTACAGATTTCCTACTTCTTCTATCCTCTCTTCACAACATAGTATCAAAACTCAGATTAATATAAAGCATTAACAGTTCTACCCTTTCAACATTACCTCTTTAGGGGGCCATTTTCTCCACTGATCTGTGGCATTAACTTTTATAGACTGATAACTGATCCAAATCTTCTGCTCCCAAGAAGATCTTAGGGCCTTTCCTAACAGTAGTTGTGTTCTTAGAGACTGTATGAAATCAAAGATTATTTTCTTACACAGATCCATTTAAGAGAGAACATATCATATTATGTTAACATTGACAGTATTACATATAATGTGCCCCTCCACCTACATACACACATGAAATTTTTCTCCAAGTTATGATATATGCCTTCCTCATTCATATTATATTATTATACATTATTATATTATTATAATTATATATTAAATATTATTCTATCTTTTATTATACATAATATAAATACATATATAAATTTATATGTGTGTATGTATATATATGTATGTGTGTATATGTGTGTGTGTGTGTACACAAAGAGAGAGAGAGAAGGAGAGAGAGAGAGACAGCTGAGCCTTAACTAACACAGGGCTTAGGGGAGCCATCTGCCCTGTTCAGTCAAAAATCCACGAATAACTTTTGATTTTACAACCAGAACTTACATCCACAGATTTCAACCACAGTTGGGAATCCAAGGATGGGAATGTGAAAATATTTTGTGTCAGAAGTTGGTAAATAAAAAAAATTGCAAAATCCCCTGATAGAAGGACAATAGTATTTACTGGAAAAAAATCTACATATAAGTGGACCCACACAGTTCAAAACTGTGTCGTTCAAGGGTCAACTGTATATTATATATTATGATATGCCATCCCTCTGTCCCAACAGAGTATCATATTATATAACAAAATAATAGAAATGAAATAACATGTAAAATTGATACATAATTTAAAGCTGAAGCTCGATTTGTTCTGCACCAAAGTTAAAAAAAAATCTCAATATGTTGTCAATATAGAAACTGAAAGAAATTGAGTACTATTCTTTTATCACTGTTTTTAGTGAAAAGAGACAGAAACTGACTAGCTAATAAGAAGAGAAATTTATTGATAAGACAGCCTTCCAAACCGTTTGCATGGCAAGAGTACCAGGCTTGAAAAATATGAGGCAAATACAGGCTAGACAGCAAGAGTGGAGAATGGTAGCCACCTTCTTACCACAGAAATAGTCTGAGGAAGACCTCTTGTTCCACTTCAAGCCTTTGGACAGCCAGTACTGTACTACATATGCACATAAATCTCTTCCAGGAAGACATAGACAGTAGAGAAGTTCTCAGCATGGATGAGGAATTTATATGCCAAGCTGCCAAGCAAGCAAATATAAAACAAATAAAACAAAAATAAAGGTCCACCTGTAATTATGAAATCATATTGTTCCCTATCACAACCCCTCCAAAATTTCAGCCGAGGTTTGTTCCCATGCTAACCCCAGGCTGGGAAGAATAAGACATAGAATAACAGACAAAAATAATAAAATTTAATAAGTAATTATTGTGCTTAGCAAAGAATACTAGTATACAAGAATATTTAATACACACTCATAGACTTTATCTCAGGATAAAATAATATGACATACAAAAAAGCAAACTTAAGCTCAAGAAGTCCAGAAAATGAGGTGAAGTAGATTTTGACTTGCTTTTATAAGCACTTTAAAAAAATTAATTTTACCTGAAAACCTGGAGTATTTTAAAACATGGATGATGATTCTCAACATAAAACACTTCATCTCAATTTTTCTTTTTGTCTGCGTTTGTAAAGTGTTCTCTTTGTATTTGTTTAGAGTATTTCACATTTTACCACCTGTGTAAGTCAGGGTAGGTTAGGTTACTCTGCAATTAAAAACAACTCCAAATTTTAGTGCTGTTATGAAACAAAAGTTTAATTTTCTCACATGCAAATCTGAAGATTTAGGCAACCCTCCAAGCAGGTGTGTTGTGTTGGTTCCTATTTCTGGGCTGCATGAGACTCAAGGTAGCTGCAAATTATTTCATGTTTCCGTGAGCACCAGGATAGGAGAGAGTCTCAAAATCAGAACATTAGCCATTAAGAGCTTCTACCTGGAAATGACAGATATTACTCCTATTCACATTTCATTGGCCAAAGTAAGTCACCCTGCCTGGCATATATTTAATAGTGCAAGGAAGTAAAGTCTTCCATAACCAGGAAATAGAAGAGGAATTGACATTGGTGAATGTCTACCACACACCATCAAACACTGAGTAGTCAATACAGTGGATTTCTAAACAAAGTGCAAAAGGCAGATTTTTAAAAACGGGATGTCACTAAATGTGTCTGCATTGAGAATAATTTAGTTTACTTTTTTAAATTCCCTCATAGTCCTTGATCATCAATATTAAAGAAGTTTTAATAATTTTTAAGGAGGAAAATGTTTCTGCTCTTTCACAATTATAATTCCATGCAAATTATACTAATTGCTTCTACATTTACTATGATTAACTCATCTATTTCCTTCTTAAATGTTGTTATTTTGTGCTGTTGCATCTGTAACAAATATCCACAGAACCCCTCCCACGCACATTAAATTCTACAAATTAATCGAGCTAATAAAGACCAAAAAAAAAAAAACCAGATAAAATACACATACCTATATTTTAAGCTATCTGCTTATTTTATTTAAATTGTTGGAGGCATAGGAGTATTCCAAACTCATTGTTTTTACTGTGTTCAATACACTAAATGTTTTTAGTTCAGCAGTTCAGCACATTTTAGTTTAGTACATAATGTTTTCCAATGAGTATCTAAGTTTGCAAGAGAGATCTTAGGATACGAAAGCTGTGCTACTGTCCAATACAGATGCAGATCAAAAATCAGACTCTTTGCATTTCCAGTAGCAGCAGTACCTTACCTCTGAGAAAGCAAAATAAATGTGCGTGTATGTTGCAGCAAGGAAACATAAATATATAGCTAATGAAAAGCAAATAAAAAAATAATTATCCCAAAAGTATTGGTACAAAGAAAGTGAATCAGTTTAAATACCTGTTCTACAGAATGATTCAATTTTTAACGTGAAGATGGAAAAAAGAAATATAAAACATCAAAATTAAATGTCAAGGAGCTTTTCTGCCAAGTGATCTGAAACACAGATCACTACAAAATATCTAAAACTGGTGTACAAAATATTTTAAGCTATTTTTAGTACATATCTGAACTATAAATGTGAAAGCAAATGAGGAAAATGTCTTTTCAAAGGCCAAAAATAAAGCAGCTTTAGGATTCTAGAGAGAAAAGGAGGCATTACATGGAGTGTTCTATCAATCTTCAACAATGTGGAATTGTAATTTTAAAAACCACATAGGAGATAAAATACAAAACATTTGAATAGTTGTTTTGAAGACCTATTCATAAATCTGAGAGCCTTAATGTGCTGTATCTTCGTGAAATGATAAACTAGCAAAAACTGCTCTGCAAGAAAACTCAGCAAAGAAACTTGTCTAGCTGGAGTAACCTTGCCTCTGGGTGTGTGAGGTTGGGGGTGGGCTGAGGTTAGAATGGTTGAAATAGTCTCTGAAAATTTATAAGTAGAAGTCAGTCATTATGTACTAATTGCAGGTCGGAAATTACAGTACTTGCAGGATGCAAAAAAAAAAAAAAACCCACTGAGAAAATAAATTAAGGTGGCTGGCCCAATTACAGCAGGGATTCAGTGTGGCTGGCAGAAATTAAAGCAGATCGTCTTTGCAGGAATATTCTTGCATTGTATGTCAGTGACTCGTCACTGATTATATATCACTCCATAATATAGCAGTGAAAAATGGATAAATACATTGTGCTGAGATGACTATGGTATTCATGTGAAAAAAATAGGTAAATTTGAGCCCTATTTCATACATACACAAAATCAATTTCCTTATGTTACGAGACTTAAGTGCATGTACAATAGACTGCCTTGATGACCTTGGGACAGGAAAGAACAACACTCAAAGAACACTTTTATAAACATGTTTGCAGGAAATTAAATTCAAAGAACACATAAAATGTGTAAACCCTAAAGGTAAAAAGAATGATGATTTCAAACAGATTAAATTAAGGAAAATGCCCATTAGTTCTGACTTCATCAGCTGCTGTAACTATGAGGTGTAACAACAAATCATGTCAAAATGCAATGTCTTATAACCACAAGCATTATTTTTCTTGTTCCTGGATCTGCAGGTCAGTTACAAGTCATTTGGGCTTGTTTCCAGACTTGGGATTGGGTTAAGGCTCTAGGTGTCCACCTTCTCTACCAGTGGTTAACCAGTTCATGCTCTTATTGAGAATGGCAGAAGCACAACATGAAGCTGAACTTCACAAGTAACATTTAATGTCTCTGCTTGCAACACATCTGCCCATATCTCATTGGCCAAAGCAAGATTTTTGGCCAAGCCCAACACTAAGGTCGCAGGATGTCATATTCCCACTACTCTGGAGGTGGGTCACTATGGCTACATGATAAAGGGTGTGAACTAATCATCCTGTAACAAGGAATGAAGAATTGACACCAACATTCCTATCTGACACAGGTACATTAAACCATACGAAAAGCAAGCCAAAATGTAGATATTTATCACTATCTGACAATGGAGTATTCTCCCAAATATAAAAATTATATCTTACAAACCAATAAGAAAACAAACAATATGATGTAAAATAGGCAACAGATAGAAAGAAGCACTTTACAGAAAAGAAAGCATGAAAATACAATTAAGAAGACAAGTTTAAATTTATTACAGACAGAGAAACCAAAATAAAACAGCATGTCACAACCTCATGTTTGCAAAATTTAAAAAGTCTCCTAATACCAAGGGTGGTGAAGAATGTAGAGCAATTGGAATTTTTATGCTACTAGTGGGAGTATAAATTAGTATATTCACTTCGCGAAGCAATTGATTGTCTTGCAGCCACAAAGATACTTAAATTCTTTGACCCGGTAATTCTATCCCAAAAACCCTCGTCCATGTGCTCCAAAAGACATGTAAATTGCAGCATCTTCGTGAAAACAAACAGCTAGAAAAAGTTTATCAAATAGTCGATAGATAAATAGGAAATGACGTAGTCAAAATACTTACAGCAGTGCTAATAAATGAACTATATTTCCACATACCCACGTGGATGAATGTTAAAAACATACTGTTGATTTTTAACAAAAAGCAAGTCTCAGAAAAATACAGAGAAAAGTTCAAATAAAGGCACAACCTAGCAATATGTTGCTTAGGCGACATTAATAAAGAAAAGCAACAGAATGATAAACACAAATTTCAGTGAGAGGTATACAGAGGTCTTAAATAGCAATGCATGTTTTAATTTTTAAATTGTATTGTGGGTACATAGGTGCTTGTTTCACTAGTCTTTACACTATACATATGTATTATATGTTATATTATATATATTGATTATAGTTGAACAAAGTAAAAAAGTCAATTGTCACAATAATTAACAGAATTTGTTTTTCTTCTTGAGCTTCTATTATCTCTTCATAAACTGCTATTTAGTCATCTACATATCCCAAGTTTTAATCCTTGTCAATTCTGTAACTTTCTAGTGTTTTCTATTGTTTCCTATTGAGATATTTTTACTACAGTATAGCTCTCTACTATTTTAAATTAAGGTTAGAAGCACTGAGCTTGTGTTAAATCAATGGGGAATGCTGACACCTTTAGCTCGTTAAATTTAGAGAATCCAAGAGCAGGTAAATAGAGAGAAATCAATAAAATATATTTAAAACAGCAACAACAGTTGTTAAACATTTTCTCTATGCCAGCCAGTGCGATAGGTCATTTACTCTGAAATAACTCGGAAAATGCCCACAGCAGGCCCATGGACTAGGGTCTATTAGCAGCCTCATTTTACAAGACTGAGGCACAGAGTTATTATGCAATTTCCCAAAGTCACACAACTGTTAAGTGATGATATTACTTCACACTCCTACTCATATCCACTATGCCATAAAAAATTAAATGTTAAAACAAAATTACAGAGCAATCGGCTGAATTGTCAATGCACAAAACATGTACTGATTTTCATTTGTAAAATATAAACAGAATTTTAAAAATCTGTGAATTAACCGAATAAATTATGCACTGGATAGTACCATTGGTACTTTGCTGTGCATGTCCATGTGTCTTCTTATTCCTTTCAACTATTAATTTTTTGTGCCTCACTTCTTATCACTTCTTTTTTCCTCCAGAAATATCTTTGCTTATTTCTATCGCCAAAATGTCTCATACATTCCCCACAATTTTGTACAATTTAAATTCATTTCTTTCAAATTGAAATGAGAGATAAAATATAATAAAGAAGAGGATCCTAAGTAATCAAAATTACTTTAGTTTGCAGTAATGCTCTTCTAAATAACTGGTTTGTTTTAGCTATACAATTTATCAAATATGGCAACTATTTTCACTTTTAAGCTCAAAAAATTTGAACTTTTGAACTCTACCACTTCCAGTTAAGTGTGTCTTAAACCCAGGGCTTCAGGTCCTACCCTGAATTTGAAGGACTATTTTGAAAGTTCCTTAGTCCAGGTAAACCCCTTCCACAGCATTTAAGCCATTTACTAGGGGAATGTTCAAATACTGGGACTCGTATAAGTTAAGCAGGTTAAATGAAATAACATTATAAATCACTTTGCATTCCTATGTGGAGTATATTTTTTTCTACTGAAATCATAATTTCGATCTCTGCCTTCTCCCCACTGAACCCTGCACCAATACCTTCCCTAAATTTGAGCACTACTTAGATTTCTACACACGCAGAAAGGCTTATAGATCACCTTATATAGAGCCAAAGAAACTGCAAATCTGTGGCCAGCAAGCCCCGCACATTAGGCAGAAGCCATCAGGAGGTACACAAGGCATATATGCCTCAGATCACTCATGCACAACCTAGTCCAGTATATAATTAGGTTTATAGACCCATGATCAAGTTCAATGTCAACCCACAATAGCGTACCTGTTGGCAGTTTCCTTCTTCCATGTCTACTACACCAGTGCATCTCCATGGGAGGTGATTTTGCCCCCTCCTCCTACTTGCCTAAGGACACAACTTGGTTTTCACAACTTGGGACAAAGGAACTTTCTACTGGCCTCTATTGAGCAGAGGCCAGAAGTAAAGCTAAGTATCCTACAATGCATAGGACAGCTCTCACAATGAAAAAAAAATCTGCCAAAAAGGCAATAGTGCCAGGATTGATAAACTCTGCACTAGATCTTTTTATTCCTCTTTGTTAAGCTGAGTACAATGTGTGGCTTGACACCTGTCACCCTACATAATATCCATTAACCCTTTCTTCCTGCCAAAAGGACACTTTCTTGAGTATCAGACAAGCTTCAGTGGGTTCTGGGCCCTTTGATTAGTCTGAGCCAATTACACTTACTTTTTTTCTCTGGATCCAGTTTAGGGCTGGAAGAAAGTACAATTCTGTGAAATGAGATATGAGAGAGTAAATGCTGAGAGGTTTCTGGTGATACCTCCCTTACACTTAGAAAAAAAGACGCACTATTTTCCCTTCCGGCCTGTGGATATTGTTGTGCAGGATATGATACCTAGCTGGTGCAACTGCCTTGCAACCATAAAGAAAGTAGATAATATGCAAAAAGTGACAAAGCAGAAAAATGGGGTGGGGGGAGAGAAGCTGGATCTTTGATATTGTCACTAAGCTGCTGAGCAAACCAATCTTACCAATACCATATCCCAGACCTTCCATGTCATAGTAGATTTTCCTTATTGTTACATGGATTTCCAGTCACTTACAGCTGAAAGCATCCTAATACATGTCCTATGGCCCACTCTGTCTCTCAAGGAAATAAAACTGGAACATTTAATATTATTAGTTTCCTTGGGATCATAGAATTCAAATGAAATGATTGAGAGGCAATCACGGGCTGAAACTCAAGTACGCCTCCAAGAGTTACCACTGCAGACCTCCAACATATCCCACTAGGAAAAACCTAGGAAACTTTATTTTTTCCTAGACTACATGGAATGTGGCATTGTCTACCTTGGCCAATCTCTTTAAGAGTCTCAGCTCTACGAAAGACATTATGGTCAGACAAATAGAACACTTAAAGAAATGATACAATTTCAGAGAAATAGCTTCAGGAATTTTCTTGAGCCCTTTGTTCCACCCTCCCACCTCTGTAATCACACTACTAAACTTTAGTCATGGTATGCATCAACTCATGCCTAGAAATGATGGTGAAACTATGCTACAGACTTCCCTCCAGTTAAAAAAAGACTTCCTCCAATTGGATTCATCATCTGATTACCTAAACACCATCTCTTCTCCATGGCCATTCAGCAAACTCCATGATGGCACAATCATAATATTTCCAAAGTGTCTGTATTTGCTCACCCCAGGGCCAGTATTAAACCACAGATTATTTACTGTATTTTGAAATAGCAGACATTCTGTCAGATGCAAGTCTTCAGTGCCAAACTCATTGTTAAGTGAACTTGATTTTGATTTATTAAACAAATACCTTTATATAAATTGGCATACTATTAAAATCAACTAGAAGTATTTACTGGGGGGAAAAATTATTCATTTGGTTTTAGAGAAAAACTTTGTTCAAACCAGAAGTCTAAGAAAGCCAGATTTCTACATTCTCAGAGGACAGAAGTTTGGTAATCATTGCCATCTTTGCAAATACTGTGTTGTGCTGTCTCAGACATAATTTTACTTCAGTTGTAACCTATGAATTATAGAAGAAATTCCTAACATTGTTATTTGCATGACCCAATAAACACCAATATTTCCATTTTTCAACTCTTCAGGGAAGTTCATAACAGAGTTATTACTGAGTCTGGCTGTCTAAACCCATCTTTTAAATCCCAGTTTACTAATACATATAAGATTCGATTAAAGGTCCCAATGGAAAAACAAAAGTTGAGAAATCTAATTCTAATGGATTAATTTCTGACAATATTAAAGTTGATAACTCCTCCTCCCACTAATTAATAACATCAGAATTCTCCTTCTGTTTCTAAGGGTGGGTTTTCCATAATAGTCTGACCTTGCTTTAAAGAGACACCATTAACCAAGCAAAGATTTCCACTTTGCTGAACAATTAAATCTGTCACATTGCAACTGACATTCTCAGACATGCTGGAAGATGCTGCTCAGTAGAAATTCATTCAATGAACTCTTGGCACACATTTCCTGAGCCTATCCTTTTAAAAGTGGAATGTAAATACCTGTAGTGCTAATGGGTCTATTATAGCAGTTGTTTCAAGAAAAGGGCAGAGCAGCATTACATTATTTGAAATGGTTTTCAGCTACAGCATCCCTAGGGATATGTAAGAATGAATAAGAAGCTATCATTATTGCAAACTTGAATTTTATAAGTATCTGTGCTAGTCATTTGCCCACGTACCATGTGTAATGTAGTTAGAACATTGTCTAATTGATATTCTTGTTTTTATCATGTTGAATTCACATTTTCAGGACATTATAAATTTATGCAAGCATACCGATAGAACATAACCACTGAATCTAGAAGCAAATATTCAGATTAAATAAAATTTTATTAAAGGTAATGAAGACTATTCCAAACAGTTTCAGTCCCAAACACTTGGATGGATAAATAAAGATAAATGTTATCCCTGATAGGTGCTCAGAGATAAAGTCAACCTTTAAGACTATTGGGACATTATTTATTATTGATGCTAGAAGCAGGGTGGGGGGGGTAAGGGTAGAAAACTCTCCGATTATGTTCTTATTATGTTGTGTTGCCAAATGGACAGCAACTTGAAAGGAGAATAGACATTGAAGGCAGACTTTTATTTCTTCGCTCTGAACATTAACTAGTACCTCAATAAATATTCTGATTAGTAGGTAGAGACTGACTCACTGATCCAGTTGCAAATGTTTTATGGAATTTGGAGACAAACTAGAAAACCCCTTATAGTATTTTTTATGCTTAAAATGTCAAAAAATACTTTGAAGAAAAAACTGCATGTAGAATTCGAGTGGGGTTTTTTTGCATTTTCTTAAAGAATATAATTTTCAGAACTAGATGGGAATGTTACCATTTCTAGATGAATGCTCATACTAAGAACCCATAGCCTTACATTTAGACATTCATACATGAGTATAATTGTCAAAGAACTATTTATCAGAAGTTTGTGTCAAGAAACAAGGCTCAACATGTATTTAGAGCAGGCTCACCTGAGAGGGTTCAGAGCACTTAAAAGCCAAACAATCTCTGGAGAATCACAGCAGAAGTTCAAACAAGTGCATAGCCCTAAGGGGATGGGGAAGAGGGTATGTTCCCATGTCTACGAAATGTTGAGGAGATCTGTGTGGCTAGAATAGAGAAGGCAGAGGCAGAGCTGTAGGAGGGCTTCTAGGGCTGTGATAAAGGCATACATTGTATTCTGGATGGAATGGGAAGTCATCAGAGTATTTTGAAGAGAAGATTGAGATAATCTGACTTAAAATATTTTTTAAAATATGTATGTATAGCAAATGTTCAAAACAATCATTAGTTATTAGCTACTTGAGTATAAAAGATTATAAGCTGTCTTCTCATTTATCACTGACACAATAAAAATTAATTTTCTTCTTTTCTCTTTTTTATTGAGATAACATTGGTTAATAACATTATATGAGTTTCAGGTGTACAACGTTATAATTCTATATCTGTATATGTTCGAGAGTGTTTACCACCAAAAGTCTAGTTTCCAAATGTCACCACATCTTTGACTCCCTTTACCCATTTCTTCTTCCCTGTCCCCTTTCCCTCTGGTAACCATCAATTCGTAGTCTGTATCTATGAGTTTGCTTTCATTTTGTTTTGTTTATTCATTTGTTTCTTTTTTGTTTTATATTCCACATGTGAGTGAAATCATTCATTTTTTTGTACTCTTCCTTCTGACTTATTTCACTTAGCGTAATATCCACAAGATCCAATCGTGTTGTAGCAAATAGCAATATTTTATTTTTTTATGGCTGTGTAGTATTCCATTATGTATATGTACCACATCTTCTTTATCATTCATCCATTGATGGACATTTAGGCTCTTCCCAATAAAAATTAAATTGTGGTCATTGAATAATTACCTAAATTCAAGTAAATAGAGGATCTCCAGTGACATAAAACAAACTGTAAAAGCCCAGCTACGAGAGATTTAACTTCAGGGCTCTTCTGGTTTGATGGGTTCTTGATGCACCAGAAGTTTCCTATGATGCTTTTGAAAGCTTTAAAATAAAACTGAATTTGGATTTTGCTTTATATTTATCTTCACAGATGTCTCGACACAAGAATCTAAAACTGTCACTGTCTTCCACATTAACAAAACAAAAGGAAAGTGAAAGTTAGGGATTAGAAACATAACAAAAGAGGTGAAAAGAAGGTCCGCAGAATGAAGCCACCATCACTGTCTCTGAGGAAAATACTCATCTCCAGACTCAACTTCTCTTTCATTGAAAGAAGAAAGAAAGAAAGAAAGAAAGAAAGAAAGAAAGAAAGAAAGAAAGAAAGAAAGAAAGAAAGAAAGAAAGGAAGGAAGGAAGGAAGGAAGGAAGGAAGGAAGGAAGGAAG
>NW_006441953.1:1565624-1622579 GCF_000325575.1 Pteropus alecto | reverse complement strand
AGAAAGAAAGAAAGAAAGAAAGAAAGAAAGAAAGAAAGAAAGAAAGAAAGAAAGAAAGAAAGAAAGAAAGAAAGAAAGAAAGAAAGAAAGAAAGAAAAGAAAACTACATAGATTAGTAAGAGAAGGTTGGAATAAAATAAAAACTCTTGCTCACATCTTTGTCCTAAGTCTCTCTTTGTATGATGTTAGGCAGTTTATCTGTCTCATACTCCCACCTGGAAAAGAGGTGTTTCACTGAGGTGTTTATGGAAATGAATTAATTCGTATGGGTGAAGTATTTTGAAGATGAAATGTACTGAATAAATGCTATAAATTAATAGGTGACGGTATATTTATAAAAATTATTGTAACAAATAATAAAAAGCTGTACTACGACATTTCACTGCCAATTACCTCCTTTTGTAGGACTTAACATGCTGTATTTGAAGTAATAATGCATGATTATTCAAAATGGAATAGGTTGTTAGGTACTTGCAATTACATGAGTTGTCAACTGTTAGAAAGGCTTATTTTTGTCAAACAAACCAGGTACGATGTTTAAAGTGTTATACCTCTAATGAACTTGAATAGTTTAAATACATTATTATTAATAAAATAATATTTAAATACCAGTGTCAGAAATAATAGAGCAATAATTATATATTTATCTTAATTTGGAGCTTATAATGAAATATTTTTGCATTACATTTGGGAATGAAGAAAATTTACTCTGTAATATGAGAATGGATTGCCATGGATTCCAGCATACTGGGAATGCTATAGTTTATATGAAAAAAAAATAGCCTTTTGTTTAAAAAAATACATGGTGGCTGCTTTGGGTATAAAAAAAGTCTTCCTTGCATTATCTTGAAGGAGAATGTAGAACAAAAGAAGGATGAGTGTGCAATGGGAGAGGAGAGGGTATGAAGAATCATTAGAACAATAACAAGAAGTAAGGAGGAAGTGAGGAAGGTGTGGAAGGTGTGACAGTTGAAGTGAGGAAGGTGTGGAAGGCCCAGCTACATGGTAGGAGGCTGTGATGAGAGGATCCCTTAGTAGTAGGAATCCACTGGAAATATTTTAAGAAAAATCTTACATCCTAAATTGTTTTTTCTGCTATATAATGGATGCATCTAGTAGCACCTGTCCCCTGCACCCCTATATAACCTCCGGAAAAATACATGCTGCAACTGTGTGTCCTAGATGCTTTGGAGGAATCACAGAAAGTGCCTATGGTCCATATTTGTGTTGATCATAGATGGAGAAATCGACCCAACCACACAGAAATGCATGCTAATCAGATTGAAATGGGAATTGAGAATTGGTCTGTGATGCATAAGTGCTCAAACAGAAATCATAGGAAAGATACCAGCCTTCCAATGAGGTCTGGAATGAAACCATGACTGATATTTTTACAAATATTAAAAGTTTTACACTACAATGGTGACCCAATCTGATTATAGAAGTCTAGGTTATAATTTCTGAAGTAGAAATTATTTCTTGTGGAAGTTATATTTAAAAACTCATTACTATGCAAGTAGGTACTAAGCTTTCAAAATTCACTAGCAATAAATGTTGGTTACTTATAATCTAATAGATTTATTTCTTTGAGTGTAAACTATTTGCAGTAGATTTTTACTTTAAAATTTTGAAATTTGAGAGTTACCTTATTTGAATCTTCTTGGGGCTCAATTTCTTCTTCGATTTTCAATTTCCACTTCCATGATTGAACTCATCAGCTCAAAAAGTAATTAGAGCAGCCTAATCACCCCCATCAGCCCTCTAGGGTGCATCATTGCATTACCAAAACTCTGTAGGGGCCAATCCTCTGCCACAAAGGCTATTAGATGAGCACAGATGTCCCAAGAAGTTAGAGAATTAAAATGTTTTATCTACCTCAGTGCACTCAAGTTACTTAGCAGATGACCAGAAAGGGCGGCTTAGTGCCACACAACCACTGAGAGCATGGACTCCATGTCCAGTGCTCTTTCGCAGTGCCTCATGCTTTCTGGAGCTGTGCAGGACACCCACACTTCTCCAGCCTCATGTTCCCCAGGAAGTATGCCAGGCCTCAGGGGGCCATGCAGAGCCATCAGATACACATCAAAAGGTAGGCTTTGTTTTACAATTGGCATTTCTGCATACAGCATTGTGCCAGTCTTCTGGAAATCAGTATTTCAAGGAAGTATGTGTCTGTCAAATGTAATTAAGTAATGCCAAATAAGCCAGATACATGACTCTTTTTAAAGACTTCATTTTATCATATAAAAGGCAGAAATATAGTATCTATGATTGTCAAATTTACCTTTGTAGATGATCTATTTATACCACAGTATGGTTCAGAAAAATTACTTAACTATCCATGGTACCCAGACTCCGTGATGGTCCCCAATGATCCTTACTCCCTAGTATTCACACTCCAATGTAGTTCCTTTCTGTGTTGTACCAGGGCTGGGCTGCGTGACCCATAAAATAATGCACAGGTGATAATATATCAATTTTGAGATTAGGTTATAAAAGACACTGTGGCTTCCATCTCGGCAGCTTTCTCTTACATTCTTTCACTCTTGGAACATCTGGCAGATGTTAGGCAGTAAACAGCCTTATGGAAAGGCTCACATGGCAGAGGACTGAAGCTCTTGCCGAGCGCTTGAGTGAGCTTTGGAAGCAGACCCTCCAGCCCTTGTCAAAGTCTTCAAAGACAGCAGCCAACACCAGCAGCTTGAGAGACCTGAGACATCACTACCAATTAAGGCATACCCAGATTTCTGACCCACAGAAACTGATGTCATAATAAATATTTGTTGTTTCAGGCTGCTAACCCTTGAAGTGATTTGTTATAAAGCAAAAAATAAATAAAATAAAATAAAAAGTCAGCAAATATACTTCTTACACTTCTTATCTCCTTCCTTTGGCAAACACATGCTAGGACAAGATGAAGTTTTGGCTGGGGGCAGGCGTGGAAGCAGGGCATTGCTAACCAGCCATTCCCAGAAGTGATCTCAAGAAATAGTATGTTGAAGAAGTTATAGATGAAAAAAAAGAAGACAATTTGAAATCAAAATGCTGCTATCAAACAGGCATGGCAAAAAGATAGAACAAAGAACAAAATTCAAAAGAAACAGAGGGCATGGAGCCTAGAATACCTCTTCCGAGGCTGTGGGATTGCCTTGTATGGTTTCTGTGCCCTGGCAAAGGGCAGGCTGGACGCACTTAAAGAGGTGCTCTGAGCAAATGTTAATGTGACATTCGAGGACTGCCATAGTAGGGACCAATCTTATCTTTACCACTAATCTTATCTCTCAGCTTCAAATAAACATAGTAGTTTCTTATTTTTATGGAAGCCATTATATCCAACAGGAATTCCCTGTCTCCTTCTATTCACATGTTCCCTTAGACTGGACTTATCTTTTGGAGCTGATCTGATTCTTTTTCTTCCTTGTAATCTCCCCTCAACAAAATAACTCTTAGGGATTGCTCCTTCCCCTTATTAAGACATCAGTACTTGTGCCACTTGCACCCTCTCTTCATTCTTCATGCCTATCTCCACAATATGTAAACAATTCTAAAGTGCAGGAGGCCTCCCTAATACATTATTATATTTTCTACAAAGATCCTAGTACAATATCATTTCTTTGGCAGCTGTGTAATAAATATTGGTTAATCGACTTCTATAATTTCTCTTATTACAAAATGAGGACCACTTTTTTGTGGACAGTTTTAAAGTCAATCAAAAATAGAAAAAAAAAATTTACCACCCAATAATAACCACTCAGTATTTTTGGTGGTATAGTCTTTTTTGCAGATATGTGTGAATGTTATGTGTTGTGTGTGTGAAATAGAATCAGACTGATTATATACTTGCTTGTTTGACAATGACTAGCCAAACTTATTTACCAAATGCCCCACTTCTGGACCTAGAGCAAATCCTTGGGATGTAATTCTTTTTTTTTTTTTTTTGATGTAGCTACATATTGGTACAAGGTGCTCTTTGAGTATAAAAGCAATGTGTCACTTATTTCAGACTCTATATGGGCTATTTCTATTAAAAGTGTCATTATGATTATAAGTAACATTCGCAGTCAGTATGGAATTCAATGTCATGTCATAAACAATACCATCTACTACAAAGGAAGTAACAAACTATCGAACTATTTCAGTGAGATTTAAAAAAAATGGATAAAGAAGTCAAGTGTAACTCAACATCCATGTCTAGCAGATGGCCAGAAAGGGAGGCTCAGTGTCACAGTTGCAGACAGATCTAATTTTCTAATATTGACCATGGGAAGAGTTACTGCTCCAAGAAAATCAGTCTACTTTCATTTGATCACATTTAAACACAGCTCTGAAAGGACAGGAAATGATAGAATTGCAACTCATTTTCTAATTTCCCTTGTTTTTATCTCTCCTTTTCTATTGTTAAACAAATTTTCTAAATATATTTATGTTATTTACCTATTCAGTTTTATAATCTGTGAAATGGAAAAGATAATGGTACTTACCTAACAATCTGGCACATAATAAACACTTAAAAATGTTACTACATATTATACCTTTCTTGTTATCTCACCCTAATAGACACACTTATGCACATACACACACACACATACACACTTTCTTTAAACCAGTGAACAGAACTCTTACAGGCCCCTTGATGTGTGAGTTATGTCTGTATTTCATTTTTGATTGTTTCAAACAACTATCAGTTAAATAATTAATTAAGCAGGTAAGTATCTCACAAGTAAAGCCAACAGATCGTTTCTGTTAAATAGTACAATGTTCATTATTTAAAAGAAAGTGTAGATTAACAATCACTAAAAGTAAACAATTTAGATTGTTTAGAGACTGGGTATTAACGCACAGTCAAAAACTTGTAATTAATATAAGAGATATCTTTTGTTATTGAGAGTGAAGGATTGGAATTTGTAGGTTCACAATCCATAGCAGAAAACTATATTAAAAGCCCTGACATTTGATCAGAATATTTTCTTGGTACTCTCTTAACAATTGTTAAATGTGCCATGATGCTTATCCTGCATCTTGACTACAAATCCAATGCGAACATATAAAGTCTCAAGCCTTCAACAGACTTACTACTTGCTCAGGAATCCCACAGACCATGAGTTAGCATGGGCGTTTCTACCTGTCCCAGTCACGGCTGCAACTGGATCATAAATTCCCAACCACATTCTCAACTAAACATGGCAGCAGCAACTTTGCACTCAGTCATAAAACTCACTCTTGAACAGCAGGGAGAGTGCTGGGAAGAACTTGGAAAGTACCATTTTGGTCCTCTCCCTTCTTTGTCACTTTCTCCCTTCAGTATGCTCTCTCCCAAACCGACTTCCACCTGCAGGAAAGTTGGGCTTCTTTTCCTCTTTCTTACCCAAACTATTTACACTAATGTACAAATGACCAAGAATTCTTGCAGTATTATGTATCCAGGTATTTGCATTCATTTGGGGCCAAGCCTTAAACAGTGGAAAACATCTATAAAAGTTAAAATTTAAGCACCAGTATTAAATTACTGGTATCTGGGGGACCAAAAATCTTTGAAAACACATCACATGGTCCTATAATGAGGACATCCTATTAGCTAATATTGAATTTGAGAATGCAGTGACATGTATCTGGTATTCTGTCTTGCATCAGCTGAACAACTCTTACTTTTACAGTACTTAGATCTGTTTTTGTATCACTAGAGACTAAAGTTATAAAGAAGATGGGGGGTTAATAATCAATTGATTTTTAAGAACTTATATATTTTATAAATACAATATTCATAAAAATTGAGTAATTTTAGTCAATAATCCCACCACTCCAATAAACCATTGTTTCTTTTTTCATATACATTAATAGTTCACTCATCAATGTTTATTGAGAATCTTCTCTACCCCAGGTGAGTTGCCATGCTCCCTTCCAATCCTTTTAATCCTTATCCATGCAGAATTTTAAATAATCTGTAACTATAGAGTAGATAGATTTTTCGCTTGCTATATTATAAGCAATTTTATGTGCTGTTATTTAGAGACATGACTTAAATTTGACACATTTTCCAAAAAAAATAATAATTTTGCTTGAAATTAACCAAGAAAGGTAGCTGGGAAATGTGTCTTTCCTGGAATTAATGGGAGGTATTATTAATGTCATGAAAGCCTTTCGCATAATTCCAAACTAGTTTACCTGGACATTTTCCAAGAAACATCATCATTTGTTCCCAGTGCAAGAACGAGGTAGCTTTTACTGGATTGAAGAGATACTAATAGCCCTCTGAGAACTTATTACGTATGATTTATTTACATACTAGACATTAGTATGTGCTCACGAGGTGTTTTTCGGACTTCTTTGCACAACAGAAGGCTTTCGTGAGAAACTGATTTGTTTCCAGTAAAGCTTCTAGGTTCTTACCTGTCAAGGTTCTGTGAGTTTTAGAAACCAAGTGAGAGTGATGGATTTCCCAGGCCAAAGGCCTCTTCTGTGTACAGTCTTGAGTTACTAAAGACTGAACTGCAGGATCTATTTTGCTTTTGAAAAAAGAAAGCTGCATAAAGATACAGGCATTGGAAGGGCCATGAAGTGATCAGAGGAGGGATGAGTACAAAGAAATAGGGACTATTAAATTTAGGAATATTCTAAATTTAAGAATCAGCCTTCTAGGCCACCTTTCTATTTGTTTAAAATAAATATGATTCAAAGAAGAAGATCGTAAAATAGTTTTAAGCTTCTCCTCCTCCATCCTTAAAAATATGGGTGAATATAAGCAAAACTTTCCTAAATCAAGCCCTGGAAACAAGACGAAAGTGACATGTTGGGATAGGGTGAAGGAAGAAAACAGTGTAACCTACGGCCAAGTGTTCCCTGTTAACATGCTGCCACAACATGAAAATCTTAGTTGCCGTTAAATAAGAAATTGAAGAATTGAAAGACAAGAGTGTGTGGATTTGGTGTGTTTGGTAGGGTGGCAGCGTAAATAAGTGAAGTGTGGTTAAAGATGAAAATATATTTTTCTTATTTTTTTTTTTTACAGAGAGGTTCTGTTGTGATAAAAGTCCATCAATAATGAATTCTACTTTCTTCATTTTTTTGCCCATGACCGACTTGAGCACCTACCCATCTTTCTCTTTTCACTACTCGAGCTAATGCATCTACTTGTCCCTCTTCTAGTAAGAGTGACCAGCCCCTGATATGTTATGAGTAGTCACAGAGCGGTACATGCTACTTCTCCATTCTTTGCATTCCCTCCTCTTCCTCTCCCTTGCTTTCCCCTTCCCTATTCTCTCCCTCTCCCTCTCCCCAACCCCTCTCTTCACTATCCCCCTCCCCATTCCCTTCATCCTTCCTCTCCCATCTCGAAGCCCCTCCCTCTCCCTCTCCTTCTCATCCCAGGCTCTTGAAGTACTACTAACATAGAGAGCACGCCAAATATATTTTTAAAATAGCAGTGATCTATATCAGTATATTACACACAAAAGACAGTAAAACCATATGAAAAGTTTCTAAGGCCTATATTTTATGCTTTTTCAATGAATTAAACATAATTCAATTTTAAAGTTCTTACAGAACCAAAAAGAAAACATTTAAAAAGAAAGAGAAAAATGACCCATCATTTCCTCATGTGGCAAGACAGGTTAAATAACTACCATCCAAATAAAGCAAAATTGATTAAAGAAATGAAAGACAGACATCTACCTCAACATATTATAAATTCATGTTATCTAATTTCAACTGAGCTTTCGCTGCTGCTTGGCAAGTCTCGCACTGATTTCGTTGCACATTCTTCAGAGCAGCTGTTACGACCCTTTTGCTTTCCCCAGGTCCCCATCCTGCTTCCCCCAGTCCACCTCTCCCCACCCTAGTCCAACCCTCAGCAGATGATTTGCCTCCTACTTCACCAAAGGGTGAGGCGGAGGGGGTGTATCCAGCATAAATTTTTTCATTTGTTCTTCTTACTCTCTCACTCTCTCTAATTCCCACTTGACCAGCTCCTCCCTACCCTCATTTCACTCCTCGCAAGCATCTCCATCTTCCCTTTATCCCTGTGCTTTTTGCCTTCCCTTCTGCCTTTAATAGAGTAGTTTTATTCCTACATCTTCCCACTCTCTTTTTTCACTTCTGGGAAAAAAATATCAAGAGCCTAAATTATAATCTAAGAAATCTTTGCCTAAAGCATCTACCAAATTTTGTTATTTATTGTTTGTTTATTTTTAATAGTGACTGCTTTTGGCTTCTGTGTAGTGAATGTGAACAGTTGGGAAAAAGAGATTTCCTATTTCCATATTTATTAACCCTGAGAGTTAAAATAAAGTAGAAATATACAAATGTATCACTAATATAAGACTCAATTCAAAAATTTAATTCTACAAAAAATTCACTGTCTAGTTCAACAAGTCCCTGACATTCATCTCAGCCCTATGAAATTCATTTTTTTAGTGGGGTCACCTCTGTATTCTGGGGTGCAGGGAAAATTAGACCATTAGTTACCACTTTCTGAGCTGTCTGCCATTTATGTGGACTTCAGTGATTGTCCCACACAGGTCATAGGTATATTCTTCCTTATCCTCACCCAAAGTAGGACTCTCCTCACATCTTCCCCTCCCCTCCATTCTGTATCTACTGGTCCCTTTGGGAATCTCTGATGTTCATTCTGCTCCTGCCTCGTGCTGTAATACAGACAACTGGTGACTATGTCACACATATCTGCCTAGACAAAATCACTCGGGTGTTTTTTTCTCAGGAGTCTTGTCAACTCCTTGGGTCTACATAGGAAAAAAGGCACAAGTACCTTCCGCTATCACATCCTCCAAAATTTCTCTAAGGTTTGGTTATCACTGCTAAACCTCAGCTTGGAAATAGTTCTCCTCTTTCTCAGACACCCACAGTGACTATCCTTCTCACTTTGCTTTTGCCTCTTCTCACCCCCAAACCTGAAGCCTCAGAGAGTTTCAAGACTTGTTCTGACTCATCAAACATTCTCTTTCCCCTAAGTTCTCTTGGGGGATAGAACTTTTAAAATTTCACTGAGCTTCTGTTGCAACATTCCTTCCCTAAGGCAACTGATACTGTGAACTGACTAAATTACTTGTTAATATGTACAAAAGATATCCTGCCACAGGTCTTTTCCCATTTGCTCTAAAACCATTCATACTGATACATTTAAACACCTCTGATATTGGGGCCACCCAGTATACAGCCCAAAGTCATAGCCACACATCTAGCTGTGCTTTCTTACAACCGTCACCTACAACCTTCCTGTTGAATGATGCACAGTTCCACGGGCGCTGTATCAGTACTCCTGCTTGCTGCAGCTATACTGCTCTGCTCCCTAATACCAGCTGCTACAATGGCTGTTTGGCACTGGAGATGCTGCTACCATTGTTGCTCAGAGTGGCGCTCCGGGACTCCAAACAGGATGGTTGCCATGTTTCCTGCAAGTTGCAACTCTTGCTCAAGCAGAATAAGTTTCTCACTGACCTATAAGATACTGACCATCGAGAATGCTTGGTTACTACGGTGGACAATTTCCTCAACAGAGAGAAGCAATGACTGCCTAAGAGAGCTCCGTAACACCACTGAGCACCCTTCCTTCTCCACCCCCACCCAAAAGTCTATTGCCATCCAGTAGTTAAAGCAAGAAGTAAAATAACAAAGTCAGAGCATGATGTTCATGTGCCCAAAGCTCTCCAGTGGCTCCCCACATGATTGGGAGTAAAAGCTAAATCTTTATTAAGGTCTACGCAGTCCTGTGGTCTCCTGTCATCTCCCTATATTCTTGCTTTTTGCTTGTTCTGCTGTCATCTCTCTGTCTTTAACACTGGCCCCGGCACACACTAGCATTGTCCCAGCTCAGTCTTTGCACTGAGACTGTCTCCTTTCTTTATAATACTCTTTACTCTGATGATCTGGCTCATTTCCGTGTTTCTCTCAAATATTTGCTCAGAGGATCTATTCTCACTGAAGCCTATCCTAGCTCCTCCACTTAAAGCTACAATCTCCAGTACTCTTTATCTTCTTCTCAGATTTATTCTACTTACTAATGTGAATGACCTTCTAACACACATCATGCATTATTTATTGACGTTGTTTATTATTCCCCCTCTACTACAATGTAAGTTCCATGATGGCAGTAATTTTTATCAATTGTCTTTTCACTTCTCTATTTTCAGTACTCAAAACAATGCCTGGTACATAGTAATATGTACAATAAATATTTGTAGAATCAGTGACTGATCCATATTTCGCAGGAGCCAGCTGAGAAGTGCAGAATGCAGCACTCTTCCACTTGATATCAGCAGAGCTCCTTCACTAAACCCTCCAAGAAAATCAGTCTCTTTCGCATTTTCTTTATCTCAGCAGGGGTCTCCCTGTTTAGTAATTCAATCTCCAAAAGAATTGAGTAAGCATTCATCCTCTTTTCTTTTTGTGAGGGATTTGGGCTGGTGCCAGAGATTTTTCTTTCCTACAGATATTTTATAATTTGGCTCAGTAAGCCCAAAGACTTCCAAGCAATTCAAAGCTGTAATATTCTTTTCTAAATTCTTAGTGTTCTAAATGAACATGATCTTCCTACAAACATTCGCGTAATAATGAATAAATGCCTTTCATGGAGCATCCTCTCTGTCAGTTACCACACTGGGTGCTTTATATATGTTCATATTTAATCTTCAGAACCACCATGTAATGGAGGTATTAGCTCCATTTTACACATAAACATGAGATTCAGAGAAGGAAAATAATATTTCATGGTTTACGAAGCTAAAGATACCATAGCTCAAATATATTTCAGAAACAGGGTAATATATGGTATATATCTGCCATATATTTCTTATTAAGTAAATATTGATTAAATTCAATGAAATCAAACTTCATACCATGCAGTAACATGATATTTTGACTCAATGTAATCCACAAAGGTAATTTATTAAATGCCTTAATATGTCTTGGAATAAATGATTATCAGAAATTTAGACACATATTAATCCCCAAGAAAGGAATAAGAGAAAGAAAGACTTGGATAACTATTATAATTTGAGATGTGCCATTGTGTCATCACCGATTTTCAGCAATTAGCAAAAATCACAAAAATACATATTTTTTTTATCGGCCCTGGAACAACATTCGTAGCAATAGAGTAGGAAGTAATATTCCCTTGGAAATGGTCAACATTTCAATCTTTTATTACTGTTGTTACTAATATTCTCTGAAATAATGAGCCGCCTCAGGGAGCACAAATGAAGATATTATTATATTGCCATAAAATCCACTTGAATTATAGGTGACCAAGTGTTGACGTGGTTGATGTCTTTTGCATAAAATTGTTTTTTTCATACTATAGCCACATCATGCCTATTTACTATATTTCTGCACAATATTCAGACATATTAGAGTTCCTAAAACATTCTGAATTTCTAGACTACAACAAAATCCTAGTAAATTCCTTGCTATAAATTTAGTTTTACCTCTACAGTGAGTTGAGTGATTTCCATGCTGGCCATCTGGAACTATGACTAGGCTTAAAATGGTTTTTAAGTAAAAATACCACACTAGCTAAAATAATATTTCTAAGACCCATTTTCCATTTGCTCGGAAAACAAATGTACTCAACCTAAAAGGAAAGAGATTATTTGAGTTGCCATTTAATCCCTAATGATTTTATTGTATTACTTACTCTTTTTATGTCCAACTGGAGATACTGCCTCTCTCTGGGGAATTGTTTCTGCTGGCTGTTGGACTTGGAAAGCCAGGATTCTAGGACTACTCTGCCACCCTGGCATTATTAGAGAAATACAGTATTTGTGCTGGTCTCCCATTTTTGTATTCTAAGCTTCTTTGTTTCTTCCACAAAGAGAGCATCATACTCTCAAAGAGAATCCTATCATTTGAATTTACTTTCATATAGATGGAATTTTGAAATATCTAAATGACAATAGCCTAATTCCTTACCAGGAAGTCTACCGAAGCAATCATAATAATATACATTAATAGAGAAACTAAAATTGAATTACCATACTCGAATAAACACTCAAAGTAGTGAGACAAAGTACCTCATTCATCAACTTTAAAGGATCAAAACATAGAGTATGTTATTCATTATCATTCCAATATAAGAAACAAATAATTAAACACAACATATGAGTTAAACAATTCCAGGGTAATACAGTTAAATATGATATTCCCAGAGATCATATTATCTCAATTTCTAACATGTTTTTTTTATAATCGATTGCTTTCAGAAGTCTAAATTTGCAGACCAAGATTAACTAGGAAAAGAGGTAACTAGTATCTTGATCCAAAACATCTTAGAAAGTTCAAAGCTGAGAGAGTGAATCCAAAACATAATTTCTCTCTGCCATGGGAAAATAGTATTATATCTCCTTATTTGTACTTGTCTATTTTGAATAAGCCAGAGTCAACATGGACAAATTTCAGATCAAGTCTATTTTGCCTGACAGTTACAATGATGCAGACCTCACTCCAGTGAGACACTTCCAGGAAGACCAGAGTCCCTCCCTAAGAGAAGCAGTCCCTTCAAGTTTAGAACATGAATGTAGTCCTTTCTGTTACTAGGTTTTTGGAACTAGAGCATGTCACAAAACACTTTGGCATTCTAACCAAAAAGCCAGCTTCAAACAACTTTTCTGTCTTGCAGGTGTTGAAAGGTATTACTCCCCAAGCAGTAAACATCAGTGATTCATTAGCATAATGGCATAGAAAAACAGATGACCAATGACTGTGTGAATAGATTATTCTATTGCTGGGAGTTGTGGTGATGAATCATTATTTCCACTCAGTACTCCTCCCTTCTTCGTATTTTGAGTAGCTTTCCTTCTTGAAGGAAGACATTATGAGGAAGAGACTTTATAAGCCAGAATTGCGGAATGATGCCCTTCAGTCTCTGACTCAGAAGTTTGGCTTAAGAAATTTAACTACCCATACCAATATTTCAAAGTCAAGTTCAATATTTTCATTAACTCTAAACAATCTGTTTTTTCGACTTCATTTTTACACAATGCAAAGAACGAAAATTTCACAAACACACACACAGACACACACATCAATGGTTAAGGCCATTTAACCAGATGACCAGAGGTCCCTTTCATAAAATATTTTCTCTTAAAAAATATATTTTGATAAAGTCCAAAGATATATTTTTTGAATATCAAACTTTCTCTTCTTTTGAAATACATGGGTGAGGATTTCTCTTAATCAACTTGGCTAGTCTGGGAGAACTTCTCCTGATCAATGATTTAAAAGTTTCTTACAGCAAAGGAAATTAAGGAAGAGAATCAAGCCTCTGAGAGAACTCAGAGACAGAGGAGAATCTAATTCCATCCAACAACTTTCTCAGAACCAGAGCATACACCTATATTTTCATCTCTAAAAATCCCTAATTTACAGGTTTGGGGAAGAGCAGCTATTAGCTCATCCTTCAAGACCTTCATCTCCACTCAGGTTCTCATGCAGTAGACGATGGTATAAAGAGAGAAAAGAGGAGTAGGAAAAATAATTTCCGTGAATAAGACAAAGTATTAGTCTTTGTTTTTGACTTTTTTCTTTTCAACATAAAAGTTTGTACCTAAGCTACACCTAGGAGTAGAATGACAGCTGAGAAGCCAGCTGAGAGGCATCAGGTAATTAGTGGGAACTGGACTTGACTGAGAATCAGGAGAGCTGTATCTTACCTCAGCCCCGCCCCTACCTGGCTGTGCCACTTTGGCAAAGCGCCTTAGAGTTCTACTCCTTCATTCCAGTTCCTACATTGAGGGGATTTGGACAAACTGAGCCAGTTCCAGTGAGTTTCCCCCATTGTATGCAAATTTCTAACTAAATAAAACAAAGCTAAAGTGAGAACACATTATAATCTCTTTTATCTTCCATCAAAGAGAAGAGCCAAGTAATCTGTGTTGGGGAATATAGTGCTGGGTTTTGGTCCTGCTAGTAACCTCACTGTATTCCACCAGGAGGCTTCTTATACACTTGGGAAAGAAAAAGAGGGAAAGCTGTTAAGTTGATTCAAGTGAAAATATTTTCTCTGTTAGATACGAACAATCAAATACAGACACATAGTGTTGTTAGTAAAAGTAAATTCTAATCAAGACTTATAAATAAGAATGGCAATCATGATAAATTGGTAAAAGTTAATGATTACTTTGAGAGATATCTATTTTCAGTTTTGTTTAAAAGGTTTCCAAATCATAACAGTTTTAAACGTAAACTTGAACAATATGGCTGAGAGCCACCGTATAATATCCAACATGATTTGAATCATTACAATGTGTCTGAGATTTTAAAAGCCCTATTTAATTTATTATTAGTAATAACTATATAGATATCAAATAGGTAGTATCATTGTTTTCATTTTATAGATAAGAAACAAGATTCATAGAACAGAAGGACTTTCTTTTGAGGTTACAGTTATTGAAGAGAGAGCTGGCATCTGAACTGAGTCACAGCCTGTCCTCTCCGAAACTACACTCCGCTGCCTCTCTGCTCATGTATAGCTTGTCCGGTTCAAGATACAGTTCTATTTTTCAAGAAAAGGAAACATTCCTATCCATGTTATGAAAAATCATGCCTACAATATATGCCTGTTTTATCAGTTATTCAAGACTACCTCACCCAGGGGCAGCTAACAGAATTAAATAGCAAAAGTTATGGTTTGCAAAGGGAATAGCACATTTTATAAGCGTAAGGATGATAAACTTATAAGATTTCTCCTTTTCTCCTTAGCAAATTTTTCAAAATATTTTACCAAACCGGGAGAGTTACTTTTCATTCACTTGCTCTAAGATAGTAGAAATAGAGTAGAAATGACAGGGTTTCAGAAAGTTAAAGAAAATGGTTAAATATTATTTTTATTTATTCTTGCATGCAGTTTGCGTTTAAGGTTCAGAATAGTGTTGTGTTTAGTCTATACACTCTTTTTGAGAACCTGCCACCAGGCATGTGAGCAACCTCAGACCTAGATTCATCATAAACTTTATTTGTGGACCACTAGTTCTTACTCCTCTTTTGATATTCTTTTGAAAATAATTCCTCTGTCTTGTGCATCTATCTCACCTTATTAAGGACCAGCTGTAGCCATTACAACTTAAAACTCCTTTGCTCTTAGTCATGCTGCTAACTGCATGAATGACATTAGCGGGTTAAAATAAAGTACATATTTAAAGTATGTATAATTTAACATTCTTTTGATCCTCAGATTTGGTGTGCTCAGCATTGTGGTCCATGCAAAGCAAAGCAATTAGCTGTTGAAATGCAGATATTTAAACATTCTATGTTTCTATTCTTTGATGTTAAAATTTGAAATGAAATTGCAATAACTCTTTAGGTACTATAAGATTAAAGTAAATAAATGTCATTAACATGAAAACCAAGTCAATACATTAGGCAATATAATGAAAGTGGAACAGGACTTGAATTCACAACATATTAGTTCTGAAGAGAAAATATGATAGAATAGAAAAAAAAAAAAAACATGAGCTTTGGAATAACATAAGTCTGCTCTGAGTTGAAAAATATCCTAACTTGAAAATCTTCCAATCTGTTATCTTAACGAAGTTACTTAACCTTTCCAAACCTTAGCTTCCACATCTGTAAAATGGGATCCATACAATTTAACTTCCAGTATATTTATAGAAATTCGAGATATTGCATATAGAACAATAGGTGATTAACATCAATTGCCTTAACTTTCTTGTGCCTATTCAAAACAAATATGGTTAATGTCAAAAAACATAATTTGTTATGGACCAATCTATAAATTCTAAAATGTTGGCAACAACAGCAGCAGAAAATTGCCCTTGGCTAGAGATTTTATCTACTAGAGATTTTATCTACATGAGACACACGATCAGGTATAAAAGGCTTTCCCTTGAGAGAAATATCAATGGCTTTCCTAGTCCTAGGTTTCTCTCACTTGTAGCTTTTTAAAATTTTCTTAATTTCCAAAAGATGTGAAATTAGGAAATATGTGAAACTAAACACCTATTATTTTCCTCCATACGAGGATGAATAAATCTGAGGAAATAAACTTCTGTGAGAAAGAAAAAATGAAGAATGTGGTTTAAATGTGTGGGCAAGTAGGCTACTTAAAATGGATACCAGAAAAAGAGAGACTTGCCCACGCAGTACCTGGGCACTGGTCCTGACTAGACCCTCCCATCTGCAGGGCAACCATGGGATGCACATGCAACACGAGTGAGGAAGGGAAAATACGTGATCCTTGCATGCACCTCATGTCCCAACAAAAAGAACTGGTAAAGATATGATGATACAATTCCTGCCACCAAACTCACCCACTGGATAAAGTCAATGCATCATCCTCCATGGTGCAAAGTGTGCAAGGAAATTGAGAGAGGCCAGGAGAACTCTACTCTTAAAGACTCCTTCACATGGAAAGAGATTATCGAGAGTAGAAAAGAAGTACTCCCTCACCCAACACTGATGAATTTACTAACCCCTTGTTGGGACACACATTTTAGCTGAAGAACACAGATATGTTACAAAAAAGAATGATCTATTCAACTAAAATATTTGCAAGCTATCTGAAATAGAAGTGTATTCACTATGGTAGATGAAAGACATGTAACAATGACAGTCATCATGACAATCACTACCACCATATATTGAGTCAGGCAGTGCGCTCTATCTTCTACCTGTATTACTTAGTAAACTATCTCAGAGCAGGTATTATTTTTCTCATTTAATCTCTCATAGAGTTTAAATAATTCACATAAAATCATACAACTTGTTACATAGTAGAGCTAGAACTTAAATCATAGTCTGTCAAAACAAAGCCTATGTTCTAAATATCATATACATATATGCTTTTTGCTATAACAGGATAAATTCCTGTATCTTTGTTCCACTTCTCCAAGATAGAATATAAAATCAAGTAACGAGTCTGATGTTCAATATATAAACTCACCTTCTATAAGTCCATACTGGCAGGAAGAACATCTTTCACTGAGTTTTCCTCTTCAAAGAGTCATTAAAAAAAAAAAAACAACAAATATTAATCATTTGAACAGATTCTTCTAAGGCTCACTTATTGTACTGAATCAGAGGTGCCCAGTGTGACCAATCCATTAGACCTGACACTTAAGCAACACCCCTCCTGGCCTGCCTCAGTTCCTCATACTGTAGCTCTAATACTTGTAAAGAGCACGGCCTGGTGTCATTGCTAAAGCTAACGCAGTCTAGCAGTTTGGTGCAAGGCCTGTTCAATACAACAACTGATCCTGCAGTGTTTTCTCAGATGCTAGGGAGGACAGGACTGTCTTCAACAACAAGTGTCGCATTGGTTTAGTCTCAGTGTTATGGGTCATTAAAACTTGGGTTTTTTATTTATTCATTTGCATGGTTCCTATTTAGGACATAAGTTTGCCAACAGACAGCAAAGTCAAAGCAGATTCCAGTGTAAACCACCTAAAGGACCTGCAACTTTCTCTTTGTTCAAATGCTAGCCCATTGTTCCTCTTTCTATCTCTTATTTCAGCAGCCTTGTTACTTTCTTAACCACACAATCTTGTCAAAAGATTCCTGATCTATTCAATACTTTTAAATAACTTTTACTTCACAAAAAAGTACTTCAGGTCTTGACCCCTTCCTTCCAAAAAGATCTCTGTGCTCATAAAGCAACTCTTTGTAGCTTTTCACCAAGAACTCCCAGGTTCCCATAGCAATGAATAGGAAGAGAGGGCATGGGGTCACCTTTCCATACTGATTGACTTAATACATCCAGATACACTCTTGTTATAAAACATCCTCTTTTTTTTTCCTACTTCTTCTCATTTCCCAAACATTGCGTCACTCCAAAATAAGTGTACACCCTATCTTACCTAAATGAAATTTAAATATTTTTCCACTGCTATCATATGCATGGTACATATCTTCAATATATAAATTTGTATTGATCATCTTATATTTCCATCTAGCTTGAAAAATAATCCTTCTCTAAAAGTAATTCTACCTAGATTCTGCTCTTTCCTAACTGCTGAGGGAACTCACGCCTTCTTTCTCTCATTGAGTACACTCCTCAAACATCTTTTCCGTAATTACTTTTTTAACAGCATGCTTGCGTTTAGCATCATCTCCCATATGCACACCCATGGCCTAACTATCATTATTTCCTGTCAGGTTTCTTGAATGCATTGTCTATATCTACACTTATTGATTTTATTTCCTCACCTTTCCATTTCTTCTGAACTTTTTTTCAATCTATTTTTCCTAAACAACCTCTATCTCTAAGGTGAAGAATGTCTTTTCTTTTCTTTTCTTTTTTTTTTCCCTCACAAAATCTAATATTTTTCCCCCAGCACCCTTTCTTCTGTTCCTCCTTATAGTAACTGGCATTTATTCTTTATCCTCCACAGCTGTCGCAGCCTTGAACTTTGACATTTGCTCTTATTTTCTGTACTGTTTCCATGAGAAACATCACCTACTTTCACAGATTGAATGACACCTGATTCTCAAATCTTTATCTTAGGCTGTGACTTCTTTGTCAACTTTGAGCCTTTTTCCCCAGCATCCATCTCACAATTTGAATGCTCCATGAACTCAGTGCATCTAAATTGGATTCATTTCTGTCCCCATTCCACCTCCATACCCCAAACTCTTTATTTCAAAGATAAACATTAAAAATCTTAAATTTATCTTTTATTCTTATTTTCTTTTAAATTCTTATATTTAGTCAGTCATCAAATTCTGTAACCATATCCATCAAAATGTCTAAGATACGTCTTTTTCATTTTAATCCAAACTCTCATAGCTTCTTACCTAAGTTATTGCCATTGCTTCTCAACTGGTCAATCTAATTTCAGTCTCTCTTTCTTCTACATCCTGGACACTGTGTTCAGTTTAGTTGTCTAATACACAGCAGTCCTATTTTCAGACTTATAAAATAAAATCAAATTTCTCATCCTGGCCTTTTAGCTTATGAAAAAGTGGTTTTACTGACTTCTCCAAACTTCTATTGTTTTGAAATGTAAAATTCTCTCCAGTTATATTTTTCTCACCACTTCCCCCAATTATTGCCTAATATTCTCCTCCCGCCACTATCATACACAAGCATTCCTTGTTCAATATTGTCTCCAAGTTTTTTATAATTATATTCTCAGACTAAAATAATATATAAAAATGTTACTGAAGATAAGCCTCTCCTTCAAACCATTTCTACCTCTATTGCTTCACTCTCTTCCTGATTTGTTTTAACAGTTGTTAGTCACACCACATGCTTTGTACCATACTAGGGGCGGTTATTCCTTGAAAAAAATAAAACTGGGTTTCTTCCTAATTTAAAATTTTTAGATCACTGTCCAGTTAACTTACAGTCTTCCCTATTTAAAATGCTATTTTAGCTATTCAGATGAAATTATGATGATTGCCTCATTTAAGCACCATTAGCACTTGTTCAACTCTCTTACTTGGTTATGCTTAAGTATTCAGATTACAATAGCTATATTGGCAGTCACTGAGAAGAGGAAAAGCAAAGCAGGAAACAAGACCTTATATACTAACTACTTTGAATTAAAGCATGAAATGAGACAGCATATAGTAACTACCTCAGATATAACAGGTCCATAAAATTTTAGAGAATGAAGAGAACACAATTCAGTAGGAATTTCTTGAGCATGTACTATGTGCAGTAGTCTAAAATCTTTAGTGAGACAAGGCCCTTGGATGTGTGAAGTGGATAATCAAATGCAGGAATTTATTTCTTTTGCAATGACACATCATCAATATTTTAAAAAGTATCTTAAACTTTAAATAAGTGAAGTAGAGGGTGGCATGCCCTTTTAATGTCATACTAGATCATTTTTAAAGATCCAACCAAGAATTATTTAATTATCTATATGAATTATCTTTGGTTAACTTGCTATTTATATATGTAAAAGATCAGTTATTGTGAAGTTACATAATTTCTATCTGGTAGGAAAGATACCATAAAGGTTAGTGCTATTGTCCTATAGGACATTAGCCATTTTTTATAGCTAATCTAGTGATCTTTTTTTAACTTAATCATCTTTAAATGCTCTTATAATTAGTTATTCCAATGAACAAATATATGTTCATTTCATATCTGCATGACAGTGAGAACTAAAACCAACATAACTTCCTGCTTCTCCTTTTTTTAAACACTTACAAGGATGAGGCATATTTTTCTGTCTCTATGTTAAACAACACTGGGACCAAATTAACATTTTTTTTCTGCCTGCTCAGTGAAATATAAGTGAAAAAAAGATAAGACTGTCAGTCAATGAAAACAGTTTATATATTAAAACTAATAGCTCACTTATCAAGATTTGCTTTAAAACCTTTGTTTAGCTGTCCTCATCAAACCAAAGTTATTACATATAAACTCTGCCCAATCCTAGGCAATTCTCTGGCTTACAAACCTCACCCTAAAATCATCCTGCTCAGGATCTAAAACCCTAAAAATATTCTTACTAAATTTTCACTATTTTGAGACCCCACTGTAAAATTCTCTCAAGTGTCACCAAACAATAAATTAATAAAGCTAAGTTTATTAAAACTACAGAAAAGCAGAATATCGTGTTAGCAGTGTCTCAGAAGATAAGATCTAGGGGGAGAAATTTATAAATTTTTGACTTCTGAGTTCAAGTGGTTTATTTAAGGCAGGCCTTTGAAAGTTTTCTGGGGAGGGGAATGTACAGGGGAATGAACAAATTTTGTAATACTTTGGGGTTGGTGGATGCAGTGAGATGAAAGTCTCGAAGTGAATCTTCTTAAGTAAATTGCTATTTGAAAAGTGAGCTGCTTCCCAGATAAGTAGACTGTTATCTCAGAAAAATTGATTTACGTGAATTTTCTAAAGCAAACAGTGTAAATATTTCTTGATTTACTGTCTTATCTTTCCAGAACAAAGATTTCTTGAGACAACAGCATGTTGATGTGGCTCATCTCAGTTCTTAGGGCTAACAGCTGTGTTTTGATGTAAATGGTCTCCTTTCTCACTAAGACTTGATCAATTTGGTATTTACCTTAACTGCAATAAATCTAATAAACCCAGCTTTACTAGTTCAATCAGTACATTATTCTTTTGGTCTTGGAGTCATTAACAGTCAACGAGAGTTGTATTCTTAACTCATAAAAAATATGCTGACTTTTAGGTAAAATATAAATAGTCTAACTGTAAATAGGTGATTAACAAACAATTGCTGAAAGAAAAGACATCTTATGACATAAAATATCATAAAATTATTCAATTAAAAATAAAGAAGCTATATATTTTTATTTAGTTATCTAAAAATGTCATTATTAAAATACTTTTATCATTTTAATGGCAAAGTTCACCTCTTTCATAAATATATGTATTATATGCCAGTAGATTACAAAGAACATACATGCAATGAATTCCATAAGTATGTCATGAGATGAGAGTTCCATTGTTGTAATGAGTAATTTTATGTGTCAACTTAACAGAACTGAAGGATGCCCAGAGAGTTGGTAAAACATTACTTCTAGGTACGTATGTGAGGATGTCTCTAGAAGAGATTACATTTGAATTTGTAGTAAATTCAAATTTACTACAAAGTAAATGTTTAAAAAGTAAGTGTTTAAAAAGGCAGAGGAAGGACAAATTTGCTCTCTGCGTGAGCTGGAACATTCATCTTTTCCTGTCCCCAAATACTGGTACTCCTGAATCGCAGATCTTCAGACTTGGCCTGGTACTCAACCCATAGGCCTCTGGTTCTTGGGCCTTGAGATACTTCACAATTATTTCTGATGTCTCACTATCGGCTCCCCTGGTTCAGTTCGTTGGGTTGGACTGGAATTCCACCATCAGCTTTCCTAGGCCTTCAGCTTGCTAATTTCAAATCATGGGATTTTTTCAGCCTCCATAATTGTGTGAGCAAATCCCTCATAATAAATCTTTATAAAAATATACTATTAGTTCTATTTCTTCAGAGAACTCTGACTAACACAATTGTCAAACAAATTTGATAAATGATCATTCTGCAGTTCATACTAATACATAAATAGAACTGAGAAACTTTATATTAAAGAATCAGTTTAAATTCTACACAGCATTTCCAAAATTTATTTGACCATAGAACACTTTATTTTTATAACCTTTAACAGACTACAAGACTGGGTTCATTTATTTGGGGGAGAAATAAATGGCGATCTTGAACATGTTCTTATTTCTGTTATAATATGAGCTCAGAGGCATAGATACAGTCACAGCTGTTATTGAAAGTCATACGTACAATATTTACTTAAATACTTGATGACAGTTATTATTGTTTTAATAAGTAATTAACTTATTAAATAGTTATTATATGGCCTTTTCTACTACTTGTTATTAAATTACAGCTTGCTAAAACTTTAGAACTAAAAGCTATAAAGTGCATTGAAAAATAAAACCAGTGGCATTTCATTACAAATTTTAACAGCAAAAAATAATCAAGATGTATTATAGTTTTTGGGTAATCGATACACAACAATTATCTTTCATGATTCTCAATAATTTCAAAATAAAATTGGAATTGTAGCTCCCACTATTTATTCCATTGAATATCAAACCAGTAGGAATTTTTCAATTTTTCTTTTTTTGAAATTCTTCCAGATTTTAAGAGCTGAGATATTGATATCTTCACCTGATAATATGTCCATGGACATGTTTTTAAAAATACGATAAATGAAGTATTTTGAATTATCCATAGGAAAGCGCAAGTTTTGTTTATTAAAATAACTTTATAAAGATAAGTAGGCTTTCTTGGCATTTTGAATTTGAGAATGATTTTTTTATAGAATCAGGCCTCTTTCTGTAGCAAGCTGTAAAAAAAAGGCCATTAAATAACTATGTAGGAAAATTTTTTTTACTTTCAAAAATGATTGGCCCTAAAATGTTCTCCCTTAATCTTATAAAAACAAGAGTAAGGTAGAACTTTATATAAGAAAAGAAAGTAAGCTAAAGTAAACCAATAACGATGAAAATCATAAAAACATTTAAGATTTATTGTGTTGTATATGTTTTAGAGAATAGCCTTAGTTCTGAGTTAATTACTTTTTAAAGAGAGTTAGTATTCTAGTGTTCTATAAGTACCTTGAATTGTACTCCAGGAGAAAAGGGTGGAAATAATCAATAGAAAGAGCTAAAATCTTAGCGAAGGCGAGAGTCAATTTCTTGGGCCTCAACCATCAATACCACTTTCAGCACAGAAGTCAGATTTTCAGCTCAAGTTGCCAGCATCCTTGCAAAAGCCTCCCTATAAATGCTGATACCATTGTTACCCATTTCTTAAAAGGACTTGTGGCTTACCTTTTCAAGAAAACAGTTGTGCTCGACACAAACAGCAAAGGAAGCTAGTTTATTCCAGAGCTCTTCAAGAAATTACATGTAAAAGAGAGAAAACACACACACACACACAATTTCCCAGTATTTATTGTGCCTTATAAATTTTGAATACAAATTGAACGTTCACAGGAAAAAGACTCAAACAATTTTAATTGTTCTAATTTTTTCTTGCATATCATACCCATAAATAGCAGGATGTGGATCTATTTCTAGCTTATCTCAAAGCCTCAAGGCATCTGGGGAGGATTTTTTTTCTAGTTGATTGGTTTGGTTTTGCTTTAGCCTTTTCCCACTTGAAAAGTCTGAGCAGTGACTAATAGAGAAGGAGATTTCCCTGGAATTTGGATGAGGTATTCGAAAAGTTGCATAGACACTTGGGAGTTTATAAAACCTAAAACAGTGGCTATGTCCCTCCAGGCATAACAGTAACTCGTAATTAGTCAACTGTTAATCAGGAAGGAGACCTCATTCTCTCCCTAAAGGAGCTTTATGCTCTGGGCTCTGTTTTCTTGCCAGTAGAGAAATGTGGAAAGCAAGGCTCAAATGGGCAGCAAAAGATTTAGTATTTTCTTACTAAGACATGCATCGCTTTAGTGTGTCCTTTAAAATAATAGGCCTAAAGCATTATAAGAGCACTGTATCAAGTTATGACAAAGGCTCTAATATTAAATTGAGTAGAAAAATGACAGGAAGGTGCATAAGTGTGAATTTGCTAATAGCAAGATGGCTTAGAAGGGATACAGGATACCTGTAAATATAACTAGTGATACAGCAAAATTTCTGTTTCCCCCTGGCCACATGCTGCACTCCCTATTTGAAACAGTCTTTTAGAACACAAAGAGATCAAGGCCAGTGGTCACTTGGCATAAAATTGCAGCATCTCCAGATTCAGAACCTCATAAACATAAACTTTTCTTAAAATAAGTTCCAAGAGGAATTATGTTCACCCAATGTGAGAAGTGTGCTAGCAAAATCAAGTCTGAATTCATGGTGTCTAAAAGTCATTTAAACTAGACTAACGAATAATAAGACAGGCTATGAAAAAAAACAATTTTTGTTTTTAATGATTAAATATTGCATATAAAAATTCACTTATCTTGCATAGTCATAGATGAGAATTTCTAAAAAAGCAAATTTCACAATAGTTTTCGAGTCAAGCTTTTAATTTTTCTTCACAAATTTAGTAGAAAATACTTCTAAAATGATTACACCTTCCCTGTCTTACCAAGCAAAACATAACCTTTTGTGGGTAGTTCAAATCCATTAATAAAAACAGCAACTGTAATAAAGTTCTGGAAAAGTACTACCATCTTTGGTATTCCTGAGGTTGGCCGGATCGTTACCCCTAAACTAAATGTGTCAAGATTGATTTATTTTTATTTATTGTGACTATTTTACCCATTTTTATCCTTCTCGTCAATCTATTAGCTCTCAAACAGTCCCTTTACTCATATTCTCCCTGAGTTTTCCCCTTCTAAACTGCACTAATGAAAATGTCACAGTTGTCTGTATTTAAACAATGAAAATAAAAATGACCTGTATTTTATGACTGAAGGGCTGTGCAGTTCCTCTATGAATAAAGTAAAAAGGTCCATGAGCTTAAACCCTAGGATGTATCTTTTATTCCATGCAGAACTATTTTTTTAATTCAATCTTTTTTTATCTATGTTCCCTAGTTAAGTAATGTACCAGATAAGTTACTTTCAGACTCATAAGTTATTATTATCTCTATAAAAAAAAGAAGCAGAATCTTACATACTCATTCATTACATAACATTTTTTTTCCTAATCTCTTATTAGGGAAGATCAAATGTCTCTTATTAGAAAATGGTTTACCTGGCATGTAGTAGGCTCCCATAAATATTATAAATATTTATTGGATAAATGCATGTATGCCAATATTTCATGTATATATACATATACGTGTATATACACATATACATATATATGTGTGTGTGTGTATATATATGTTGCTTGTAATGGATGGGCAGTTTTAACTAGAATATAAACATAGGAATTCCTATTATTATTTTAACATTCATATGAAGTATAATACAAAACTAAGATTTTTCCCCATTTGATTCCTTTTTGTCAAAAATTGGAGACATTTTTTCTTATGTCTTATTTTTTCTGAATTCTCATCTCTACTTTCTTTCTAAGAAAACTCTTCATCCTAACCTTCCATGCCTAGTCTCCCTTCAATGTTCTTTGCAATTAAAAAACAAACAAAAAATCTTACAATGGCCCTGCTCTTTTAATGTAGGCCACACACATTCCATGTGGCAACTTAAAAGGATGCAACAACAATTCCTTCCTTATGCCCAAGTGCCCTGATTGACAGATGCCCAGGAGGCTGACTGTAATAACAGCTCAGGGTAGGTGGTGGTGTTTATTGAGGCATCACATGGAAAACAGATGGTTACAACCTAATCTCCCATGACTGCTCGGCATGACCTTGTCATCACCAACTATACAGTATCATTAATCTTATTTTGTAAACCAAATGCAAAGCATCCCATTTCTGGGATATTCACTTATTCAGTAAATGTCTTGGAGTTTCTCAGAAGAAAATCACAATCATATTCAATCAATGATAGATATTTGAAAAAAAAAAAAAACTGAAGCTTAGAGATTCCCATATTATATCAGAGTCAGAATTCACAAAAATTGCTTTATTTGTGTTTTTAGTTGGGGAAGCATCAATTAGGCATATAAAGAAAAGTACAATCAGTGACATTCCTCAGAATCAGAAGAACGCATGCCCCATATTTGGAAATATATTAATCTCACCCATTTTTTTTTCTGATTACTTATTAGAGAAAACTATTTTACCTGATATGTAGAAGTACCCAAAATATTTATTGAATGAATGAATGATATGCTGGTACTTGACCAAAAGTTTAAGAAGCTGTATTTTCCTTTGGGCTGTACCAAAGAATTGCTAACAACCAGAGACCGGTGCTCTAGTATTTCCATGGTAAGGCTTAGTTCCATTATAAAATAAACAATTACCAGCACCATTGACAGATCCAGTCCATTTTACATTAATTGACTCTGTCAACTCTTTAAATCTCGATGTAAGTAGTTTAAAATGTATTCTTTCTAAATTCTGAGGGTTTGGGGATGCTGTGTTAAGAATGCATTGTCTCCCTCTCGAGAGAGAGAGCCAGACTACCACCATGCTAGACTCAGCTGTTATTCCAGAGACTGAAAATGACGAGGATCCCAGAGAAGTGCTGAGCTCAGAGTCTCTTCCCCCAAAATGTGTGCAAATCATTCACCAAAGTACAAATTAAAACAAAGGTGATTGATTCTATTTCTATCAGTATTTATTAACCCATAAACATATGTGTCAGGGTTTCATCCGCTGTTCAAAGTCTAGATCTTCTCAAGCAAACCTGTTTCTCCCAGCACATACTCCTTTCATCTTTTAAAATGGCTATTGGCCTCTACGACTTGTTTTTTGGTTTTTTTGACTTCCTACATTTAAAGAAGAGGAAGAAAACAGGAAAACCAAATCTGCCTTCTTTTATTCTAACCCAAGTATTGTTTTCCTTAGAATCTTGTTTTAAAATGTCTCTTAGTCGAGCTTTTTTCTTCCTTTTAGAAAGAAATAGATAACTCATGTTTATTTTGTTAAACGATTGAAGCAGATTATATATACTGTAACAGACTATCTTTCAGATGGGGAAAAAAATAGATTTTGCATAGAGAAAGTCAGAATTAATGCATTTACTTAATAAAGAGGAATGCTCTGTATTTACAGTGTATAATTAAGAAAGTTACTCTTTTCTCTGAAACAGCCTAAGACAAACTCCTTTGGCTCTATCCTCTAGGTCAGATTATCCTCTGATGGTAAAGAAGAGAGGTCCTAAGACAGCTTAAAATGGTAACTAAATGGTCAAATAACTTTAATCCAGATGAGAAAAGTCTTCCCTCTTCACTCAGTTCTGAAGGAGAGAAACTTTAAGATTTATTCAGGTATATATAAAAATCATATTTTCAGATACTATCATATTTATCTTTTTCATTCCACAAGTGAGGCTAGTAAGGCCCATAGAGAAAGGGCGCTCCTCTTTAGTAAAGAGCTATATGCAGTGATAAATAATCAGTGATTTATGTTTAAATAAACATCACAGCCATCACCCTAGAAATATTTGCAACAGCCTATATTCTGCTCATTCCATCATTACTCTGTATTCTTCGTTTCCAAAGAAGCAGTTTAATCATGAGGCATGATGATGCTAAGGGCTAATTTAAGACCTTTAGAGACCCTAAATATTATAAAGAGAATACACCCCATACACATTCAAATCATGACCAGTACTAAACCATAAAATCAGTATTAAGAATTGCAATAAGTTTCTGATTTTTTCCATAGCAACTTTTTAAAAAATATATCACATATAAAATTATTTTTAAGAAACATCTGGTGTTCTTGTTTGCTGAGCCCCATACACAGACTTTACCAGCCTCTTGGGTGTTCCATTGACAATATCTCAAACGTTAACACTGCAGTATCACCAACTTTAGCATTTAATCTGTTTCCTTTATCCTCATCTTCTTGAATATTTGAATTAGCAACCATTTTAATCACCACATTGCAATCACCTAATATAAGCCTACTTTGCAATCCATATGGAAAGCAATTGTGTGCCACTGAATAATGACACTCCCAAAGACACCAGGAAAACTGCTTCCCCTAGTCTTTTCTGTCACTCTGCTGTTGCTCTGGAAACCAGTACAAAGGAGAGGAGAGTAAACCTCAGGTTGCACTGAAGTCAAAACAGAGTAGTAGTCCTTCAGTATCAGCAATTCTCTTGATGCCAATAGCATGAACAATGGTGACACTCTCTGCATATGTGCATTTCTATAATCTCTCAGAAACAAATTGGGAGAGGCTGGGTACCGTCTATCCTCCTACAGTAAAAACTTCCTGTTACTACTGCTACTGTATTTATTCGGTATGTGGCAGCACAGAATAATATTTTTAACTTGTCCAACCCATATTTTTATTTCAAGAAATATGTTTATACTATAGAAAGATGAGAAATGCCATCAAGCAAAAAGAAGAAATGTAAGATCACCCTAAATTCCACATCTTAAGTATATTTTCTTTTCATATTTCAACATTATAGAGAATCTCCTGGTAACAGCAACTACATGACCATTCGTCCCAGCGACTACATCAACAGTGGTACCCGAAGGTAATGCTACCCGAGAGAAACGCTATACTATTTGGTCACACTTTCAGCTTGCAGAGAGAATGATCGAAAGGGGAGAATTATTAAAACAAAATAAAATGGATACCAGGCTTGAAAATTTCCTGAGCAGAGAAAATGGATTAAGCTACGTAAGCAAAAATTAATCTAGATTATTCTATGAATGTAAGTAAAATTTAACTTAGGTTATTCAATGTAAATGCCTCTGATATCCACATTCATAAATGCCTCTAACATTCATAAAAAGAAACCTCAGTTGTCTTAAATTGTATTAATCACTTTTAACCAACCCCATGCTGTCTGAAAACCCTCACTGGAATAATCAATTTTTGTAAAAGTTAAACAACTGCCTCATTCTCTCCTTATAAATTATCCTATAACATCATGCTTCTGAGCTTTATACTATATCAAGTTTGAAGTTTCCCTGTTCATCGATGATTTGTTTCTTGCTCATAATATTCATATAAAGTAAAGGTTTCTGAATTTTCTTTTTCAAAGTGTGTGTGTATGTGCATGTATACACATACACACATAGACATACACACATATTTTAAATACAGTTTATATATAAAATACATTTACAAATAACTAAAGTGCTATTTATGTATATGTAAAATATACTTTCTTTTTAAAGAAATGAGATCATATTATATATCTACTTTTTAACCTACTTAATCCCAGCTCTGCCACTTACTAGCTGTGTCAAGTTACCTAATCATTGTCTTAATTTCTCTATCTATAAAAAAGGCAGTGAAAAATAATCCTTATATCATAGGATTGTTACAAAGATTTAACAAGTTGATACATGTGAAGCACTTAAAACAGTAACCCACAAACAAACTAACCAACGAATGTTAGTTGTTATTATAATACATTTTATTAAATGCTTCCTTATTATTGTTCATATAAGCTATAGCCAGCTAATCCCTTCATTATGCCAGATGAGAACTCTAAACCCAAAGAAGTTAATTGCGTTGACAACTTGACAGAATCTGACAGAACCAGGATGCCAGTAGCAAGTAGCAAGAACTAACATGCAGAGTGTTTCCTAGATGCTTGGAACTTTGTATCCATTAATTCATTCAATCTTTACAAATAACCTTAAAAAGGCGATTGCATTGTGCTTCTAATCTTATCCATGAAAAAAACTGGGATATATACAATTTATGAGTTGCCAATTTTACCAAGCTGTCACAACTAGTAAGTTGTAGAGACACATATAAATGCAGGTCTTCTGACTCCAAAGTCCTTGCTTTGTAACACTATCCTATGGCTTATCACACAAAAATTTCTTTATACTAATGTTGATGAGCCCATAAATCTTTAAAGGTTATTAAGATTATAAACGTCATTAAGACAACATATTTCCCAGATGACCTAACTCATTATTAAGAGACTTAAACACCACAAAGAATTCAGTGGCCTGACATTCAAAGATATAACTCAATTCACCAAGGTACTCATATTCCTTCTCTCTGCCTGAGTTTCTCAGGCACATTTACAGCATAAAAATCCCCCTCTGTGTGTCCATATCTCAGTAGACCTATTTCCTCGGTTTTTATAAATGACAACAACAACAAAAACAACAACAACAAAAACACAGTTGCTTTCAGTTGGGTTTTGAAACCAGCTTCAGTAATAATAGAACTTTGGGATGAAGGTTCTCAAATGGTTAGGGAGGGATTAGGGTGTTTGTCAGGCTTAAATTTGCTGTGTTCTCCCAAGGCTGCGGGATACATTTGCAACAATGTAGGAAAGAGCAGGCATGCTGAAAATGTTGAATAGGTTTGTTTATGAGCCAGGACAGAAAGTCATATTTCCCCTTTTGAATAGAAAAAAAATCCTAGGCAATCTTTTGTGTTGAAATATAAAATTATTCCATCCTTTCAATTCTTTGCTGCTCTCACATATTGCTCACTTGTATTTCATAGTGATTCATGCCTGCAGCAATCTAAGGCTTGTCTGCTTCATTGTAACCACCTGCTTTCTCATCAGTTCAATTGATGAAAACTTCAAGTCAAGCTACAATATATGATTTTACTGATTTTTGTATCCAGACAAAAGCCTTCAAATGAATGTTGGAAAACCACTGCCACATATTTCAGCCATAAACAAAGGAAACCCAAGGTCTGAATGAAGAGAAAACTGGCCCTTTAAGTATAAAATTCTACCTGCTCATTTCATAGGCCAGTTATAAAAAGTTTACAGAATATTTTCTCCTTATATACAAACAGATACTTTTCTTTTCAGTAGAATTTGTGGTTTTGCTCAAGGGAGGTCCTGATAGATAGAAGATGCCACTTTGAGTAAATAATGATAAATCCAAGAAAGCAAACCGAATAATAAGGATTTGTAGAATAAATTTTTAAAAACCACCATTCCACTCATCGATTCACCCAATTAACTCTAGAATCCACTAGCAATAACTATGAAGGTTTAGAAGTTAAGAATATGCTGGAGCATATCAGAAAGACGACTCAGACACATCAGACCTGGGTAATACTATTTCTCCTAACTACGAAGGCTAACTTAATGCAATTATGTATTTAAGTGCAGAAACAGTGCTATACATAGTAGATGCCAAATAAAAGTTAATTTTTCCCATGAACTTTTATCTTAGAGGAGTCACAGAATTTTTTTTGGAAAGCCAGTGAATGATGTGGACATTCTCCCATGAATATACCTTGGAGTATTTGCCTCTGAAAACTTACCACGGAAGGGTAGGAGACACAGACCTCTCAAACGCGTCCAAGCAGCAGTGAGGACAGCTGCGACAGTCCACAGATAAGAAGAAGGAACAAACTATTCCTCAGGAAGCCTTTCCCCAATTAAGGATATTCTTTCCATACCCCTATTATGGGAATTAACATTCTCATTCTACACTGCAAGCATTCCCTATAGCATGTAAAACACTTAGAAACATTGAAATGTGCTAACGAAGTTGCTACATTAAGTTTAAAATGTCATATGACTTTCAATTAAAGTCAACGACTACCAATGACATATCACTAATAAAATTGTACTTAGGGTCTTCTCGAAATTCTTTTAGTCCAAGATTCTGAGATTTTTTTTTTTTTAAATGTGTAGTTTGCCTTTGTTGACCTTAAATAAATAGGCAGATATTTCTTCAGGAAAACAGATTTATTCAGAAACAATAAATAATTGCAATTTCATGGCAAACCACACACAAGTCCAGAGAAACTAAGGAGGAGAACACTCTTTTATAAACTTGGGAAGAGGTGTTGTAAACAAAGAGCACCTTGACTCTTTGAAGAAACTGAAAGTTTGAAATATAGTGACTTTTCATTGGCTGAGCTGTTACTAGGCGAGGAAGAGTCTTTTCTTCCTCCTGCTGAGGTAGTATAGTATCCCTTCCTGTTGAAGATGCAAGGTAGCCTCTTCCTCTTGGGGTCGGTAGTAAGTGTTAAGTGACATGAGTGTGAGAATTCTCTCTTCTAGCCTCTCAATTCCATTTTAAGTTAGGTTCTGTTTATTAATTTGTACACCTTTATTTTTTATATGTAAAGACTCAAATGTATCTTTCTGGTCTTAGATATTTTATATCATATCTTTCATATAATTTGTTTAAGAATTTAAGATAATTAAGGTCAGATCTATTTCACTAGCTTTTTTTTTATCATTAGATTCAATAAATCACATGAGTTTAAAAACAATTTAATTCAAGAGACATATATGGAGCGGCAGTACAGTTTTCACTTGAGTGTATGTCAATTAGCTCTTATAGAAAGTTAACTTGGAGCTCAAAAAATTTAAGATTGCCAGTGAAACAAACAAAAAATCTTAACAGGCTCGTTTAGAGTTTTTTACAATTAATAGCACAAATACAGGTTTTGAACACTAATATGTTTTAGGCTTGGTTGGGATTGTTAGGTCAAGTAGAGTCCACACAACTGTAGGGGGACCTTGCAAATTTGAATAATTGGAAAACTATATAATTAGAAAATTGTTTTACTACCAAGTAGCTGAGTCAAGATTCTGAGTCTAGCCTAAACCCTGAAACCAGCTGTGTGACGCTGAGTTGCCTAACCTCTCTAGACATTTATTCTCTCATCTGCAAAGTAAGAAAATTTTAAAGGAGGTCTATGTTACCTTTTACCTCTAAATTATGGTTACTTCATATAGGTAGCTTGGTGATCAACCATTTGGAGGAAATAAACTGAGGGTGATTTCCACAGTGTACCATTTGTAATCTAGTTGACTACATGAGCGATGGCCTGATAAACTGCCTACGAGGTGGGAGGCAGGCAGCTCTGTAATGCAACATATGCCAATTCTATGGTGTAAATAATCACACCTTTGCCAGTTTTAAGCTATGTGATGCCACTGAACGTCAAATTGGGAAGAGATGCACATACTCAATTCTCAGGAACAGGTACAGTTTCAGCTCACCTCTGACTTAATTCTCCAATTTTAAAGCTTAATCTTAAACTATAGATGACAAACATTCATTATCACATTAAATGATGTCTTCATAATAAACCAAACCAAAGCTTTCCTGAGGAACATTTTTCTATTTGGATGAAAAGATAAACAGTACCCATTTGTCTTGGCCTTGGGGAAATAAAAGTACAAACTAATATCCCTAAATGAAATGCACAAAAAAAATCTCAGTTTCACTTCGCACCAAAGCAGGTTGCAAGTCTGCGAATTCTTATTCAACACAGCAGCTAAAGTGAATCCTTTCACTCACATAAGCTGGGAACACATCCCTTAACATCATGCTATATTTACACAAAATAAAGTTGAGGAACAGCTTAAAGTTAGAGAAATTTCAGTTGAATAATTCAATGGAATACAACTAGAAATCTACAGGACGAAGTTCTTCCTTCCCTGAAGACATCATTCAGAAATACCTTCTGTACTGAAAGGTCTCACTAGACCGTCACCATTTATAGCATCAACCATATTTACAGTACAGAGAGACTTTGAAGAAAAGGTATATATATTATCTTGAAAACTCAGCAGAAAGTAAACTGAAAAAAAAAAAAAAAAAGGCTTACCTGTGGGTAGTTTGTTTCTGGAAATGATCCCGGGGAATAAAAGTAGGGGATGGGGAAAGAAGGACAACTAATACTGAGGTAAATTTTCAAGCTGGCCAGTGCTCCGGGCAACTGGACATCAAAACTCTCAATATGGCTAATGAGTCTCAGAATTTTCTCCTCTATGGTGGGAGCTGGAGAGCATTTACTTACCACCTTTTCTACAACATTAGTTGTGGGTTATCCAATAGAATTTCTTTTTATTTTAATATTTTATTGAGATAATTTACATATAATATCCTGCATAGATTTAAAGTATATAATTTGATAACCATGAAACTCTCACAATAATCATCACTTTAAATATTTCCATTGTCTCAAAAATTTCTTTATGTCTCTTTTCAGTTAATCCCTCCTTCTACCTTTGTCACCAGGCAACCACTTACATATTTATTTCAGGGTGGTTTCTTTGCATTTTCTAGAATTTTATTTAAATGGAATCATAGAGTATATACTATTTTGTCTAGCCTCTTTCATTCAGCATAATCGTTTTTAGATACATCATTTTTGTTGCATTTATCAGAAGTTTTTTTTCATTTTGATTATTAAGTGGTATTACATTGTTTATATCCTACTTTTTTTTATGCATTTGTCTATGGACATTTTAATTGTTTCCAATTTGTGGCTATTACAAATAAAGCTGCTATGAATATTTAAGTCATTGCAGAGACATATAATTTTATTTATTTTAGGCTGTATAGTAGATGTGTGTTTAACTTTTTAAGAAAATGTCAATCACTTTCCAAAGTGATTGTACCATTTTACATTCCTGCCAGCAGCATATGGGAGTTCTAGTTGTTCCATATCCTTGTAAACACTTGGTATTAGCAGCCTTTTTAATTTTAGTCATTCTAATAGGTGTGTACTGCTTTTTCATTATGATTTTAAATTGCACTTCCCAGATGACTAATGTTTTAACCATTCTTTCACATGCTTATTGGCTATTCTACTTTGATTGCATGTCTGTTCAAATATTTTGCCAGTATTATATTTATGTTTTTTGTCTTCCTATAATTATGCATAGGGTTTTCACATATATTCTGAATATAAATTTTTTGATGTAAATTTTGTGAGCATTTGATCTCAATTTGTTTATCATTTGTTTCCTTGATGTCTTTTGAAGAGCAAAATGCTTACTTTTGATAAACTTCAATTTAACAAAAAACAATTTTTGCATCCTGTTTTCTGTATTCTGTTTAAGAGACCTTGGCACATACCAAGGTTATACAGATTTTCTCCTATTTTTTCCTCTAGAAGTTTTAGGTTTTCGTTTAAGTCTCTGATCTAGTTCAAAATAATTTTTGTGTGTGCTGTAAAGTTGAGATTTACATTCATTTTTGTTCATATCAATATCCACTTGTTCAAGCACCACTTAGTAAAAAGACTTCTCATTGAATTGCCTCATCACCTTAAAGTTGAAATACTTATACATAATTAAAGTTTTCTTACTTTTCTTTTTTTTCTGTAACTCTGTAACTATTTTTCAGATAACTTGAGTCAGTTTAATTTTTCACTATATTCTGTTTCTGATTATGATTTCTACATATTCAATGGCTTACTATTTTTTCTCCTTCTTTTCACATACGTCCTTGTACTCTAACCCTCTCAAAATACACTTTCTTTGAAACTTGAACTCTAGACTCCCTGCTTTTGATATTTTTAATTCTCTATCATACTAATTGGAGATGTCTTTACATTAGGGTTTCTCAACAGTGGCACTATGGACATTTTAGACTTAATAATTCTTTGTTATGGGGAGTTGTGAGTTGTAGGATGTTTAACAGCATCCTTGGCCTCTACCAAATAGATTCCAGGAGCACTCCCCAAGTCTTCGCAATATAAAAATGTCTCCTGAGGGGCAAAATTGGCCATGGTTAAGAACCACGGCTTTACATCCATGTTTATATCCATGGATTATTATAGTCGAACATGTATATGATTTATCTAAAATTTGAGGGTAAAATAGCCCTCAAAACATGTCATTTTTGAAGTTAGTATATTGAGTCCTCAATTTTAGCAAGTAACAAAGTTTTTCTACAGATGTTGATTAGCATATAATATTGCATGGGTTGTGTTATCTATATAATGCCTTGTCTCTTCACCTAATTAATTTTTTTTTTGTCCTCAAAGAGCAATAAAAGCAGCAAAAACATGTGACTTTTACCTTAAAGACTGGTATTTTAGGGGAAGTCTTACATGCTGTATTCAAATTTATGTCGCTTTTTATTTTATTTGCACACTGAGGCAGTTGACTATGTGGTTCAATAATTAAAAATAAATTTGTTTAGTAGATTAATGCTCATTTAGGTAATTTTTAAAGCATTTTTAAGATAAAATAACTGTATGAAAAGAACATCTTTTCTGAAATAATAGCGGAAAAACTTACACAGGCCAAATATTTGAATATTTTGAAGAGTAGTTTTTCAAAGGGAAGGGGGTTAATTCTATACACATAGCTATGGTGATAATGATCTTGCTGAATATTAAAAAGGACATCAAATAAAAGCTGTGTTGTGTTAGGCTTAAATTTCAACTGAGAATGAATCAATGTTCATAATCTTTGTTCATAGGTCTTTATGAGTTAAATAAGTGAAATGTGCACTAACCAATTTGGTTCTTTCTGTATCTTAACTGTTCTTGCAACTAAGAAAGATTTCTGAGACTGATAATAAAGATACCATAATTATTTATAAAAATTTCTCATTCACTCTGCATATGATTATATGTACTTGACATATTTAAGACTGTAAACTGAATATATTGCCAATACATGCTTGCTTCTCTATATATCAAGGAAAGTCATAGCCAAGCATTTTAGAAATTAAGATCTAAAATGAAAGTATAAAAGTGGGTATATTTGTGGCTAGGAGGAAAACAAGAAAGAAAAGAATTAAAAGATAATTCATAATTTAAGCTATATATGTTATGTCAGCATATCTTCTACATTCTAATTAAAGATCCAGGGATTTGTATTAGAATTTTTGAAAATTAGGTACACTTCGGGAAACATTTTTTAAAAATTTCTTTCTAAAAATTGTTTATAATTTGTACCATCTAAGAAAACTGTGACTTGTTTATCATAAATATGTAATCATATTTAGTCAATATTCTCTAGTGTGTAACTTATCTCTTGTGAAGCTTGGCTTTCTTGGTAGAAGTCCTTGGAACATTTCCAAAAGGATAAACAGTAAGTAGTAATTAAAAACATTATAGTTCAAGAGGTTTATGTCCATTTTTCTTATTGCCATAGATAATTCAGAATGCTAACTATACAAAGCAATGTAAAATTATTGTTTTATGAAGAAATTGAAACTATAAACCAGTTGTATTGGAGAGAGATTAAACATTCAGCCTTGAAAACAGGTAGACCTGGGTTTTAATCCTAGTTCTACGCTTTCCTTATCTATGTGGCTATGGTGAGGTTTTTTAACTTCCACGAGCTTCCATTTCCACATATGTAAAATAAGAATTTTAATATCTTCCTTACAGGTTTGCCATGGTATTTATTAACATGACTAGGGCCCAGGAGGGCAAGGTATTAAGCTGATATTATTGTTGATTGTTATTTTTGTTGCTATTGTTTTTATTATTATTCATAATAGTACTAAAATTCTTCCACTTGAAATGGGGAGATTCAATTTATTAAAGTTAAAAACAATTTTCAATTAAAGCCCCAGGGTACTTGTTATCATAGTTAAAATATGGAAAATATATGGTAGGATCCAAAACTTTGGTGATACTTAAGACTGCCTATCTCTGGGACTCTGAGACAGCTAAACTAGGTTCCTCCTACAGAATGTCTTCCCTTATCTCTGCCTGAACGTTCTTGATACTTGCTGACATCCATCCACATGTCACCCTTCATCATAAACTTCCTACTCACTCCTGGGATTACACCTTTTTCTTTATTCATAAGCTTTCAAAATTCATGAAAACCTCCAATCACTGTCAAGAAATGCAGAAAAATCTTTTTGTCTGTTTTCAGCAGAAGAGATTGATTTTCTTGCAATAAACTCTTTTAAAACTTATGTTTTAATATGTATTTCTAAGAAGAAATAAGTTAATTTACTTCATCAACGTCAATATTTATGAAGTAGATAAATATTATAGTTCCATTATCCAGAAGGCGAAATAGCAAACATAAGAACATGAGTATTTTACCCTGCCAAAATGGCCTCTTCCTCTCATTGCCTGCCTCTATTTGGAGGCAGGCAAATCACCGCTTTGTAGGTGTTTAATTTAGGTGAACTCAGTTCTAAGGTAGCACAATGGAATCTTAAAGAAGAAAAAATTACACTAAGGCCAAAATGCAATATCTTATTTTCTAAACATACTTTTTTGGGTTATTTTATTCATGAGCTCTTCTCAATATTATCTCTAAGGACCCTCTTCCCTGTCTCCCTTATTTCAATAACTCACTCATATGTGTACTTTCTCTAATGATAAAAATAGTAATAATCATAGTTATTGTGTCTCCTATGAGCCAGGCACTGTATTGGGTACATGGCATATATTAACTCCATTACAAGATGAAGGAAAGGAAGCAATGCAATTTAAACCACTTGCTCAAGGTTACCAGTTATCAAAGAACAAGGAAGGGCTGAAGATAATCAGGTATAAGAAATTCTTGAGTTATCTTCAATCTAGTTAAATATAGAAGCCTTAACAAGTTTCAGCCACATACACTGTCCAGATGATATCGACAATACATTGCTCTCTCAAGGCTGTGTCCTTGAAAACAGCTCCCACTGTGGGAATGGTGGACAGAACATATATTCCAGGGATGGGTCCAGCTTGTGGGTCAAGCAGCAGTCATATCCTCTCAGTGACCAACTTCAACAAATAATTTGTTCAATTTGGATTTGAACCCAAGTTTGTTTAAGTCGTGAATTTATGTACTTCCTACTGTATTAATTTGCCCAAATAGGGGTTGTTCATTAGTCCTCATGTTTCTGATTAACAGATAGCAATGATCCCCATAAATATTTCATTTACTTTAAGGATTTGTTTTTTCTCTTTTCAAGGCAAAGAAGTAAAGGGCTATCAAAGCATCTCTCAGGAAATATAAAAACATTTCCTTCCCCAAAACACTGACGCCTAAGATAAGTGCTAGCTTTAGGTCTGAAACTTGTCTCAAAAGTCTGAAGCTGCAAAGCCATCTAGGCTCAGAGGAGTTCCATGGGCCCTCGTATCAGACACCGTATTGTACCAGAGATGAGAGATGTACTGGGAGTCAAAGAAAGGGATAAGATAGGTAGAACATTCATTAAAAGATCCTAACTTGCAAAGAATCTGGGGAGTTTTGTTTGTTACTTCTAAAAAAAGCACAGGTGAATCATTTTTAATGTTTATTTCTATTACAACCTCAGAAATACCTTCCTGTCTCTTGAATGACAAGATGGAAAAAAATCATTATGAAACTTTTGATTAAACAGATACATGTTCCAAAATAATTGCTGAAGATATACTTTTTCTTATGTAGAAGATGACATCATAGGATTACACTTTGAGCCTTTTCCTACACTCTAAACAACTAGCAATGATGGATATAAAGTGAAATCTAACCACTAAAATGTGGCAAAACTAAAATAAAATGAAACAAAGAGATAAACATATAACAGTCAAGATCCCAGAAGGAAACAGGTGTCACCTTTCAATGGGTTTAAACTGTAAAGAATTAAATGAGGGGACTACCTGTGGCGTTATAGTCAGGATTAAAAGAATCAATAAAGGATGATAGTCACCCAGGGCCAGGTAGCAGGGAGAGGAATGATGAAGGAAGGGAATAATGACACCAGGTGAGAATGAGAACCAAAACTTTCTTTAAAATAAACTCATCAACACTGGCCAACGTCATCAAAATTAAACAAATTATATCGTTCATTTTTAAATTCACTATTGCAGGTACTATAAACCAAGACTTTACCTCAGATATTCTAAATTTTACTGTAGAGGCTCAATTTTCTTAGTCTATTGTCTTTCACAACCAACCTTTTATTGATTTACTCTCTTTTTACCTTCAAAGACAAAAACCACACCCACTATCCTCCATATACATTTATATTTCTTTGTGACTTCTGAACTTATTAGAGTCTCAGTCATCAATGTTAGTTTAACTCTTAACTGAAGTTATTAACTTCTGTTACAGACCAAGGACTACCAGAAACTAAACAGAACTGTCTCTCACATACTAACCCGTTAACAGAGTAGCAGAGTTTCAGAAACACCTGCACACCATTATACACCACTACATGCGGTAGACTGTATTATTGGTCCCAGTTCTTCACCGCTCTGCTGTAATATTTTATTTTCACACATTCACCATGGCCTCATGGTGGGTGAAGTGTATTTCTTCACTCCTTGACTTGGGATTGGCCACGCGCCTGCCTTTGGCCATTGGGATGGTAGTGTAAATGAGGCAAAAAGAGTCTTGAAAAGTTCTTTCATGAAAGGGCATGCCCTCTTACACTCTGGTGACCTGGCTATCCCAGAAACATGCTCCAGGTAGTCAATGCCCTTTTGTCTATACCCCAGAACAAATACACTTGCGTCATGGAGCCTGTAGCCTGAATCCCAGATGTGGGAGTCCAGCCTAGCCCTGACAAATTGCAGACAGACTACCTACAGACATAGCAAGAAAATAATTATTTATTCTTTTAATCCACTGAGTTTTCAGGTAGTTAAATATGCAACACTATTGTGGCAGTAACTGACTGAATCACAGTACAGTCATATATGTGCCTTTTACAGTTGTAAAGTTTAATAATAAACATGTACACTAATATAAAATATTTTATATCCTTTTCAACCAAGTAACTGATAGCCATTGTATAAAATATTTGTATATGTATCTTTATTGTATAAAATATTTACCCAGATAGTGAATTTGGAATAATTAGTCCTATTGATTTGCAGCATGATAAGAAGTTTAATTAGTAAACCATTTTAGAAAATACTGTTATTATAATTTCATTTAGTTGTAAACTTAAATTATACCTGAAGGTTTTGTAAAACAATAATAATTTGAATCATAAAATTAGTTTATAAAATCAGAAACTGCAGAACAATTAAACTTTTTATAAACAAATAAACATGTCTTACATTATAAAATATAACAAAACGTTAATATTTTTTCAGTTGTAATAAAATTAGGGAGAAAGCATATATGGTTTTAAATCAAAATTATTAAAGCAGCATAATTTGTTCAGAGATTCACCTGGAATGGGAATATTGCCTTAACTCTTTTCAACAATTATATACTAAATATATTTTTAAATTCTTTTTTGTTTTGCTGTTTTCCTTAATGTGATTTTTTTCTTTTTTTATTTTAACACTTTATCTTGACAAATGTTAAACCTAGAAAAGTTAAAAGTATTGATCGCTAAACATCCATATATAACTATTGCCTGGATTTACGAATTATTAACTTTTTGTCACATTTGCTTTATCTCTCTCTAAAGATACCTATTTTTTTAAAATATTTTTTTGTATGTGGGAGAGCTTTAGATTTAAAGAAAAGTTGTATCTTTTGTACAAAGAGTTCCTATATACCTTTTACTCGGTTTTCCCTAATGCTAACATCTTACACAGCCTTGGCTCTGCTGTCAAAACCACTTAATTCACGTTGGTATATTACTATTAACTAAATTATAGACTTTATATGGACTTCAGCATTTCAGTGTACATAGAAGTACTGAAGTTCTTGTTCTTTTTTCTTGCTCTTTATCTGATGTCAATTATATTTCTGTGTTTCTTATCTTGTAGCCTAGCAATCAAGGTCATTATTTTAAACTTCTCTCTTTTTTTCCTTGAGTTATAGCCCAAAAAGTACTTAAAGTTTTTTCTGTTTATGAAAATTAATGAATTCTCGTATTTTAAATTTATATAAGCCTTACTATTCTTAATAACCCAACAAAAACAATAGCTCTGTTTAATTTAAGTGGATTTCTAATCTAATTCATCAATTTGCCTTTGGAGACAAATCACATAATGAGATATTGTTATCAAACTCTCAGGCAGGCTAGGAAACTCTGTTGGGATTTATAGTTTTATTTCACACTTTTCTTCACATCTTGACAGGAATCATTTGTATATTCCTATAGGATTCCCTTATTTGTAAGAGAAGAGAGAGAAATGTCATATATCAGAAATCCACAGATTTCTAAGAAACGATAAAGACAAGCTGGAAGCCATATCTTTAATCCAAAAACACTCCGGACTATTTTTTAAATTTAGGTCCTAAAAAGGCAAAACTCTCTTTCAGAAACACTTGTCCAAGTCATTCAAATACATGTTCAACCTTATTATTTATCAGAGAAATGCAAATTAAAACCTCAATAGGGTACCAGTTCCCACACACTCGAATGGCTCCAGTTAAGGAGACTGGCAACATTCAAAGTTCCTGCCACAAGTGGAGCATTTGGGACTCTCAGTGTGAGTGTAAAATGACAGAAGCACTCTGGAAAATAGTTTGGAAGCTTCTTATAATAAAGAAACTATACATACCCACTGCTGCAGTGATTCTACATCAAACATATTTACATAAGTCATTTTAAAATACATCCACAAAAAGCTGTGGATAAGAATGTACATGTCATTTTTAGTTATAACAACCTCAAACTAGAAACAATCTGAGATTTCATCAACAGGAAAATATATGAACCAACTGATATTTATACATGGGGATATTGCTCAGCAATTAAAAAGAACTGCTAAGACAAGATGGACAGATCTCAAAAGAAACACACACCCATGCGCGTGCGCACACACACACAAACACACACACACACATGAATACATGTTGTATATCTCTATATAGATATAAAAGTCAAGGACACTAAGCTAACCTTTGGTAACAGAAATCAGAAAAGTAGAGAACAGTGGTTGTCTTGGTGGCAGGAACACACACACACACATGAATACATGTTGTATAAGTCCATTGATATAAAAGTCAAGGACAGACTAAGCTAACCTTTGGTAACAGAAATCAGAAAAGTAGAGAACAGTGGTTGTCTTGGTGGCAGGAGGGGGAATTATTTGATGTAATGAAATTATTCTTTATTTTATTTATATATATATAGTTATTTGTCACAATGTATTAAGATTTGTGCATTTTACTAAAGGCTTTTATTGTTTTAAAAAAAATCCATTATAAAAAATACAAAATTCAGCGTACTGTTTACCTCTGGGAGAGTCAGCAGGACCAAATAGACAAGGAGCACTCAGTGGTAACAGTACTGGAACATTTTAAGGTTTCAAATGTAATGATATGTTTATAGATGTTTATTTTATTACTATGCTATATAATATACATAAATTACATATGTAAATTCTTAATTATGTGCAGTTGATCTTTGAATAACATGGGGGTTAGGAGTGCTGATTCCTAGCTAGCAATCCACATATTATTTTTGACTCTCCCAAAACTTCACTAGTAATAACCTACTATTGACCTGAAGAATTACCAATAACAGTTGATTAATATATATTCTGTATATTGTATGTATAATATACTGCATTCTTACAATAAAGTAGGCTAGAAAAAAATATTATTAAGAAAATTATAAGAAAAATACATTTGACAGTATTTATTAGAAAAAAATTAGGTTATAAATGAACCTGCACAGTTCAAACCCATGCTGTTCAAGGGTCAACTGTATATTGTTTTCATTTATTAACTATTATAATATTAGAAAAAAATTCCCTGTTTTTCACTTTTATGAAACAGTTTAATATTGTAATTGTATCTTGAAAGTTGGGGAGGAACCACTTATAAAACCAATCCTGTCTACTGCATGCTACCCTGAACAAACCGGATTTCATCTGATCTCAGAAGCTAAGTAGGGTTGGGCCTGGCTAGTACTCAGATGAGAGACCACCTAGGAAGACCAGGTGCTGTAGGCATAAAAAAATAAATAAATAAATAAGGGATTGTAAACTGACAAGGTCCTTGCAATCTGTGAGGTCAACCAAGAGTTGCCTTGGTTACCTAAAAAAAATAAATAAATAAACCCTGTCCTTGAGTTTACTTTGAGAGATTTTTAACTATTGATTTAACTTCATTTCTTGAATCAGTTTTAGCAATTATCTTTTTCTAGAAATGTGCATATTTATCTAAGATTTCAACCTTTTTGACAAAAAGTGTTCATAACTTCTCTTATCTTTTCATAGTCTACACATTTTTCTTCTTTATTCCTAATATTTTTTAAAAAATTTTCTGGCTTTAGTTTTTTAAATCTGTCTCCCCAGAAAGATTGATTTTTTTTGTTTTTGTTTGTTTGTTTGTTTTGCTGATTCTTTCCGTTATATATTTTCTCCTTCATTAATTCCAGATCTTATATTTATTATTACCTTTCTTATGATTTTTTAATATTAACTTTTAACTCCTTATGTTAGATGCTTAAAACATTAATTTATTTTTTTCTGCTTTTCTAATATAAGTATTAAGGCTTTATATTTCCCTCTAAGTATTGCTTTGGTTGTATACCATACATTTTTATGCATAGCTTTATTATTATTATTTATTTATAAAGATTTTCTAACTTACATTATGATTTTTTTCTCATAAGTAAAAGTTTTCCTTCATTTTAAAGGTAATTTTTTTTTCCTCATTACATTTTGTGGTTATTTTTAAATTAATTTTAGTGTGATCACATAATGTGTGATGCTCCCAATCATTTGAAATTATAAGACAAATTTGCAGAAGTTTCATTTATTCTACAGATTTAAGTTTCTATATATACCAATTTAGGAAAAGCTTGATACTTTTATTGCTCATTTCTTTTTAATATATGTGAGATAATATTCTGAGTTAATACAACTGAGATAAATGCACAAAGAAAAACTTTTATTTATTCAATTAATTACTACTTACTAGTAGTATTTAATTATTATTTAACCATATTATTTCAATAAATATTCAGTTAGTTCCTACTATATGATTCGAACTATGCTTAATGATCAGGGCCATAAGACATTTTATTTCACAAATATTTATTAACACTTTTGCCTGATATTCTAACAGGAGAGGCAAATAATATAAACAGATACAATATTTGATAATTGTTATAAACATGTTTATTTAACAAGATCACAAAGGTGAGACTAAAAACTTGAGAGATACCAGTAGGTCTTCCTAAAAGAGGAAGTGTTTGAGCTAGGCCTTAAAGAATGAATGGAGAAATATCTGTTCAAGTCCTCTGTCCACTTTTTAATTGGATTATTTGTTTTTCTGATGTTGAGTGTTTGAGTTTCTTATATTTTGGGGATATTAACCCCTTTTTGGATATATCATTTGCAAATACCTTCTCTCATTCAATAGGTTGCCTTTTCATCTTGTTGATGGTTTCCTTTATTGTGCAAAAACTTTTTAGTTTGATGTAGTCCCATTTGTTTATTTTTTGCTTTTGTTGTCTATGCTCTAGGTCTAGGAAACATATCCAAAAAATTATTGCTGAGATCGATGTCAAAAAGATTATTGTCTGTGTTTTTTACCTAGGAGTTTTATGGCTTCAGGTCTTACATTTAAGTCTTTAATTTATTTTGACTTTATTTTTGTATCTGTTATAAAAAAAAAAAAAGCAGTCTAGTTTTATATTTTTGAATGTTTTTGCCTAATTTACTTCCAAGATCACTTATTGAAGAGACTGTCTTTTCGCCATTGTACATTCTCGTTTTCTTTCTTGTAGATTAATGGACCACATAAGTGAGAGTTTATTCTAGTCTCTCCATTTGGTTCCATTGATCTGTGTCAGTTTTTGTGCCATTACCATACTGATTTGATTACTATAGTTTCATACTATAGTTTAAAATCAGAGAGCTTTGATGCCTCCAACTTTGTTCTTCTTTCTCAAAATTGCTTTGGATATTTGTGGTCGTTTGTGATTCCATATAAGTTTTAGGATTATTTATTCTAGTTCTGTGAATATTGCCATTGGTACTATGGTTACTCTTGGTTCTAATAGTGATTACATTGATTCTGCAGATTGCTTTGGATAGTATGGGCATTTTAAAAATATAAATTCTTCCAATTTATGAGCATGGTATATCCTCCCATTTATGTCTTCACTTTCCTCTATTAATGTCTTATACTTTTCAGAGTACAGGTCTTTTACCTCCTTGGTTAAACTTTTTCCTATGTATTTTATTCTTTTTGATGCTATTGTAAGTGGAATTGTTTCCTCTCTTTTTTTTTTTTGTTGTTATTAGTTATTTATTTTTTAATTAAATTTATTGGGGTGACACTGGTTAATAAAATTATGTAGGTTTCAAGTATACAATTTAATAATACATCATCTATATATTGTATTGTGTATGTATTCACCACCCAAAGTCAAATCTCCTAACACCATATGTATTGTTTTCTTCATTTCTGTTGTTGACAGTTCGTTGTTAGTGTATAGAAATACATCAGATTTCTAAATATAAATTTTGTATCCTGAAACTTTACAGAATTCATTTATTATTTCTAACAGGTTTTTGGGGGAGAGTTGATTCTTTAGGGTTTTCTATATATAATATCATGTCATAAGCAAATAGTGATAATTTTACTTCTTTCCAATTTGGATACCTCTTATTTCTTTTTCTTGTCAGATTTCTGTGGCTAGGATTTCCAATACTATGTTAAATAAGAGTGGTAAGAGTAGCCATCCTTGTCTTGTTCCTCATCTTAGAGAAAAAGCTTTTGACTTTTCTGGAATATTTCTAAGCCATTAAAAATGAAAGCTTGTTATTTGTGACAACATAGATGAACGTAGAGAATATTATGTTAAGTGGAATAAGTTGGACAAAGAAAAACAAATGTTGTATAATTTCACTTTATAAATGGAATCTAAAAAAACAAATAAAACAGAAATAAACTCATAGATATAGAGTTTAATCTAATGATTGCCAGAGGGGAGGGAGGTGGGGGGATGGGAAAAAGGAGGGAAAGGGATTAAGAAGTACAAACTTCCAGTTATAAAATAAGTCACAGGATACAATATACTGCCTAGGGAATATAGTAGATATCGTAATAACTGTATATGGTGTCAATTGGTTACTAGACTTAGTAAGGTATATAAATGTTAAATTACGATGCTGTACACCTAAAACTAATATGATATTGTATGTCAACTATAATTAAAAATACATTTTAATAAATCAATAAATAAAATTCCAAATATATACAAAAAAAGAATAGAAAAAGAAGTGTAGCACTCAAATTGAGATCTGCTAACAGGTAAAATATACACCAGATTTCAAAGACTCAGTATAAAAATATGAGATTATAAAATATTTTATTAATACTTTTAAGATGTCAGGTTGAAATAATATTTTAAGTATATTAAGTTAAGTAAAATATTTTATTAAAATCTTAAAAAATGAAGGGAAATTCTGTGACCTAGAGAAATGAAAAGCAGAGTAGAGAGAAATGGCATTTTAGATGAAGAGAACAGTGTTTGATTAGTGAAATTGCTAGCATCTCCATATTCCATAATTAGAATATGATGTGCTTGTGGAGGGTGGTAGAACAGGAGGGAGAATGTATATGTTGGAGTCTAATTGTAGATGAAGATGTGCACCAGTTAAATACATAAGTATAAATGCAAGGTATATGAGGACAAAATGTAATGACTCAGAAGAGAAATTGATAGAAACGGGCCTGCTGAGAAGGTGAAACTTAGGCTGTGTCCTAAGGAAAGGAGTCTTTCAACAGAGCAGGAGGCAAAACCAAGAACATTTTTTAAATGATCAGAAGTAAGGCAAAGGCAGTGGGTCAAGCTAAAGCATATTTTTGAGTTCCCCTGGTGTTCACATTGGAAAACAATGAAGGGAAGTTTGAGAAAGATTAGGATAGGAGTGAAGAAATCATAAATGCCATTCTGAAGGGTTGGTAATTTTTCCTATTGGCTCTTTAGGTACTATAATTACAAAATTAATATCATGTTTAGAGATAAAAATCTCATTCATGAAATAAATGTTTTATAGTCTTTAAAAATAATGGCTGTGAGTTATTATTAAGGAGTAATATTAGGAAAAGTGGGGTGAATCAGAGAGAGATTTTCTAGATCAATGGTCTTCAATCTTTTTTCCAAAAACACATCTAAAATTTTTCTTTGTAATTTAAATAATTAAAAATGTTAACTTGTGCTTGTTGTAGTAGTATATTTAATTTTCTGATTGAATCATTACAATTATCATAATATACATTAATTTAAGTAAGACTATATTCTAGCTTTTGAAAAATATTAAATGTGCTAAGTAATTTTTATTGGAAATTGAATCTATAAGAAAATGAATGGGGCTTTTTACAATTTGTTTATGGATTTGTGGATACATATTACTTCTTGCTTAAATAGTTTTTCATATTTATATTTATAAACAATGAGAAAAGTGATTTACATAAATAACTTGAGAAAAAATAAGTTTTTTATAGGACTATCACTCAAGTTGTTGAAAGCCTTTAGAGTTATATATCACAAATTATATAATGAGCATTCACCAAATATTTTTAATAATTTACCAGTGAACCCAATTCTTTTTTTAAAAAAGCAAAGTAGAAACCATCTGACTCACCAAATAAATTTTTATCCAGTCATTGTGAATCATTCACTTTCTCAATTTCTGGGAAATATACCAAGAAACTCTACCAAGACTTACCAATAATTACAAAATATGCTTATAATTCTTTTGATAAAATTTGTCTTATTAACATGACATGTTTAGAAAGGGTTGGAAATAGAAAAATGTTAATTTTAATATACACTTTCTAGGACATTACTTTTTCAAGAAGTTATTTAACTTGTAATTTAAATATATATTTTTCAAAAGGGTTGGAACTGCAAATTGAACTCATTAAAATTATAAAATGTTTGCTATAAATTTAGTAGGCAAAGCTTGTCTTCATTATCAAACCAATAACATTTATTTTCAATCAGATAAAATATGGTTTAGTTTTTTAATTAAAATAAACATTTTAATACACACACTCATGGCAATCATTTCACTTCAGAATTCCAAATTTAAGAAAGATAGATCTGGAAGCTGAACATGGATTTGATGTCTGGGTACAAAACTGATCAATGCCCTCTTTGATTTGCTCTCTCAAATTTCTCTTTCTAAGAACTCAAGTAAGAAAAAGGTATATCTTACTTTTATAAAGTGAAAGGATGATTTATCTGAGGAAATGTGAGAAAAAACAACTGGAACAACTTTGAGCATTTTTGAAGAAATTATTTTTAGAAATACAAACATTTTTAGAGAAATTATTTTAAGGATGTGTTCATAGGAAAGTTGAGAATCTGGGAGTTGATTCTTTTAAAACTAGGTAACCATACAATTGATTAGCCAAACCAGGATTCTTTGAGAGTTAAAGAGGACTAATAAAAGGTCAGCAATACTGGCATAAGTCAAAACTTGTGCTGAATAAACCACTTTACTTGAAACTCTCTTTGTCCATGTAGCTTTTGGAAAATCTTCATCCACCCCAAGAGATACATATATCCAACTTGAAGATGACTGTCCCAGGTCGTAGACATGGGAGCATCTGCTAACATTTATTTGGGGAGTACCATGATCCAAGAATGGTATTATGCAATTTCTTTGCGTTAAATTAGTTAATCCTATAAAACTCTGTATGTAGATACTCTTATGAACTCTGTTTTACAGATAAGGAAAATAAACATAACGAGATGAAGAGAGGTATCCAAATCTACATAGTTAGTATATAATTGAAACTAAATCGACATTTCTAAAATCATATTCTTCCAAACTCTCATGAGAGGCTCTTAGTGGTATCAGCAAACATGACTATGTAAGGGAGCCTGGCACTTTATCAATCTTCATTACAAAAGACTTATTTTGCTGATTTATTCTTTTATTCAGATTTTCATATCATTTATTCTATTCAATTCATTTGCTAAGACTCAGTTATATACCAAATGTTATGTTATTACTTACAAAAAAAGCTTTACTTCATGCTTACCACTGCCCTAGGCCATAGGTCTTATCCATAACAACAACAACAACAACAAACTCAAAAAAGGTAGGTAATATAATCAGGGTCACACAGCTAGAAGGTCAAATGGTTTAGTTTAAACCTAGTTCTTTTGATCACAAGTTTCCAGGAATGTGTAGCATAAATGTTGAAGTAAAAATAAAATATAAATGATATTACAGTGGTTCTATGTACTTTACAACAGGCTTTATACTACACATAACTTCAGGTTTCCCAAGAAATTTTTATTATGATATAATGTTTAATATTATTAAACTATTTTTACTTAACTCAACCTGACCATGAATATTATGAGTCCTAAATGCTCTTCTCAATCATAAAAGAGCAGTTGAGTGGTTTTAGGTAGAGAATGCTGTTGTTTGCAGTTCTTAGTAGATTGATTACCTGAAGCTCCAAAGCTCAGAGTAGCAATTTAATATCTGAAAACCAACTATAGTAGATTAAAGAATTAATGTTCCTTTTTATAATAGTATCTCCAGAAAACATTTATAAAGTCATCTGGGTTGAGTTCCTGGTACACTAATGAATATAACTGATAATCACCATCTGTGAAAGGAGAATTATCTTTTAAATCTAACTCAAATTTCAATGCAATTAATTTGCTAAGTCATTTAGCAAGCTCCTCTCTCTACTTTTCCATAAAATGTGTCTTAAGAATATGAACAGAGATCTTAAAATTCAGTTACATAGATATTTACTAAATGTATATAAAAGGATATGGTGGTCAGTTATATTGGTTTTCTCAAATCTGAAACTCTATTCCCTGTTAAGCCACTAATTACCTCTGACTGAATTTTCTAAAGTAATAATGCATTTTCACACCTCTATCTCTTTCTCTGTCTCTCTCTCTCTCTCACTTTCCTCTCTCTCTCCTCCCTCCCTCTCTCCGTCTCTACACACACAATTAGTATTTGAAAAACTCACTTTGTGCACTACATAAACTCCATAATATTCCGAAATCCAGCTTAACTTTTTCCTAGGGATACAAAATAAGTTGCCTATCCAAATTCATAAAATTACATCATGCTACAAAATTAATTCATAATATTTTATAAGAAAAGATTCATATTGAAAGTAACAGACTGACTTATTTTGTCTTCTTTGAAATTCTCTCCTTGCATTTGATCCAAAACAGTTATTTAAGATAAATTAAATTGAGGTAATGCCACCTATTCTTTTTAATTTCACTGAAATATTATGATTGCTAAAGCAAATGCCACTGGCTGTCAGATTAGTCTTCCTAAAACACCACTATATTGTATATTTTTCTTTCTTAAGAACTTGTTTCCCTGCTTCCTACTGTAGTTGCATTATATCCAAACTCCTTTTAAAAATTGGGCTATAATCTACAGACCACATTTTTCAATGGTTCTCAATGTTTATACCCCATCATCTTCTCCATTTCAGTCCTGTACCTTTCCATAAACTTTATTAGGAAAAAATAGCAAAGTACTTGTAATGGAAAATAATAAAAATTAGCTCATATGCTGAAGCCCCTGAATTTCCTACCAGTCATCCACTATGGCCACAGACACCCTTTTTATACACTGTGTGGTCAGTGCTCAGAGATAATGGACACAGTCACTTTCCAAAACTAACTGGGATTTTGACTCCAAATCCCCTCGTTTCCTGATGAGCTTGCTGGACCATGTGTGATCATGACAACTTCTCTAAGAGATAGGATAAGAAATAGAAAGGAAGAGATATTTTTCACCATATAAACTATGTGAAATCTTTGAAGATCAGGATATCAAAGTAAAGGAACAGAATGCAAAGGAAAGCTTGCTCTCAGATACTGTACTCTATCATCTTTTCCCAAGTCACATCAAAAGATCATCTTCCATTAATATGACCCAGTTTTGTCTTTTTCTTCAAGAGAGAGTTAAGATAGTCTTGAATACTTTCAAGAAGAAAGTGTGTATGGGCAACAATTTCTATTTTTCCCTTCAAGATAAGGTAAAAAACAATGTCACCAGAATAACTGAAATTTTACTTGATGATGTTAGTCCTCCATTTATTTCTTCACTTAATAAATATTCATTGAATATCTACTATGTGTTATGCTTTGTTCTAGGAGTTCAAAATACAGTAGTGTGGAAATAAACAAAGACCAGGGGAGTGACAGCACCAATTAACAACTATTCATGAATGAGACACCACTGAAAGAATCCTGGCACGTAGGGGTGAGCCCAAAGCACCCCTTGCACCACGGAAACCAAGACAGACTCCATTAGAGGGGTTAGAGAAGTGACTGCATGTTGACTGTGTTGCCCCTTCCCCAGGACAGCACAGCACCATGCAGAGGTTTCCCCCTGAGACTTCAGCAGAAAAAAAAAAAATTAAGAGGGGACATTAGCATCCCTCAGCATTGTGGGTTGTGCTGTGGGAACACCTACTCTGATCTCACACCATGGGGACTGCACGGGAATCTGAAGGAATCTTAGAATCTACACGTGGAATCTAACCATGATAGATAGAGAACAGGAGAAGGGCTGGCAACACCCAGCACAGGAATTTGGGCAGATGTGGTTCCTACCAACCAACAGCTTTGCTCATCTGCAAGCAAGTCAGGAGTGCACTCTGACCAGGGAAGTTGGCGGTGTACACATCTGTCTGATCTAGATCTTCAAGAGAGGATCTTCGAATCTCTGCCAGCCCTAGAGCCCAGTACGCCCACACCCAGGCAAGGAGCTAAATCACAGCCCCATTTGCTGTGGAGAGTACCTTCCAGCCCCATCTGGCCAGAAGGGCTGGCAACAACTCCTGGATGCAGTGCTGCATGGTGGGCAGACAGTAGCTTTCAGAGCAAAGCCAATGGCTCTGTTCCATCAGAGAACCTGGGGTGTGGGTTGGCTTGAGTTAAGAAATAAATAGCTTTACCAGCTTTAGAACTGCTTCTCCTGCTGCATCCACACAGGGAATCCAATTTATGGCCCTGCTCATCAAGGAGTACCGTCTTCAGGCTGTCTGATCAGGGAACCTAACCAGAGCACCTGAGACACATTTAACAGCCCTACGTACAGAGGCACTTGAACAGAATGCATAACCCGTGGCTGCTCCCACCTGCAAAGCAAAATTAGTGACCTCACCTGACCAGGGACTTCAGTACACACTCTGGATTGATTGGGGTCCCCAAACAATGAGCTATACAAGTCCTAGGTTCTATTCTGCTGCCCTGCTAGTTAATACCATAAAACATAAAAAGGTAGTGTAAATCTCACTGGTAATGAGAAATCATATAGTCATAATTAGATTCTGCAATATGGTGATAGTGGCACATAGTTCACTTAAAGCCCTCATTTAAAAGTTGTAAAAAATTAACATAGTAAAAATAATTGTAACTACAATAATCTGTTATTAGTAACAAAATATAAAAAACATGTAAATTCAAAAACTTTCCTCTTCTGAAGCCTCATAAAGATATAATAGAGAATATAAGAATAACTTATTCTTTCTCATTTACAATGACTCCTAACCTTCCCTGGAGCCTCTTCATCCAGGCCCCAGTCCTTCTTAGAGAAGCTCAGCTTCCCCTAAGCTACCTATCCCTACTAGGTATTTACATGTGTTACTTCCTGCATGGTTTTTAGTGTAATTTTCCTATCTTTTCTGGGAATACTTATTTTCAGCCAGTATAGATTGTGAGTCCCTATATACAGATACATTATATTCTCCCAATAAACATTTATTAAGTATATAATATGCCAGCCATTGAGCCAGGGAACGAAGAAACAAAAGTGAATAGGAAAGAATGTCTGCCCTAGAAAACCTACAGTTTGGTCACTATTGTCATATTCATTTCTGTTTCCCTGACACCTTTGTGTGTGTGGGAGGAGGGGGGATGGTAGGAGGGGAGAGGGAGTGGGTCAGCATCTAATGTAATGTTTGCCATGTGCTAGGCACTTTATATGTCAACATTAAATTTCACAACAAACCTGTTATCCTTATTACACCAATAATAGGTATGAGAATTAGCAAGAGTAGATGCCCGGGTCTCATAACTAATAAGAAGCAAAACTAAGATTGAAATTTAAAACTGTCTGACTCCAAAATCAATAACCTTTCCACTAATTAGGCTATAGGTACTTAATCATGAGGTTTATTAAAAGAAAAACTAAAAGAAATTAAGACAGACAACTTTTTTACTGATATATTATTTACTGATCTAAGAATTAAAGTCAGTTTTCAAACATCCACTTTTATTTATGCCAATGCTTTAAATTTGTCACTTCTTTACTCAATGTGATCTCAACTGCTTTCTGTATATGTCCAGCAGATCAGTATTTGTAAATGGAATCCATCACAAATTTATTTTAATACTAACCTGAGCATACACACTTAGGAAGGTTAAATTAAAGCGAAATGAAACAGTTAACTCTTAGTGCCTGAGAATGTTCAGCTTCTCAAAAGCATTAATATATGGCAAGCTCTGTGATGCAAGGACAAGTATTAGACCATACATCAACAATTTAAATATCTTTAAGGGTAAATCAAAATTTTCTAAGTTCGACCCACATGAAAGATGGGAAGTAGCTGGGAGCTGGGAGCTGGGAGCTGATAAATCCATGGGAAGAACTGGAAGACCAGTATCAGGGCACATGGAAGGAATACCCAACCACACTGCCAACAGCACACTGACTGTTGGTCAGACATCAGCAATGAAGACATCGACACTGAATTACTAGTGTTTTAGTAACCTGTGATGAAGGAAAGTTTATTGTCTTCATTTTATAGCAGGTAGGTTGAGGCATGGAGTAAGGCATAGGTCTCAATCATAAAACTGAGACCAAGACCCATCTCATTGACTTTCAGTATTTTCTACTAGATCACGTAGCCTCCCCCTAGAGAGTTTTATTAAACTAATTATATGTTGAGATCTACATACTGCTGACTTCAGATTTTAGACATAGATAAACTTTAATAATAAGGGTGAATGGTTTTAATTACCAAAAGCTAACCCTCAAAGTATAGTACTAGCAAAAGAAAGCTTCACAACCTCTTGATCCATAAGAAAATAGGAAATCCTTCTTTATCTTTATCCTACTCTTTAGGACTTGGCACATCATTTTCCAACAGTTGTAATTGGCCATAAATAACTTCTCTTGATTTTGTTAGTTGAAGTTTATTAATAGCATTGTAGTTTCTGATAGTTTTTTCTTTACCAAAATCACCGTGTGAACTCTACAGTTGTAACAATCTGTCAAAAATGAATATGTACTTTGTGGCAACCAGTAAAACTCATGGGTTAACATGAAGAGATATTATTCAAATTTAATTTATATCACATAACCCAAAAAGTAAAAGCCCTTTATTCTACGGATAGGTCATTTTATGAGTATTATAATGAAAATATCTTGTAAGTAATAGTAACATGAGTTTGGTGTCTGTACTTTATGTACATGGTTTTATATAACATGTCTTTATCTATACTATCTCATATTTATAGGAATTAGTGTTTTCAGTGGAAAAAGCACTTAGTTTTCTCTAAAATTAGAAGAAATTCTATTCCATTGTCAATTCTTTTCAAAAGTGTTTCTGAAATATTTTCTTCTCTAAAAATAAGAAAAAAATGAATTACTTAGGATCAAAGAGGGATTTCTTTTGTGAACTTCCAAGTTTAACTTAATTGAGTAGAGGGTATTTTTTTTATTTTAGTTAAAGCTGGAAAAAATTATTAACTGGAACAAAGAAGGAGATACAATTCAACAAAATTAAAAATCTATAGCAGTACAGGTAAAATTCTAGGAAATTTGACTCCATTGAAACTCAACTTATTGTTACATAAACAACTTTACCACAAGGAGAATAAGAGGTTGCTCTTACTTTTAAAAAAGTCTTAAATAATATTTTTGTTTTTTATGCTTTCCTTGTACCACATATGGGCTCTTTTTAGTGCTATACTTAAATGTACACTTAGTAAAATTTCTATTCTAATATCCTTTTCTTTCCTATTCATAATAAACATTTTCAGCAGGTTTTCCTTGCCTTGTCCTGTGGATTTAGGTGCACAGTGTTTAAAAGAATCGGTTCTATATAGACTCAGAACAAGGATCAAAACTTATTCTGCGGCTTTCTGGCCAATGCAGAGGTACCTGAAGGCTGGTTGGGATGGTGAGGCCCGAGGCAGCACAATACCTTCTAGGTTTATCGATGTTGCTGATGGCAAGATTTCATTCTTGATCTTTAGAAACATGGCGGAGTGAGAGATGTCCTCAGAGCTCTCCCCTTGAAACAACAATAAGCTGAACATCTAAAACTCAACAAAAAAATTCCCAAACTGCATACCAGCATGTCTGAGCGTGAGATCTATGGATAAGAGCTACCACAAATCAGAACCCCGGGTGCTGGGCGGTGGACAGGGAAAAATAAAGAAGCTGCCACTCGCAGCTGCAGAAGCTATCTGTAGGAGGAGGAGGAGGGGAGAAGGTGCAGCAAGTTCCCTGAACAGCCCTGCCTGAGAAAGCTGTGAGCTCCCCACAGCTGGCAGCAGGGCCCAGTCATCAGGGCAGAAAGCAGAGAAGGGGGACAGCAGAAAACGACAGTTGATTTTTATGAGCCGCGGTTGCAAAATCAAGGCTAAGCCTCAGGCCCCAACCTCCAACCCCAACCCAGAGGGCCCCTCCCTCCACACCGTGGATATCCAGGGGAACTTGAGCAAACGTTACCAAAACTGTTGCTAACACTGACAGGGACTATAACTGAGGATAGTGAGCGTGATTAAATATCTATCAGAAAATAAAAAGGCACTTTTTAGGCTCTGTGTAAAGCAGAGTTCCAAGAATTTTGACGTCACCTATTGGAAACAAAAACAAAAACACCTTCTTTGCATCAGGCTAAAGAGAGACCTTTATATGATAAATCTTTCTGGAAAAAAAAGCAAAATGTATTTCCATTAATGCCTAGGTGGAGAAATAGTCCATTAAACACCACAAACGACCAAGGTGACAAGGCATCTCAGAAAGAAAAAGAAAAATCTCCAGAAAATAAGCTTACAGACATAGAAATGCATGACTTAAATGACGGAGAATTTAGCATGGCACTTCTGAAAAAACTCAATGAATTCCAAAATGAGTCATATCAACAATTTCAGGAATTGAAAAAACAACTAGGTGAGTAGAGCAAAGAGATGGAAACCCTCAGAAAGAACGAAATAGAACTTCTGGAGATGGAGAACACACTGCAAGAGTTGCAAAATGAAATAGCAAGCTTGGGAAATAGAATCAAACAAATGGAAAGGATCAGTGATATCAAAGACAGAAATCTAGAAATAAATCAGAAAGAAGAATAGAGATACTGAAGAATGAAAAATAATGAAAGAGAAATTAAGAACTAGCTGATACCATCAGGAGAGGAAATATAAGAATAATGGGCAGT